>NC_090180.1:3847006-4164506 GCF_024679245.1 Pseudorasbora parva
GTCTTCTCCTTTAGTGTTTCAAATAAATTATGACAGTTTTATATCACGGTCAAAGCAGCAAAATCCCTATGAAACCCGTCAAGAGTGGATGGATGGCCTGACAAGTGCAAAAATTAGCCAAACAATGCAAGTGCTGTTTCAGTAATCGGCTCAAAAAACAATCAAACCCCTTCAATTCGTCACGGCGGTTCAGGTTTATTTTAAAGAAGTCTTTTTTCCCCTTTTCCCTCTGATTGTTCCCGCTTTCTTTGTTTCTCTTTGCCAGCTGGGTGCACATGAGAGCCTTGTAAAGCCGCGCTCAGAAATATTGTGTTTGACTCAAAACGATGTTGGACAAAATGGGAGAGAACTTTGGCCCGGTGTGTGCCGAAGGAAAATGCTGAGAAGTTCTGAACACGCGGTTCTGAGTCATCCGCATTAAACGAGCGAGACGTGCGTCAGTCTGTAATGGCAAAGAGATGATGGTGCTAACCTTTAATGTAAGAATGGTCATTACTGAATCAAATACACACCATGTTTGAACACATCAAAGAGACTGGAGGGAAAAGCACTCAATGCAACCAATGTAGTTTGATATTTTATCCAAAGACTCAAATTAGTTCATTTTAGTGACTCGAACATATACAGCTTACTACGGAGCCCCACACATGACATGCAGTAAAAACTAGAAGGCTAAATCGTACCTTTTACTATTATCGTTCCCTCGATTTATAAATAGTGCGCACGTTTAAAGGTCTTGTTCTTCGCGATCCCATCTTTCAAACTTTAGTTAGTGTGTAATGTTGCTGTTAGAGCTTTAATAATACCTGTAAAATTATAAAGCTCAAAGTTCAATGCCAAGCGAGATATTTTATTTACCAGAAGTTCCCTTTCAAAGCCTACAGCGAACGGCCGGTTTGGACTACACCGCTGCACTTCCTGCTGTAATGACGTCACTAGAACCGTTTGTTGACTAACCCTCCGCCCACAAGAACACGCAAAATAGGGGGAGTGGTCTTGGCGGGACCTTTCCGGGCAAATTGCGCTAAGCTGCTGTCCAATCACAACACGGGAAGCGCTGGCCCAATCAGAACTCGTTACGTGTTTCTGAAGGAGGGACTTCATAGAACAAGGAAATCATCAGGCCGTTTGTAGGACAGAGGAAACAGCGCTGTACAGATAAGTCAATTGTGTGAAAAATACTGTGTTTATTTACACGCGAAACATGAACTCATGTTATATTGCACACTGTAAACATAATCAAAGCTTCGAAAACACGAAGAACGGGACCTTTAACTAATTTGTTACCTTGATTTGCTAAATCATGCGCCCGATTTATAAATCGAGGGAACGAAATAGTAAATCATGCGCACTATTTATAAATCGAGGGAACGAAATAGTAAATCATGCGCACTATTTATAAATCAAGGAACGAAATAGTAAATCATGCGCACTATTTATAAATCGAGGGAACGAAATAGTAAATCATGCGCACTATTTATAAATCGAGGGAACGAAATAGTAAATCATGCGCACTGTTTATAAATCAAGGAACGAAATAGTAAATCATGCGCACTATTTATAAATCGAGGGAACGAAATAGTAAATCATGCGCACTATTTATAAATCGAGGGAACGAAATAGTAAATCATGCACACTATTTATAAATCGAGGGAACGAAATAGTAAATCATGCGCACTATTTATAAATCAAGGAACGAAATAGTAAATCATGCGCACTATTTATAAATCGAGGGAACGAAATAGTAAATCATTCACACTATTTATAAATCGAGGGAACGAAATAGTAAATCATGCGCACTATTTATAAATCAAGGAACGATATAGTAAATCATGCACACTATTTATAAATCGAGGGAACGAAATAGTAAATCATGCGCACTATTTATAAATCGAGGGAAAGAAATACTAAATCATGCGCACTATTTATAAATCGAGGGAAAGAAATACTAAATCGTGCGCACTATTTACCTTTTTTTCTTGCATGTCATGTGCAGGGCTCCGCAGCTTACAACAAACTTTGGTACTAAAACCAGTGTAATTACTGACTGGTTCTTCATAAAACCACATAAAATATACACATTATGCTTTTTGTCAGTAGTAATGTAATAAATAAAAAAATATGAAACCACATTTTTGTTTAGTATTGTTGTTTATATAAAGTTGAGGCCAATTGTGGGATTGCATTTGTCACTTCTAAAAAAAGACAGGTTTTAGTAAAACATATATTATTTTTTTAAAGCTTTTAAAATTATCATTCAAATGATTTTAAATAAATATAAAAATTATTAAAGTAATATAAAAAACTATTAATTTAACCAATTCATTATTTAATTTTAAATGTAGTATCTGTATAATATACATTAATTATAAATATAACATATATTTTGCCGAGATGTTTCAACACAAATGTGGGTCAAATATGGACAAACCCAGCCAATTGGTTACATTTTTTAAATTAATTTTTAATTTAACCATAAAAAATAAGTAAAACAAAGTCTGACCATATTTGACCCAAAATTGGTTTGGACCAGAATAGTTAAAAAGATGGAACCAGAAGCCGAGTTGTTAGATTCTTTCGGATATGAGACAAACGTGGCGGTCAGAGACAGGAAGGTCAGAGAGATGACGCCTGTTTACCCACAGTGCTCAGAGTCTGTGTTATTTGTGTCCTCCATCATTTGATCATAATTCCTGTTTTATGCTATCCCAGACAAGCCTTGCTAAACACACTGCTACCCATCCATCTCTAAACCCCAACTCCACCCCACCCAGCTTTTAATAGAGCCTGAGCATGTTCCACTGTGCCTTCCAACAGCAGGAATTCAGTCATTTCTCCAAAATCAAACCAGATATGCGGGCGTGGTGAGAAAGGCACCCCGCGGTGGGCTTCATTCATTGAAGTCTGCTTTTATAAGCCCCTGCCTGGCAAAGCCTGAACACTGGGGTCGAGGGAGGGGGAACTTATCAGAAATGCGCGCCCGTAAGTGGGCGATGCATTGCGTGTGCTTTTTTTTTTGTTAGTGGAGTGAGAATGCAGCAATTGAAATTCAATGGGAGTTACATCATGCCCGTCGTCTCTTAAGTGAGGTGGGAATTATACATCCAGCGTCTGATGTGGAAAAGCACAGCTGGCAGAAAGGTTGCCACATGCTGAGGGGGTCGCCCCAAAAAAGACTGGGAGTCATGGAGGGTGAGGTGGGAGTGCGTCTAATGCCCCGAAGTGATAGCGAGGAACACAAGATGTCATCTCCGCACAGTGACGAGACCCCCATGCTCTGTTAAAGCACCACTACAGCCGTCCCTTGAGACAGAAAAGCACAGAAGAAAACGCTTCAGCTGCAAAGCTGTCAATCTGGAACCTTTTACAAGTACCGAATACTTTTTATATGAAGCAGCCATTAAACATTTCCTAGAAAAGGAAAAGCAAGAGTAAACCGCCTATTATATTTGTAGCCTTGGGAAAAGGCACGTGGCGCCATACCTGATAGACTCAGCGGTGGTTAGAATGCCGAACGCTTTACAAGCTCTTTACGATCTCCGACTCCTTAGTCTTTTTCTTTAATCAATGATTACTCCGTATAATGGAGGGAAGGGCCTCCCTATGCTCTCTGCACAATGGCATTGTACACCTGGCACACAGGTAATGAAGTGGCTCCCCGTAGACCGAATGCCCAGGTGTGAGTCCGTCAGCCGGGGGTGTGTGTGCATGTAAGCTGGTGTCTAATGGAGCGCCAGGAGGTGTGCCAAGTGTGCCAGTCCTGTAGCCAGCATGGAGTGCTGTAGTGCACTAAACAGAAACAGTCAACTCAACTTAATGACGGATGGAAATAATAGCTAATATTAAGGGTCCTGACTCGAAGCTTTATAAAAGAAATTATATTTGAAGGTTTTCTTTACCATGATGTCATGGAAGCCATTTACCTTAAATTCAAGATGTAAGGCCTTTGCACACTGAGTCCGAAATTTTCAAACTTTTTCGTATTCGTGATCTGAAAAATTAATCATGCACGGAGACCTTGCACACTGAGTCCGATGCGTATTAATGAATGTGTTACGGGAAAAGAACGCAAAACAATACAACATGACGTCTTCAATAGTGAGGATGATTTTTTTGTCCTTTTTCTTTTTAAAAAGAGAAAAAGAAAGAGGAAATATTGTGTCCATCCACTCCTGCGGTCGTGTAGAGAGGAAGGAGATTTCCACCCCATCAAGGAGCTGCGGGATTATCCAGACCGAGTCAAAGTGGCTCAGTTTGATGCTTTGCTAGCGATACTGCAGCCACATATTAAAAATAAGAAGAAGGCCACCAATTTTCGTGAATTAATTTATCCTGAACAGAGACTAGCAGTTTATTAGGTCACACACACACACGCACGCACGCACGCACGCACGCACGCACGCACGCACGCACGCACGCACGCACGCACGCACGCACGCACGCACGCACGCACGCACGCACGCACACACACACACACACACACACACACACACACACACACACACACACACACACACACAGGGTTTACAGGGACTTGGGGTGGTATAATTATAGCTGTGATATAATAATATTTGATATTTGTAGTATTTTTGATACAGTAAGACGTATGGCGGCTCTGAGTTGTCAAAACGTCTCTCAAAATGCATTTTTCGGATGCGAAAACGCAGAAAATCGAACTTGTTACGTTTTTTTTTTTTTTGACGGACGAAAGTTTCCGAGGCAGTGTGCAAGCGTGATTGACATAACGTGAGGTCAAAAACAATTTTTGGGATGTGCGAAAATTTCGCATGAGCCTTTACTTTTACCCTACTTTAAAAGTAATAGCATTACTTTACATCACCAGAATCACTAATATATATTCCTTATCTCAATCTCATCACGATGTCTTCTGACCCTGTAGAACCTTCTGTCTAAGCTCAGAGTTTTCTCGTCACCATGGGTCCAATTATCTGGGCCAATACATTACACAGAGGCTAATAGATTAGAATATCATAGCAATACAATCATTTCAGGGAGAAGTCAAGGGAGTCATTCTTCTTATTAGCCTTACTGGGGAATGGAGGTTAGAAATGTTCAAACAGGAATGTTAATACCACTTTACATGTAATTGTCCCCCGCTATTCTCGCCCACTGAAATATCTCTTTATTAATAGTAATTGAGGGTATAAATTATGAATGGAATGATTTTCCCCCAACATGCAAAAGTGAGGCATAATGATCGTAATTCTTAATCATCTTTCTGCCCCAGTCTCTGTCATCTGTCTCTATCTCTCACTTCCTCCTGTGGGGAAACTGCTAACCAAGAGGAGCAGGAGAGCTTGGCTTTTCCTTCTCATTCAGAAGCAGCTGTGTGACTTTAGTAGGGCTGATGTGACTAGTTATTATGATAATCAGTCTATAGATATAATCAGATATAGATATAATCATGGAGGGTCTAAACCACACAAACATAATTCGCCTGGTAGCGTCTAAACTAACATAAAAAAACAATAAAGTCGGTAACACTTTATTTTAAGGTTCAGTTATTAACTATTAACTAGTTGCTTATTAGCATGCATATTACTAGGATATTGTCTGTTTATTAGTACTTATAAAGCACATATTAATGCCTTATTCTGCATGAGCTTATTCTACATCCCTTAATCCGACCCAATACCTAAACTTAAACGCTACAAAAACTACCTTACTAACTATTAATAAGCAGTAAATTAGGAGTTTATTGAGGCAAAAGTCGTAGTTAATAGTGAATATGTGTTCACCATACTAAAGTGTTACCATAAAGGCTTTTTTGGTTCACCAGTTCAAAAAAGTACATAAAATATATATTTTTTAAATTACATATTATTTTATGTAATAATCTTTAGCTTTTTTTTAGACGGGTGAGCTAGCAAAGCCTTCATTTTTTTTTTGAATGCTTGTTTAGGCACTAGCAAGGTCAAGATATTAAAAAGTTCTTAAATCTAATTAATGTTTCTATCATTTTACCATCCTGTCCTCACAATGGCTAATGAAAACATTAGTTAAGCATAGATATTTCACTGTTAGACAAAATATATATTGTTTGAGGTAATAAATAGAAACTCAAAATATTATTGTATCTGAACCACATAAGAAATGTGATAAATCATGAAAACAGCACTATTTGGCATGTTTAACTGCGACATCACAAATAAAACAAACACAATTACCCAATATGCTTACAAAATCGTGTAACAATATTTGAATAAAGGTTGTCGATTCTCCAAAATGTTGTGAACATTTTTTGTATTCACTCAAATTTTAAATTTCAATGAACTCAACATTTTAAGACAACCAGGTAACTTTTTTTTTTGTTTATGTTTTTTACAGTGTAGTAATAGTCAAGTAATTGTAATTGTATGGGCATGAGTTTTCCTTTTGTCCTCATTTGGTGTTAGGATCTAATAGTAGATGTCACTGAGCTTGGGGTCCAGTGCTGTAGTGAATTGAGCTCTTAGTTATTACATAATAAGAGTTAGGGTTAGAGTTAGGGTTAGGTAGGTAAGCTGCCGATGGCCTGAGGGTAGGGAGGCAGCTTGGCTTTTTTGGCCAGTTTTAGACGAGTGTAGCTTGGTCTTTTTAAAGACCGAGTTTCCACACCTACGATGAACCGCTGCATTTGTTGAGCGCCGTACCCCATCCCCGGTCTGCTTTTTATTTGGAAGATCAAACGTTTCACTTCATTAGGGCCCTTTGTGTTGCATTTGAAGCATGTTTTCCGAAACAAAAAGACTTGGAGGGAAAAAGAAATCATGCAGTCTGCACCGGTTTTATTGGGGGAAATAATAGGCAATTGAGAGAAGGTATTTAATAGGCCAAATCCAGCATTGCATCTGCTGTGGAAAGCCAGTTGGTGTACTTCTAAAATATAAGGCCTACTTTTCCCTGTCACTTTTACATAGATACCCAAGGCAGAGACTGTCAGAATGAGTAATGTCATAAAGGAGGAAGGGTTTGACTTTTTACACACTGGAGGGATTCTAAAGACTCACAGCATATAGGGCATCTGCTCTGCATATAAATGAAAAGAGAATAGACAGAAGGCAAAACATTCACTGATCAATACTCCAATATTCGGAGCAGGAAGACTCCAATAACTGCATCAGTGACCACCGTTGGCTACATGGGGAAAATGATACACAATCCAAACGACTGACTAAGTGAATCAGTGCTCGACCCGGCAATGATGCTTTCCTACAACAAACCATTTTTCACCACAGCCAGATTTCAATATTCCTCCCAGTAAACCTGTCACCGTAATGTGCTTGTCGCTAGCTATTGGATGATTCTACGAGTTATTAAGTGGAAGCCATTAAGCAAGGAGTAAGATTTCTAATAAGAGGGGAGGCCAATGGATGAGCCCTATACTAATCAGATCAGCAAGGGCTGAAGTGGACACAGGGTGCAGGACGCTGACCTTTACTGACCGGTGCTCGGTGTGGAGATGACCACAAAGGGTCAATAGCACACACACCCCCCACCCCACCCCAAGGCACATTCACAGTCAAATCAATGTCGAATTATGGGTTATTTATTGAATAATCAAAAAGGTATTATCGCCCCTGATGTGAAAGAGGTTGTCAGAGGGGAACACTATTTATCAACCCTCCTCTCAAAATTAGGGTAATCAGTTATCATGTAAACAAGAGCCAGCAGCTGCCTGCCAAAGCATGACTATTACTCACAGCTACTTAGCACCACTGGGAGAGTTTGTGCCTGTGTGTGTGTGTGTGTGTGTGTGTGTGTGTGTGTGTGTGTGTGTGTGTGTGTGTTTGAGAGCAAGAATATACATTTTTCTGAACTGCAAAGCACCAAAAACCACCAATGTGACTGTGTCCAGTGCTGCAGGAATATTACACACACACACACACACACACACACACACACACACACACACACACACACACACACACACACACACACACACACACACACACACACACACACACATACACACACACGTCATCTGAGCACAGTGATATGATAGAGGTCAAAGCA
This sequence comes from Pseudorasbora parva, assembly GCF_024679245.1. Classification (NCBI taxonomy): domain Eukaryota; kingdom Metazoa; phylum Chordata; class Actinopteri; order Cypriniformes; family Gobionidae; genus Pseudorasbora; species Pseudorasbora parva. Next base: position 3,855,023 of record NC_090180.1, read on the forward strand.
CCTCGTTACAGAGAGGCTGCAAAGGACACAGGATGTGGCAATGAGCAGATTGAGTTTCTCTCTCCTGAGCTCAAGGCTGGACACAACTCATGAGCCGGTCACACACACACACACACACTGCACATACACAAACCCAAAAAATGTGAAGGAAAAAAAAACTTCATTGGGAATTAGCACAGAAGTACACTGCCTGATTCTTGAGAAATGGGATAATGTTCTTTTACTTGCCATCATTTGCTATAGTTATACTTTTTTTACTAAATGAATCAGTGGTGATCAATAGAATGATCTTAACACAAATGCAATTTCATTGAGTTTTTACATATGTTAAAAAAATGCAACGCTTATAAACAAATGAATCTAAAATGATTTATTAATACAGAGAAAATGTTCCATGATGCTTGTAGCATGTTTTATCCCGAGTACATACTGTACATAATCATACATTTTCACTCATAAACATACACATCAGCTAACACAATAAGCATACAACCCAAAAATACAAGAACATGTTACCTTTCAGATCGAAAAAACACAGACTGGAAGATTTTCGCTCAGGTCCTTCCTTCAGTTTCTGTGAGTTTTAAGATCTCCTCTACCGCTCTTTACAAATGAAATAAATAGCAGTACAGGTTGCTCTTAAACAGCCCTATCAATCAAATACACTTACATCTGCCATAAATTTCCAAGCAATCATATGCCCCTTTAATGCATTGGCTGGAGCCACAGCGGTAGAATCTATATTTGTGGCCGGCCCTTCCAAACCTTTCCTCCATTTACATTATTATCTGTCACCAGATTTTTTTTTGTCCCTCAAAAGCATTAGAAAAGCTGATGTTGTCTCTCTAACCAGATTAAGATTGGTTTTTGTCTCAGCCACAAGGGAGGTAGAGTTACCGACAATAAGATCAAAATGAGCCAATTCCTTTTCTATTCTCATTCAAAACAAACAAAAGGGGCTAATAGCCCCAGCATCTGTGTCCAAAGCGGTGGCAGGTCGATATACACACTGATAGATGTGAGCCACAAAATTGCTGGTTATTATGGCAGTGAAAGGGCCTTGCTCGGTTTAAGTGGTCAGTAGCGATCATATCTCACTCCCTGAGATTATCTACCATAAGGCAGAGCTGCGTTCACTTATCGGAACGAAGACTGCGCTTGAGAAATGTTCTGATAAGACATATTGGGTTATAGCAGAGCTGTGAGGAAGCAAATATCTAATATTGTATTCCAGTTATTACACTATTTTGGCTGTACGGCATTTATCTAAATCCATTTTTGTAACCGTTGTACTGGCCACCACATGTCATGCCCCATAGTGCACATATTTCTCAGCGGTACTGCTCGCTGTCTTTATTGAAAAACACACCGATGAAGCTAGCTGACTTTAAGGGCAGGACGGAGCCCACTCAGGTGAGGGCGATATGCTGCTTTAATGTGGATTGTGCAGGCAATGTTAGCAAGCTTGCCTTCCTTCCAGTCCTCTAGGCGTTCTGTGTACCTAAAGTCAGCCCTCCCAGGGGAGCTATCACCTCTCTCCCCCGATTCAATTCAGGCCGATTTCATTCTCTCGCTGCCAGCCCTAGGCCGTGGCCACACCAGTGGCAACCTTGTCTTAACCCCACACTCCTGGTGTTAATTGCATTAGGTCCACGATGTAAGCCTTGTAAAGGGTCACCTCGCAGGCAAGGCTGCGCACCGCTTACCTCACCCCATCCAGCCCAATATAAAGGACTCTATTCGCTCTCATCCTCTCTCATTACGCATTAGTCAACTCCCTCGATCCGTCCTGGGACCCGTCTTGTAACTCTGTTAGCACACTTGTTAGGAAAGCCTCCCCTTCTTCTTACACAGATCTTCACCTCTGGCTCACCTCTCCTAAACCTTTGCCTTTCTGACCTCAAATTACGTTTATTTACCTTGTAGTGGATGTGATGTACCTCCGCACACACTCAGATAGCAGAAAGCGCTGCCAGATAACCAACTTGAAGGCATTTATTAGGCGCACTCATGGACTTTGGCCCTATTGTCCCACCCATGAGGAACAGCGACGGCAAGCCAAGAAGGTCTTTAAAAGGAAGCTTCTAATACACTTCTTTTTATTAATAATAATAATAATGATTAATAATACAATATTAAAATAATAAGATAACATAATTAATAGCTTCTTTTCATTAATAAAATGAATGAATAATTAAAACGTCTCGGGTTATGAATATAACCCATGTTCCCTGAGAGGGAACGAGACACTGCGTCGTCGTAGATGACACATCGGGGAACGCCCTCGGCGTGACGCTGCTGAGTTCATATCAAAAAAGTCCAATCTTGATTGGTGTTGCGTAATGACGTAACGAGTGACGGCATACCCGGAGGTATAAAGGGACGCCGGCACAAGCAAACGCAGCTTACTGCTATGAAGCGGGCCGCTCTGTAGATAGGCGGGGCTACGAGACGCAGTGTCTCGTTCCCTCTCAGGGAACATGGGTTATATTCATAACCCGAGACGTTCCCTTTATCGAGGGAACTCGCACTGCGTCATCGTAGATGACACATCGGGGAACGAGTACCCACTAGTCCTCGCCTATCCTGCACCCCATGACATGAACCGGAGTGCATAATCAGGGGGCGAGCACCCTAGCGCCTGGCGTCACCGGGAGGTGCAGACTATAATACCTCACGAAGGTATGCGGTGTGGCCCACCCAGCCGCCTCGCAAATCTCTTGCAGAGAAGCTCCGGAAAGGAGGGCTACCGAGGAGGCCATGCCCCTGGTAGAATGAGCCCTCACGGCTATAGGTGAAGGCAAGTTGCGCACCTGATAGGCCGTTGCTATTGCCTGGACAATCCAGTTACTAATTGTCTGTTTCGCTGCAGGCAGCCCCTTCCTAGGTGGACCAAAGCACACTAACAACTGGTCTGACTTCCTCCACTGGGCAGACCTCTCCAAATAAATCCTCAATGCCCGCACCGGGCAGAGAAGGTGAAGCCTGCCCTCATCTGCCGTCACATGAGGCGGGGGATGAAAAGCCTGGAGAACCACCGACCGTACCGCATTAGACGGTACCTTGGGGACGTATCCCGGGGTCGGCCGCAAGATAGCTTTCACGTTGCCTGGGGCAAACTCCAAGCAATTGGGTGTTACTGCCAATGCCTGAAGGTCCCCCACCCTCCTCAGAGAGGTGATGGCTAAGAGAAAAGCTACCTTAAGCGTGAGGTTCTTGGCCTCAGCCAACTCCAGCGGTTCGAAGGGGGCCTCAACCAACCCTTCGAGAACCACTGCCAGATCCCACGCAGGGATCCTAGAACGAGCCACAGGTCTCATCCTCTGCGCTCCTCGGAGGAACCGTACAACCAGATGGTGCCTCCCCAGAGGTCCTTCACCTAATGGTGCGTGGAAAGCTCCTATCGCTGCCACATACACCTTAAGTGTGGACGGGGTAAGCCCGGCGGAAAACCGATCTTGCAGAAACTCCAGTACTGAAGCCACAGCGCAGTTCACTGGGTCTACTTCACGGTCTCTACACCATATGGAGAACACTCTCCACTTCAAGTTGTACAGCTTCCTGGTGGAAGGAGCTCTGGAGCTGAGTATAGTCTCCACGACACCTGCTGACAGCCCTTCCTCTATGAGCTCTGCCCCCTCAGGGGCCAAGCCCACAGGTTCCATAACTCTGGCTGGGGGTGAAATATCGAGCCCCCCGCCTGAGTCAACAGATCCCTCCTCAGAGGAATCTGCCATGGAAGGTCGTCTAGCAGGTCCATAATGTCGGAGAACCATACCCTGGTCGGCCACCGGGGTGCTATCAGAAGCAGGCGAATGCCTTCCCGGCGAACCCGCTCCAGAACTCCCGGGAGCAGAGCAATCGGGGGAAATGCGTACAGACGCAGCCTCGGCCACGCCTGTGACATGGCATCCAGGCCCAACGGAGCCGGATGCCTGAGGGAGAACCAAAGTGGACAGTGGGTCGTCTCTCGAGACGCAAACAAATCCACTTCCATTCGGCCGAACCTCTCGCATATGGCCTCCACCACCTCTGGATGGAGACGCCACTCCCCGGGCCTCAGCCCCTGCCTCGACAGGATGTCTGCTCCCTGGTTCTGGTCCCCCGGGATATAAACTGCCCTGAGAGAAGACAGTTTCCCGTGGGACCACAGGAGGACTCGATGCGCCAGTCTGTACAGAGAGCGCGATCTCAGACCCCCCTGATGATTTAGATACGATACCACGGCAGTGTTGTCGGATCGTATCAGGACATGGTGGCCGCGAAGGTCCTCGAGAAAACTCCTCAGAGCTTTCCAGACAGCCAGCATCTCTAGACAGTTGATGTGCCATGAAGCATGCTGGGCTGTCCAAGGACCTCTCGCCCCTCGGCCTTCCATGACCGCGCCCCAACCAGTAAGGGATGCATCTGTTGAAACGGTTTTCCGGCAACACGATGCTCCCAATACTAGCCCCAGGGACAGAAACCAAGGTTTCTTCCATATAACCAGGGAACGAATGCATTTGCGCGTTACCCTGATCATACGAAAAGGATTCCCCTTCGGAGAAAACCCCTTGGTTCTCAGCCACCACTGTAGCGGTCTCATGTGGAGCAGGCCGAGTGGAATCACACTGGACGCTGCTGCCATGAGACCCACCAGTCTCTGGAACTGTTTGACAGTGATGCTGTGGCCCAACCTTATACTTGAGACCTCCGCCCGTATGGTCTCGATACGCGCGGGTGACATGTGTGCCCGCATCGTTACCGAGTCCCACACTATTCCCAGGAACGTAATTCTCTGGGAGGGCGTCAACGTGCTCTTTTTCGCGTTGAGTCTCAACCCCAAACACCTCATGTGTGCTAGAACAGCATCTCGATGCTGAACTGCCATATCGTACGACCTGGCCATGATCAACCAGTCGTCGATATAATTCAGTACCCGGATGCCCTGGAGTCTTAGCGGAGCCAGGGCTGCATCCATGCACTTCGTGAAGGTGCGAGGTGACAAGGCTAGGCCAAAGGGAAGGACCCGATATTGGAACGCTTCGCCCCCGAAAGCGAACCTCAGGAACTTCCTGTGACTGGGAAGGATGGAAATATGGAAGTAAGCGTCCTTTAGATCTATCGTGACGAACCAGTCCTCGAACTGGATCTGACTCACGATAACAGGAATGGTTAGCATCCTGAACCTGTATCTCCTCAGAGACCGATTCAGAAGCCTGAGATCTAATATTGGACGCAACCCCCCATCCTTCTTGGGGACTATGAAGTACCGGCTGTAGAACCCGACCTCCCTTTCTGGCGGGGGAACCCTTTCTATCGCCCCTTTTTCCAGCAGAGAGCGTACTTCCTGCCCCATTACCCCCACCTGCTCGGGACCGACCACTGTCCAGACTATCCCCCCAAATTTCGGGGGGGGAACTCTGAACTGCAGTCTGTATCCCCGTTCTACAGTGCGCAGGGCCCACACAGAGATATTCGGAAGGCATGACCATGCGCCGAGATACTCTGATAAGGGGACCAACCTCTCGAGGCTGGTCTGGGGTATCAACCGAACCTCTGCCTCGACCCCCTGAAGCGGATAACCGGCAGGGACTAATCGAGGCAGATTTTCGGTGTGTGAACGCAGTCGCTGCTCTGCCGCAGATTCTATATGTGCTGGCCAGAGCCGCGCGCGAACATGGGGAAACGACGTGGTCCGGAGCCCTTTTGACTGCGAGAGCACAACATCGATTTCCCGAGAGCCTCGGGGGGAGAACGACCTCGGTCGCTCCGCCCCGTGGGGGACAGCTCTCAGCGGTCCTGCCGCAGCTAGGACCGCTTGGAAGCCTTCTTGGCCTGAATAACCTCCCTCAGGTCGGTCTTCGGCTTTGAAGACTTCCCGCGAGAGCGTCGCTTCTTCTGCCAAGCTCCCTCAGGAGGGGCACGAGAAGCGACGCTCTGCTTCTGCACCTCACGGTGCGAGGAGCCCTCTGCTGGCCGAGACTGCCCACTCGAGGCAGCCTTGCTGGAGGAGCCCCAGCGGCGAGGGATGAACTGGCTGAGAGCGGCCGCCTGCTTTTTCACCTCCTGAAACCTCTCGACGACGGTGCTCACAGCGCCGCCGAAAAGGCCAGAAGGCGAAACCGGGGAATCAAGGAGAAAGTGTCTGTCTCTCTCCCTGATCCCCGACAGGTTCAGCCAGAGATGCCTCTCCGCGCACACCAAACCCGCCATGGAGCGGCCGATATCACGGGCCGCTTGTTTGGTGACACGAAGAGACAAATCCGCTGCCTTCCTCAGCTCAGTCACATCCTCCGGAGAGGGACCCTCGCCCTCATCGAGCTCCTTCAGCAAGTCCGCTTGGTAGGCCTGCAGAACCGCAAGAGTGTGCAGGCACCCACCAGCGCGACCAGCCGCACTATATGCCCTCGCCACCAGCTTCGAAGTCTCTCGGCATGGTTTCGAGGGCAATGCCGGGGTCTTCAATGAAGCTGCTGTCTCGGGAGAGAGGTGGCCCGCGAGCGCCTCTTCTACCCTCGGCAGCGCAACATATCCCTTCTCAGACGCTCCCAGCACGTTAGCGAAGTCAAGTGCAGGGGGCGTAGTCAAACGTGCTGAGAAGGGTTTCTCCCACGCCCTACACAGCTCACTGTGCAGGTCGGGGAAAAACGGCAGACCCCGGCGTGGAGGCTGGGCTCGACGCTTGAAGAAGCGCTCGTCCAGCTTGCTTGGCGGCTGGACGTGCACTTCCTCTTGTGGCCAATCTAAGCTCAGCTTGGCCACAGCGCGAGTCAAGACCTCCACGAGCTCCTCCATAGCCTGCGAGTGGGGTGGCGACTGCCCCACTGCGCCTGCTTCGGTGCTCATTGTCAACGATCCCTCGGAATCGGACAGCATGAGCACCTGATCCTCCGCCTCGCGGGAAGAAGCCGCGGCGCGGGCTTCCACACGTGGCGGAAGATCCTCTGAATCGTCAGAGGAAGAGAGAGATGCCTCAACATTCCCTAATCCCGCTGACAGATCCAGCTGCGAGCCCCACGACCTGCGGCGCCGCTCTGCCTCGGCAACAGCGGGCCCAGAACCGCGAGGCTCGCGAGGCTGACCGGCCTCGTCAAAGACCGCCAGCCGCGAGCGCAGTACTCTCAGCGGCAGCTTATCACATTCGCCGCAAGCCGCTCCCTCAAGAGCGGCCCGGGCGTGCTGCACGCCGAGACACTGCACACAGAGCTGGTGTGTGTCCGTGCCCGAATAAAGCGCGGACAGGGAGGCACACACCGTCTAAACTGCTCGCTCGCCATATCTAAAGATATAATAAGCCCTACGGGACAAACAACACCAAATAGACAGACAGAACACAGAGCGCGACCGCTGAAAGCAGGAAGCTGCGTTTGCTTGTGCCGGCGTCCCTTTATACCTCCGGGTATGCCGTCACTCGTTACGTCATTACGCAACACCAATCAAGATTGGACTTTTTTGATATGAACTCAGCAGCGTCACGCCGAGGGCGTTCCCCGATGTGTCATCTACGACGACGCAGTGCGAGTTCCCTCGATAAAGGGAACAGCTTATTCTTCTCAGTAGCAAAAATCATCTCAATGCTAAGCTCCCCAAACTATTACCCCTGTGCTCTTTCTTAATAGACCAGATGTGATCATATAATGTCAAACTGGTGCTGTTATAGATTGATGGCAACAATCAAAGATCTACTGGCTGTCTAAGAACATGAAACTTGATTAAACATATTAATTGGAGCAGCCTGTAAATATGGCCTACTGTAAATATGTCCAGGGAAGGACCTTGGACCCCTCTTATGAGAGACACATAAAGCCCTGTGTCTCTTGGGGATCTCAGCCAATAAATATCATATCAGGTTCTGCCTCAAACACCACCCAAACCTCACTATAATCAGACTGTTCCATTATACTAAGAGGAACGTCGGTCTTGAATGCCATAAAGCTCTGCTGCCCACACGCCTCCACCCCTCGATGGGCTGATGTGAGGTTAAGCAGCAAGATGTGTATCTCATGGCTGCACGTTCAGCTTTGGCCGGGCTTGGAGCGAATGATGATCGAAACCGTGCCTGTATAAACGTCCTCGTAAAAATGACAGCTAGACATATGTATAGATCCCTATTAAAATTTTACTACTAATCACCCGGCTGGCAGGCCTGCTGCCTGGGCCGTGTGGACTTTAGGCTCACAGGCGGAGCTGCGCCAGAGGGACCAGTTCTAAATGAAGACATCAGCTGCATCTCCAAGCCTTCGCCAACCATCATAAAAGACAGTCAGCAACACCTAGCCGACAGGGCCCTGTAATGGGCTTTTTATTTCGGATCGGTCATAGTGATGGGGGAAATTAAACCCCAATTTAATGTTTGGGGACATGAGGCTCAAGGTCATGAAAAGTGAGCTAGAGTCACTGAAAACACAGGAGATAACATTTACCTGCATTTTCTTGATTTCAAGAGTTTACTTTGTGATGTTGGTAATTGAATATAATATATATATATATATATAATTAAATATATATATAAATATATATATAAATTAATATTGATAATTATATATATATATATATATATATATATATATATATATATATATATATATATATATATATATATATATATATATATATCACATTAAACAATTATACTTTGGATAAAAAGTAACTTTAATGAATTTAAAAAAAAATTGTTTTAAAATAAAATACGGAAAAAAACATGATTATATAAATATTTGTTAAAAAAGGGAAATCTTTGAAATGTCAAAGTTCATTAACACATTACACGGCACTAATACTGTGGTTAGACTGATAGTTTAGGAATGTAGATTAGAGATGAGAGTAAAATATGTGTTAAATAAAATAAGGAAATACTTATCTTTGAAATGTCAAAAGTGTATTAACACATTATGCGGCTCTAATACTGTGAGAGGTAACGAATGTAGATTAGAGATGAGAGTTTAGGAATGTAGTTTTTGTTAGTTGAAACTGTCCAGAGTAATGGCAATCCAAACATGCTGGATTAAGTTGCAAACAATGACAGGTGTCTGATGGAAAAGCACACCTGCAGAAATGCTCAACCACCTGGAGTTTCCCACACAATTAACCAACTCTGAGCACTGAATCTGCCAGACTTGTTATGACTGAAACTGACACTTAAATTGGTAAGTCCACCCTCTGATCTAAGCCATCTTAATCTCACTCTGCCGCTAATAAAGTGAACATGCGTAAGGATGCGTAGCCTCCGAACCTGTCAAATTACAAGTATTATGTTGCTTAAAGTAAGGATTAATGGACTAGGAAGAGAGACGCTCTCAGATTCACAAGGACAAACAATTAACGAGAAGATGCAACTCCAACACAACTCGCCTCTCAGCTAGTAAAGACCTGTTAAATATCATCTATGCAGTCCATCATCACGAAAGCAGAAGAGACATGGCAAGAACAGAGGAGTCTAGTGGAGAAAGAGAGAAGCGCGGCAGGTCAGATTGAGGAGATACCCTCTAAATGAACCCCTTTTATTAACCCCTCCCACTGCAGCCCCCATATTCAGAACACCTCTTCTGCCTCTATTACCTCCCTGCCCGTTTCATTATCCAGGCTGAACTCTGAATAACCCCCCTGTGGTCATTTTTTATGTCACTTCGGGTACAGGGTCTGTGATTTAAACACACAGTCCCCATAATTTGATTTCTTCACAGGGTGCACAACCGGTTAAGAGACAGGAGAGCGTCAGGGTGTGTGTGTGTGTGTGTTGGGGGGGTTGGGTCTCTGGGGTCGACTTGGTAAGCGATAGCAGAATGACTTGAAGAGGCTAATAAAGTAATCAAGCCCTTCGTTACATGGTGATAATATTGCCCCTAAAACACTGATAACTATTACTTGGCCCAATGATTACCGAACATTAATGGCTTCCCACTTTTTCGCACCCTCTGTCTCGCTTTCACCCGCTCAGCTGCCAATTAGCAGTTAGATGAAAGAAATAAAAGCCTTTCTCTGCATGGCTGGCAATGATGGTAGAATAGCCACAGTGAGTACGTGAGCAGATCCACAGACCAGTGTGGTGTAACACTAACCTTATTTTACCAACCCACACTTCAAAAATATACTTGAATCTCTAATCAATTAATCTTATGTACATTCAACTATAAGCTGGACACATTTTGCATGATGTTTCGGTCATTTAGCTCAAACCAACATGAGGATGTACCATATCAGCTACAAGATAGTAGGTTTATGATTAGGTTAACCATCGACTTCAGTTCAATTTATGATTTTAAAGGGGTGGTTGCATGCGATTTCACTTTTTTGACTAGTTAGTGGGTAATGTCGCTGCTTGAGCATAAACAGTATCTGCAAAGTTACAGCGCTGAAAGTTCAATGCAAACGGAGATATTGTCTTTTAAAGTTAAGCCTACAAAAACGGCCGGTTTGGACTACAACGAGCTTCTTCCTGGGTTGGTGACATCATAAACCCTTGCTAGTCTCTGCAGATGTGACTTCTGCGCGTAATGGGAAGGGGCGTGGCGTTTCCAGGGCGACCTGTGCTTGGCACTTCAGCCAATAAAAATACAGGAAACTACATTTGGCCATCTAACCAATCTAAGACCATTGTGTTTTTCGGAGGGATGAGCTTCATAGAAACAGGAAGCAAACGAGCCGTTCAAAGGACGGTGGAGACAGCGGTGTGGAATAAAGGGAGAATAGAAGAAAAATATGGCGTTTAAAAAAAAAGGAGTATTAAGACATGTTATACTGCACCCCATAAACACAACCAAGCCTAGAAAAAACTGGAACCACCACTTTAATCTAAATTAAAATAAAGTAGCAAACAAGATGCGAAATTGCAATTCAAATTTGAAAGTAACGACGTTGAATTTAAATGAAATTTGCCCCCTATATAAATGTGATATAAATTTATCTCAACATATTTAATCAAACTTTGCAGACCAGGACTGGAAAACTGATAGTTCATTCATTACATAACTAAATAGGTATGAATTTCACCTTTAAGACCTGTTTTCTACCTTCAGAAAACGTATGCCCTGATCTCCTGCTACAAAGACCTTTCTCACAGGAGAGGGCCTATCGAGCAGTCCTGCTGCCAGAAAGGCCCGATCAGTCAAGTGCCATCAATATGACCCAGCTTGTTTACACCTGGAGAGGACACGACTGTGTAGTGGAAATCAATGGGAATCACCTGAGTGGCACCTCGACCACTAAAGGGAGGGAGCAGACAGAGAAACAGGAGGAAAGGGAGGGACCAGTCCAACAGACAACCAATAAAACAAACAATCTCTCTGTCTTAGAGGTGAAGGGCAAAGAACCAAGAACATTGTGATGTTTCGCAGAGGACAGTGTTGCTAAATGTATTGAAATCAATCGGATAAGGGTGTTGTTGCATGCTGTATCCCACTTTCCTAATATTCGAGATTGTATGAGCCTGACAGGTGCCCTGAGATGACTCCATCTGGAGAGCAGACTGTGGGAACTGCAGCCATTACATTACATATGAGTGCATTCAGATGGAAGGGTGTTTGTGGGTAATAAGGGGTGTCTGCATTCCTTATATTTAGTTCACATTTAAAATGTGACTTGCTGAGCAGTAACTGGTGACTGTGCTGCCACAGTGAAATTTAGGTTAAAAAGGTAAAAACACATGTATATAAACACACTGTAAACACATACATAGATGCAATATATACATATACGTATTCACACACACACACACACACACACACACACACACACACACACACACACACACACACACACACACACACACACACACACACACACACACACACACACACACACACACACACACACACACACACACACACACACACACACACACACACACACACACACACACACACACACACTTATTATGCATTATGAAAAAAACTTACCTGAAATCAAAAGAACCGGGATGAACCATGATGAAGAAACATGTAAAAACAGAGAGCGAGAGAGAAAGATTACATTAAAATCACATTAGATCACATTAAAGTGATAGTTCAGCCAAAAATGAGTGTGATGTTTATCTGCTGAGCCCCAGGGCATCATAGGTGTGTTTGTTTCTTCAGGAGAACACACATGAAGATTTTTAACTCAACCGTTGCTCGTATAATGCCTGTTAATGGGGTGTATTTCTATGAGAGTAAAAAACACACAGACATACGAATCCATATTAAACCCTGTGGCTCGTGGAGTCACATTGATGTCTTAAGACACGAAACGATTGGTTTCTGCGAGAAACCCAAAAGTATTTCTATCATTTTTTACCTCAAATACAACATTATGTACAACAGCCGCGAGCGCACCATCACTTCCACTGGGTGAGGTCAAATTACGCGATATGGCGTATGAGTCGCGCAAGAGATCACTTGAGATACGCCGTATGGTGTACATTTGACCTCACTTGCCAGAAGGGATGGCGCGGGGACGGCTGATGTACATAGTGTTGTATTTAAGGTAAAAAAATGATAGAAATACTGTTGGGTTTCTTGCAGAATCCGATCGTTTCGTGTCTTAAGACATCAATGTGTCGTCACGAGCCTCAGGGTTTAATATGGATTCGTATGTCTGTGTGTTTTTTACTCTCATAGAAATACACCCCATTGACAGGCATTATACAAGCAACGGTTGAGTTAAAAATCTTCATTTGTGTTCTCCTGAAGAAACAAACACACCTATGATGCCCTGGGGGTCAGCAGATAAACATCACATTCTCATTTTTGGGTGAACTATTCCTTTAACACACACTTAATACACATGCATCATCTGCTGTATATGCAGCGGCGCAACTTTGTTTTAAAAAGTGCATGGGACAGGAGTGTATGGGGGGGGTATATTTTATATATTATAGCTAATGCAATGTTATATCAGATGCATCATATGTACAATAACAATCGCTAAAAAATATAAGATTAATATTAAGATCAGAAATTAATTTCAAAAGTTCACTGCGATTAATTAATCGATATAGAACTCATGTTTAATTCTTGCATCTAAACTCAATATTTCGTTAATGCCAAGATTTTTCACCTGATTAAATGCACAGATTCGCAAACTTTGCTTGTATTCTCTAATGGTCTAATGGTCTATAGTTCCCCAATGGCGTGTCAGAGGATCTCGGATCTAATCTGTCCTCGTTTTTTTTTCTCTCATCAAAACCGAATATCATCAGTGGTTATATATCAAGAGCAGGGACGTTTTTCTGTGCATTTTGTTTTGTGATTTCACAGAAATAGAAAGTCTCCGCAGCGTTAAGCGATAGATTAAAGCGTTTGTCCGTGTGAAGACTGGAGAAATCCACACCACTGATAACAACGAGCGCCAGATCGCCTCTTATTTAACAAACAAACTAAATGATGCTCTTCTAGGTAACTGGAGGTGTTTTGGTTGGCAGGTTTATCCGTGCAGCAAGATGTTTCAAAAAGTGGTGGGAACGATATCGACCCTGGCAAAAAAGTGGTAGGGACATGTCCCACACGTCCCACCCACAAATTAGGCCTATGATTATGTAAGTTTGTTTTTGAAGGACAGATGCGGAGGCAGCTTGTGAATGTAGCTGTGAACCTGTAGTTCACGTCTCGAGCCCGTGTCCCCTCCCGCGCCCTTGTGCTGTGGTGTAAACACACATTGTTAGGTTAGAGGTTAAAAGTGTTGTGCTTAGATTCTTTGACAGTAATCTAATTTCTTCTCTCTTGCGCATCTATATTTATTTGGTTTTGTCAACACTCAGGGCTCTTTTTTCTCCCTTTTGCCTTCAGTGTATTGATCTCTCTAATGGATTGGATCTGATTCCAGAGCGTCTAACATGCTTTTGTATCCCTTTATTTTCACCCAGGAAAATCGATCAGGCAGGCCTGAAAATCAGCCAGGATCAGGTTTTAAGGGATCCACTGTGGTGGGAACACTTGGAGCGCGGACCGGAGAACTTTTAACCGGTAGCCAGTAGGGTATTTCAGCTACATTCTGCATCTTTCTACTCTATGTTTTGGTTGTTTCAGTTTGAGCTGTTTTCTAGATTTTAAAACTTTTTTATTTTTCCTACTGATAACAATCCTATTATTGCTGATTATACTGAAAAATAATTTGTTCTACACATTCTGTGGAGCTCAGCCAATCAATAAAGAGCTTTGCCCTTGTACCGTCAAGCTGACTGCAGATTGACTGAACTTCTTTTTAATTATTAGTCTCTGTGTGTGTGTATATGCTCACAGAAGACTTTGTTATAAGCTTGTATTCTTTACTTACAAAAGGCAAAACTAAACATAAAACATGACAACTGTAGTGCAAACCCAGGTCCTCTTGGCCTCTCCCAAGGAGTAGAGATGAATATGAGAAGAGGGTAGATCAATGACCAGGCTGGATTTGGTATGTGGCCGTTTCTTAGACTGCAGAGGATTGGAAAAAGCTGCAGATTCTACCTCCACCTCTGAAATCTGAGCATAGTGTTTGATTCATTGAACACCTTCAGTTCCTCACACGTTCAAACAGACTGAAGCCACATGAGGAGCATGATGGAGAAGGAACCTGACAATCTGGGCTTAAAACAATCTAGTTCAGCAAGAGAAGTTAGTCGGTTCCCAATGGCTCTGTAAATGCGCCACATGAGGCATGCTTGCTTCCTCACAGCTCTCTGACTTACACGTAGGCAGGGGTCAACAGGAAGGCCACGCTTGTTAAACTAACCCTAATTCCTGTTCATGTGGGGTCTTTACAAAAATCCATAACTGAGGTGATGATATATATATTCCTGAATTTGCATTGATGTAGCACAAAGGATGCAGAATTGAAAAGTGAATCTGGAAGTAAGGTAGTAGAACTGAAGTACTTGGTAAGGTTAAATGTTTTTTAAAGTTCTTTAAGTTCGAAGGTACTGCATATATAGGTAGACAGACTAGATGGATGGATGGATGGATGGATGGATGGATGGATAGATAGATAGATAGATAGATAGATAGATAGATAGATAGATAGATAGATAGATAGATAGACAGACAGACAGACAGACAGACAGATAGATAGATAGATAGATAGATAGATAGATAGATAGATAGATAGATAGATAGATAGATAGATAGATAGATGGATAGATGGATAGATGGATAGATAGATAGATAGATAGATAGATAGATAGATAGATAGATAGATAGATAGATAGATAGATAGATAGATAGATTTGTATTGCGTTCATAAGCAGTTTCAGTTTCCTCTCTCTTAAACCAGGTGCCGGCAGTATAAGATGTGCTGCCCCATTTCCCCCAAGACAACTCTATTTGTGAGGCTGCCGAGGGTTTAACAGTGCAGAGAGCAGGAGTAATGAGAGGCCGGTGACATCCCATAAACTGGTCCAGCTCGCACACAAACACACCTGTGAGTGGCCACATGACAGAGTGACATCACTGATCTCTGACATCTGCTCCACGGCGTCTGATGGAGCTGCCCATCAAAGTGCTTACAACATGAGCTACATCGCTGTCACTGGGGCGGTACCCTAAGGTACAAAACCAAAAAGGTACTATTATGGACCGTCTCCGGCACAAAGACTCCGATCTTTCAAGTATTCATACTCTTGTCCAAATCGACACATCATCCAATAAACCCGTCTCTTGCGTGATACCCAGAAATTTTGAATATTCTGATCTAATATGATTTCTGACCTATAAGGTTGCCAGAATAATAATCATACACTGTGTGTGAATAGGCCAGAGGGGAACTGCCCCCCCGACTGAGTCTGGTTTCTCCCAAGGATTATTTTTCTCCATCATGCCCTGATGGAGTTTTAGTTCCTTTGGTCGCCTTTGGCTTGGCTTGCTCAGTTGGCGACAATAAAATTATGATCTAAGTTATTCAACTAAATATACGAATCAAATTAATTAATTACGTGTTATTTAATTCTATAAACTATACTGATCTGCCAACATTGTCGCTATATGATAAATTAAAATAAGCTGATAACATTTTCTCCAGAACAACTGTACACCCAAATCAAATTTTGTTGCAATATTGTTTTGTTTAACACTGTGAAGCTGCTTTGAAACAATCGTCATTGTAAAATAGCTATATAAATAAAAATGATTGATGTACTTTTAAGGTACTAATTCTTAAAGTACTTATATGTCCCTTTTAAGGTACTAATATGTATCATTTAGGGGTGAGTAAGGTAGAAAAATGTGCCTTTTCACTTTTGTACCATAGGGCACCGGCCCAGTGACAGCACTGTACCATTTTTTCTGAGATTGAAGGAGGGTCCCTCGACGATAGCACAAAAGATAGAATCATATGTTGCAATCAGAAACAATGTCTGCTCTGTCATAAACACCTGTCCTTCAAACGCCCTGATGCTTCAGGCAATGGTGCAGGTGCAGATCTGTCTGCTCTCCAGCCCCACATACCCAGTGACGCTTTCCCCTTTGAGGATGAGAAGATGAGTAGAGATGAAACACTCTCTTTTCCTCTTCCCATATCTCTTGAGCAGATCCTATCAGGCTTTGTGTGACATTTGACTGTAGCCATCTTTAAAAGCATGGTGGCATATGAGAGGTCTGATACCATGTTTTGGTTTCCCTGGAGTAAGCCGCCCAGCTGTGGTAACGTTCACGAGATGTTCTGCTCTGAATCACAACCACGTCAGAAGGAGAAACAAAAACATCACTCAGGCTTGACGATAATACTGAACACTCAAGTCACACTTTTTCTGCTGACACTTGTAGTCAACCCAGATCTGAATTAATTTCATTTTTATCTGGGGGGATGATTTCAGGAATTTGTAACCTGACAATCTGCGTTCGACGCGAGCCTATGAATTATTGAATATTTGATAGAGGGCAGGAACGCAGATGACTGAGGACGAAGAATGAACTCATACATGTTTTAATGTGATGTGCATTTAGGGTGATGGCTTTCCACACACGGATCTCTGCCAGTGTGAAATCAAATCCCCAAATCTTGGAACTGCCTACACACACACACACACACACATGTAAGCGCACAAGGAGTACTAATATTCAAACACACACACACACATGCAAAAAAAGCCCCTTCTCACAGATTTATCGCCCAAGCCCTGCTCCCGTCGGCATCACAGTGGCTGATTTTCTCATTTCATAGGCCACCGGGGTAGAACAGACATGTGCTTGTTCAAATCCACCCAGCAAGACGCACCGGTCTCAGCACACAACTTTCTCTTTAGCAGCTTAACAGATGCCAGGCAGGGGGGTAAGCTCAGAAGAGGGCGCAGACGTGGAGGGGGGCACACCCGTCAAGGGCGAACCCTCTTCGTGCACACACACACACACACACACACACACACACACACACAAGGTAGAGACAAAAATGGGGGAAATGAGGTTCCTGCGATCCTGCGCTCTAGTGACCATGACCGTGAGGGGTTTTATTTATCATTCTGTGCCAGTGGTTTTAAATGATAGCACTTTTTCGGACCCTTTTTTTCAGCGTGAACCAAGCAGAGCACGGCTCCTCTCCAAATATAGAGATCATGTTTGTATTGTTTGACACTGAGGCCTGATGGAGTGCTTATTCTGTTCCTGTCGACATGGATAACCCCTTCCTGTGTAGGCACTGCACACCCCCCTTCTCTTAGAGTAAGAAAACTGCATCAGGGCTACAGACAAGTGAGCTGTTTGGGAAAGCAGGGACCCACATGAAAGGCATCAGCCCATGCACGGGGCAGACCGAAAAGAGGTGCGTATATACGTGTGTGTCCGCACATGTA
The DNA here is from genome assembly GCF_024679245.1 of Pseudorasbora parva. NCBI lineage: Eukaryota > Metazoa > Chordata > Actinopteri > Cypriniformes > Gobionidae > Pseudorasbora > Pseudorasbora parva. The sequence goes on from NC_090180.1 coordinate 3,872,736, forward strand.
GCCGAATTGCTGTTTATGTGTGCCAGACTGCTAAAAACAGCATTTTTTGGAGGGGGAGTCTTGCTGGAGAGAGGATTTAATTGTGCCCTTTTGAGCGATGCCGGCTTATTGATGTAATGGTTTACTCATGGTGCGGTTGAGGAGGTACAGTTTAACAATAGGGGCTTGTTAGGAGTCACTGAGTCCTGTGCACAGCATCCACATTACTTAGATGAAGCATGCAGGCTTGTAATGAGGAGCAGGAGCGTTCAAATGATCCACTCTGTTTGGGCTGCAGCTCAGTGCAGGACAAAGCACATGGAAATGCCTGTTAGCCACTGGGAAACTTTGAGTCGGTTCTCGGATCTAGCTTGGCTACTTGGCATGACACATGCTATGCAACTGGGAAAACTGTGTTTCTATAATCAGCCAAATACAGCATTACAAATCTGGCCTTTTGTAGCGTCAGGCAGATAGATTCAAGGGTCAATGACATCGAAGGTCCCACTATAAGAAAAGGACAATGTTTAATATACAAGTTGTTCCAAGTTGTTCTAGTTTTTAAAGAGTTGCATCTCATTACATTTCAAAAACCGGAAATAACTTTGCATTTAATGTATTTTTAAATAGGAAAACTAAGATCGCACTACAACGGACCAAGCTGGCCTTAGTAGCTCCAGTCAGACAGATTTGGATAGTCAGAAATGGGGTGATACAGGCAAGCAGACAATTTGGAACAGTAAATGAAAGTTGGAGGACCAGAGGTAAACATGCAAGAGAAGAAAAACTTGGCCTTTTTTCTTGCAACCTTGGTGGTTTTCAGTAGAATAAGGGGAGGGTATATTTTTTCTTTGATGGCATGCCAGATGGAGTAGCTGTGGATAAACAGAAAGAAGCCAGGAAAATATACAAGGTCCGGGGTAAGGCCTGGGTCTCGCCAGAGGAGCCAAACCATAGGAAGAGCATCTCAGTTAGGCATGAGTTCACCTGCCCTGGCCCTGCAGTGCCACACCAAGGATTGGCGGGACAGGCCATGTAGAGGCTGTTATTGTAACATGGTGAACACATGCGAGCTCCGTGGCCATTTATTTAACTCCAGTCGTCCAACTGAGCTTCAAATGGTACCAAGATTTAAAAGGAGCCAAAAGGAGCTTCCCTTCCACACAAAATAGCCAGACTGTGTATTTTATTCTTCAACAAAAGCTAATTTCAATTGAAAGCTATAAAATGTGAGATTATGTGGCATGACAGAATGCCACATGGCATGTGAGAAACAAGAGGTATGTTGCCCCTAAAAGACACTGTGCTGCATAATACATGACAGATTGATCAAATCTACCGGCCTCTGTTGTTTTCTGTTGTAATGCTTGTGCTGCCATTGCCACAGACAGACACACTCTGGGCGCCTGGCATCCCTGCTGCTGCCCACTGCACATGCTGGTCTATTGTACTTGGCAATCTTGTTCCCACAAACAGATCACAATGCACTAGCTCTCTCTGGCCGGCCTCATGTTTGCACTGGGAGCAGCTGTCGGTGAAATGGCCCTGTAAGCTCTTCCTAATTACCTAACATGCTCTGTGTCTAAGCAGCCCTCCGTTTAGTCCCTTTTTCAGAGCTCCACACTGCCAGGCCTGCACTGGGCAAACAAGCCCCACTTTCCAATGCAAGTGGGGGGTCAAAGAGAGTGAGAAGCGAGGGCAAAAAGGCGACGGGTGGGGGTGGTAACTGGGGCTGTGCAGCCTTTCGTGCCCCACCAGCCCCCACCCACCTCCCTGGGTCAGCCTGATACTCTTCTAGATAATATATCAGCCTGCCGTCCCCTTGGCAACCCAGCCAGACCCCACACACAACACTACAGGGTAGCCACCCCCTTTTCTGCTCCCCAGTACTGCCACCTGGCCCCCTTCGTCCAGCCTCTCAAAAAGAGAGCCTCATCGCTCAGCTAGCAGTCCATTGTTCAGCTCATGAAGTGACTGCGGGCCAATTAGCAAGTTAACAAGTTAAGAGGTGGACTCTGTCAAATGCAGAGCTTTTTCACCTCTGGGTCATCAGCGCAGGGGGTGGGGGGTCACTTTCCCCATTCTGGGAGGGGAATTTCATAAAATGGCCGCCAATGAGTTGCTGAGCCGAGCATGACTAAGGCTTCAATGCATCTCTAAGGGCTCAGTTATATCTGTCTAAGTATACATGACACAACGAGTGATAAAACACTGCATGAAAGGTAAAAAATATTTTGAGCAAGCATTGCAACGACAAGACCAGTTGTAGTCTGTATTATTTAGGTCTGCTAGTTTTACTTTGCAAAAAAATGGACTGGTATGATTTCAGTCAGGGTAAAGCATTTAAATGAAATTTTCAAAAAGAAAAATTATTGCTTTAGTGTAATTGAAATCAAGCTTTCAAATCAAAAGTGCAATTCAGAGCAATACAGTTTATCCTATAATTTTAACTAGTGCCTGAATTCAGATGCTCTTTTACAGCCTCTCAGAATCCAGAAAATAATTACAGTGGTGAGATGTTTAGCTATTCCGGGTTAGTTTACAAGGTTTGCCTGAGATTCATTGTAACCAAATCCGCTTCCATAAAACCGGTCTGAGTTAGGTTTTTTTCCCCTGTGCATCAGCATTTCAGCTTACCTGTGGTCTGAACAACTCGACTAAGAAGCTTGGCTGACCTGTGGAAAATGGTTCTTTCAGACCTTGTTCGATGAAGTCGAGCGGTTCAATCTGAAACAAAGACTCAACATATTTTCCCTTTAAACTGTGCAATTCACAATGCATTCTATGGCTCCCACATACTTTCAATGTCACAGGACCCCCCACCCACCCCCACCCTCTCACGACACTTTCTTCTCCATTCCCCCTACCTCTTTGGGACAAAGACAAAAGCCCCAATTTGTCACGTCATGTCCAGCTGTTGACTGGGAAGACCCCTTAGCCAGTGAAAGAAGCACAAGCTGGGGGAGCCAAATGGCTTTTTCCCCTTTCTGTGGGAATGTTTGTCCAAGGAAACAATGCCATCTCAACGGGGCGGGGTGGGGGGTACTCCCAGGGGGGTATGCGCCTAGCTCCTTGGGCTTTAACCCTTTTAGAGAGAGCTGTCCACCTTGAAAAGGCCATTGAGCTGCTGCTGGGTGGCAGAATAGCATCATTAAGCTTCACTAACCTCACTGTGAGTGCCAGGACCCTGATAGCAGTGATGCCTCACATAGATTTACTGCCGGATAGTGGGTTTGTTCTCTTTTCCTAAAGAGACTAGATCAGGAGAAAGTCAGAGGCTGGATAGAAACAATACTTAGCTGCGAGGTGAGTGAGAGGGCCAGTAGCCACTTAATGAAGAACTTATAATAAACTCCCTCCCCAAACCATGTCCATGGGCTTCCCTGTGGTACGCCTATGGTACGACGTTAACTGCTAATTGAGTAAAAAATTGGCGGTTGCTTGACCCTTCTAAACTAATGGCACCTGCAACCAATTTAGGAGATGATTAATTCATATTCATGTGACATATAGGTTGACCCCCTCAAACCTATTCTTGGGAAACCTCTCAATCCAAATTCAGTGCATACATGCATTATTCAGGCCCCCCTACCAAGAATTGTGGGGGGACGTCTTTGACATACATTAAACTCATGACATGGAGCACTTCAAGCCAACACCTATAATCAGAGCATCAGGGGGAAAAAATCTCATATTGGACACAACAAGGCTTATCAAACATGTCGAGCCATCTGAGGGCTTTTCCCTTGACACATTGTCCTTTCAGGGGGAAAAAATAAGGTGGAGTAGGTGTTCCTCGCTCTCCTTTTAATGTGCTCCACAATTACAGCTGTCACAGCACAAGCCTTTGCGTAGTTTGTTTCATTACAACCCTCCCTTCCCCTTTCAGTGTGTGAAATATGGAGGCAGGGAACAAACCTTCAGTCATAAATACCCGCTCTATGAGAGCCATCATAGTGCAGCTCCAGGAGAGAAGATACAGGAGAGGTTGCCGGTGGGGGGGGGGGGGGGGGGGGCGAATGCTTCTCATAAATTATTTGGGTGTGCAATAATATTTGCTTTGTGGAACAGGCCCCAGTGGAGAGGAGAGGAGAGGAGAGGAGAGGAGAGGAGAGGAGAGGAGAGGAGAGGAGAGGAGAGGAGAGGAGAGGAGAGGAGAGGAGAGGAGAGGAGAGGAGAGGAGAGGAGAGGAGAGGAGAGGAGAGGAGAGGAGAGGAGAGGAGAGGAGAGGAGAGGAGAGGAGAGGAGAGGAGAAAATGTTGCCCTTGTGAACACCAAAACCTAAATTGACCTAAATCTTCATGCTCACACTAGAGTACCTAATCTCCGCACCCGGCTATAGCTTGGCAGAGCCCACTGCTCATCTCCTGTGGCTGATCTAAAGCCATCAATATGCCAATAATCTCTCCAGCCAATATCTCAGGCTGCTGTGCAATTTCAACAATGGGAAGATGTTATAGATCCTGCATCTCTCTGTTCTCCCTAAGTCCGGTCACTTGGAAAATCAGGCACAAGGGCAACGTTTAGCTAGGAACCCAATTCAGACTGACACTTCTGGGCTGCGGAGGTCAAAGGCCAGCTTGTCCATTATGGATAACCAATTCTTCCTGCCAACTGTCTGCTTTCATCCAGGTTTACTGGTGGCCTGTGAAGCTTTCAGAGTAATATTCACCAAAGAAGCATGAACAAATCTAACAAAATTTATTTCCTGTATGATATATTCATGCCATGAATAACCACGTTTATTCATGGCACTCACAAGGTAGCTTTACTAGGATTACCGGCACAGACGCCTTCAGCTCGATGCACAAAAACGGCAAACTCATAACCAGCAGGTCGTAATGCCATGCATATTCTGTCATGCTCAAACCCACTGCATTTTAATTCACAGGAAATGGTACAGATTGGGCAGACGATGTGACTGATGAGCAGAGACTCCAATAAGAGGGCCATATAAACAGGCAACACTCGGAAGCCATTGGAGCGTGGGGAGGCGAAGAGCTCCTCAGTACTCCACTGTCTTCCCCGAGGACCCTGAGGAGTCATAATCAGACCCTTGTAATACACTAGTACTTGTGTGGTCCCCTGGGCTCATTTGCATACTAATTACCGATTGCAAATGAGAGAGGGAGCCGATTGTGTTCTGCCTGAGTCGCCGTGGCGGCAGAATATTCCGGTGATACCACTAAGGAGCTTATCCAACACAGCAAGCCGAGCAGAGCAGGGCCCTCCCCTGATATACAACCCCTCATTAGTATTACAATTAAGGACATGAAAGACACATAAAACATTATATACTGCCAAAGTGTTGTTTTCATACCAATTAACACAGCTACTGATTTACTATCAGAGAAGATCCAGATCTCAGAGGAACACAGGAACATTTCTCACAAACGTACATGACACATGCGTCAAACACACACACACTGAGCTCACTGTGGAGGCAGAAGTGAAAGGTAACAATAGACTTAGATTTTCAGATGGGAGGACCGCATAACAGCCAGACTCAGATGGCAAATCATCGTGTTATTCTGCACTGTTAACTGGTGTAACTAGCTTCACACACATACACACACCCACACACATACAGATATATAGGCTACCCACAGTTTTTTCTTACACACCTGACACTATCTCTGCCATCCCTTTTTCTTCTTTTATAACAGCTCTTTGTTTTTGTCAATCCTTGGACTTTCGCTGGTGTGAAAGAAGGATGAGGCGATTGTGTGTGTCATAGCTCAGTCAGATGGATGGTAGGGTCAGGCAGTTAAAGTGTGTGTGTTCAGCCATGTTTTTTTTTTTTTTTTTTACCTTTTTTCTTGACTGCCACCGGGGGACTGTTTTATAGATCTCTTTCACAGCTCTACTTATTTGCCTGCAAAATGCAACGGGGGGTCTTTACTCTTAACTTTATAATAAAAGGTGTGATATCAGCAAAACAGAACACAAGCACACACACACACACACACACACACACACACACACACACACACACACACACACACACACACACACACACACACACACACACACACACACACACACACACACACACACACACACACACACACACAAACACACACACACACACACACACGCATGTTATGTTTCCATGTTTTATGGGGACTTTCCATAGGCGTAATGGTTTTTATACTGTACAAACCGTATTTTCTATCCCCTTACACTGCCCCTACCCCTAAACCTACCCATCACAGGAAACATTCTGCATTTTAGTTTCTCAAAAAAACATCACTTAGTATGATTTTTAAGATGTTTTCCTCATGGGACCAAAAAATGGCCCCACAAGGACAAGGATTTCGGATATTGCCATCTTTGTGGGAACATCTTGTCCCCATAACCTACGGTTTACCAGAAACATTCTGTATTTTCACTTTCTCAAAGCCTTTTGAAAATTGGGGACAAGGGGAAATATCCTCATAAGTCACCCTCTTCTGTAATACCTATGTCATACCCATGTCATTATACATATTTGTGTCCTGATATTTCACAAAAACAAGCAAACTAACACACACACACACACACACACACACACACACACACACACACACACACACACACACACACACACACACACACACACACACACACACACACACACACACACACACACACACACACACACACACACACACAAGTCACATCCAACTTGCATACAACGTATATCAACCTATATACACGGCAAAAGTTTTATTATTTTTCCAGCTGAATATCTAACAATCCTTGAAACAAGACACGTTTACTGCAATATCACTGCATAAGATATTCATACTAGTTTTGAGAGAACGTATGAAAAAACAAATGTTTTACTGCACTTGCAATCAAGTTAAAACCTGGCTTAATGTCTGCAGTATTGATTAAATAAATGTATTTTGTTTCTTGTTTATGAAATGTTAAAAATACATGAAATAAAATTGTAAGGATTTCAAATGCATTTACTATGAAACAAATAAAAATAGACAAATGAAAGAAGTAATTTTCTCTGCAGTGTATTTTGCTCATTAGCTTCGCTGCCAGCTAGCCCTTCTTTTTCACAATTGGCTGGAGTTTATTCCAATCTACTTCTCACTTCCGTGCTGAGGAGTGAATGAACAAGGCAGAACACCTTGCTAGCACTGTCTTCTTTCTCCTCTCAGCGGTGCTAATGGATCCTGTCCCCAGGCCTTCTTTAACTGGGGAATCAATCACATTGGGGCAGCCATTTCCAACCATTCTCACTCTCACTCAGTCTTAACCATTCCAAACAGCCCATTAACCTGCATTTAATCCCCACAATGTCTTCTGTGGCCAAACTCTCACACACGTAGGGTCTGCCACAGCCAAACACACACACACACACACACGTTTGTTTTTGTGACATATGGGGACATTCTATAGGCGTAATGGTTTTTATACTGTACAAACCGTATTTTCTATCCCCTTACACTGCCCCTACCCCTAAACCTACCCATCACACACACACACACACACACACACACACACACACACACACACACACACACACACACACACACACACACACACACACACACACACACACACACACACACACACACACATGCACACACACACACACACACACACACACACAGCCCCTACCCATGACAGGAAACATTCTACATTTTTACTTTCTAAAAAAAAAAAACTCATCCTGTATGATTTATAAGCATTTTGAAAAGTGGGGCCATGGGTAATGTCCTCATATTTCACCCTCTCCTTGTAATACCTGTGTCATACCCATGTCATTACACACATTTGTGTCCTCATATGTCACAAAAACATGCCCAAACACACACACACCAACTGAGGCAGACACAATTACTAAATATGACATTATCTAAATACTACAAAGGGTAATTTTAAAATTTGACGGAAATGTGACAAATTCTGTTTTTATGAATTACAAGTGAAAAGTACATTATATTCAGGCCACCGGATCTGTGGGAAAAATCTCTAGCGGTGCACACGGCTCGTTGTTGCTTTGCGCCAAAAAAGAAAAAAAGAAAGATTAAAAAAAAATATTTCGAAATGAACATGGTTTTTAATAACACGCAGCTTGAGAATATATCTCATCACACAACCTTACGGTGGGCTGCGGAACGGCTAATAGACAGAAATGTGAGTGCAGGGATTTTTGTTTCAAGTCCTCAAACGTTCTCTGCGCACCGCTGGTGACACACATCTTCCTCTCCGCACGAGTCCCGTTCATGAGTATTATATCAGGCCTAATTTTCCCCTCCATTCAGTCGGCTGCTACGCAGGGTTAACACGGATCTTTATCAGCAATCTCTCTCCTTTGCCGACACAGCTTCTCTCACTCACACACACGCACACACAAACCACACAGTTTGCCCTCAATCTCTGTGATGGTGTCATATACATATCCTCTTGCTCTCTTTCCCTCTCTCTCACACACAGAAACAGACAAATAATCAGTCTTTGTTTAACTACTTGGGTTAGTAAGAGCACTAAACACATCCTGACACTCACATACATTACCATCAGCCAATAATTCCACAAATCTGTGCCCATTACTCCCTATCTGCAAAACGTCAAGTCAGGTAATACGATTAGCACGCTCAAATGAAATATCGAAGACCCCTGATGCAAGTAATGAATAGAGGTGTAGTGTGTGATGTGCATATGCATGTTTGTACGAACATATACAGCAAGCTTTTATTTAGCATTTTAATAATTAATACATTTATATCCATTACACATTATATTTTTATCATAACAATTTAAGTGATAAGTGGAATTATATTAGTTTCATAATTTTTTAGTATGTACTTTCTAAGTTATATTTTTTTATTTTTTCATCTTTTGTTTGTAAAATGTTCATTGTGATCTCAGACTAAACGCAAATCCTGACCATGTTAAAGATCTAAAGCATATAAAAAATATGAGGAAGGGGAGTGGTGAGAATGAATAGACGGATGCTGGTAAGCTAAGTACTGTCATCTGTTCTTATTGGAGAGGGTGAAGAGATTTGCACTTTACAAAGGAGTAAGCACAGCTGTGACCTCACTCGCTCCAGGGTAGTCCTGGTGACGCTTTTGGTATGAGGATGTATTTGTGTGGAGATGCGGCAATTTTAAAATGCGAGCTTGATGGTCTTTAAATGTAATCTAGCCCTAGGAAAAACTGGTCTGTCATTTACAAACAATTTTAAGTCTGTTTTTTTTGCGAGTGAATTGTTATCTGTAGAAAAGTTTCAGAGGAAAAGCAATTTAGATGAACATTTTTTTTGGACCTGCTTTATTTTAGGTGCCCTTAACTACTACACTCTAAAAAATGCTGGGTTGTTTTAACCCAATGTTGGGTCAAATATGGACTAACCCAGCGATTGGGTTGTTTTAATCCCACAGTTGGGTTAAATATTTGCTTAAGACAACCCAATCGCTGGGTTAAAACAACCCAACTGCTGGGTTAGTCCATATTTGACCCAACATTGGGTTGTTTTTTACTCAGAATTTTTTAGAGTGTATGCACTAACATTTTAATTAATCATTTGATACAATGCACTTATTGTGTACATACTTGTTTTTACATTGTACTTACATTTTTTAAAATACCTGCATGTAATTACGTCTGTAATTAATTTCTGTTGTTACATTTGTAATTACACAGTTGGCACTTCCCTTAAACTGACCCTACCCAGAAACACACCTGTCCCTAACTTTACTCGTACCCCACCTCAATATCGGCAAAATTGTTTTGCAATACAATATGAACACAATAAGTGCATTGTACTTATTTTTTAATGTAAGTACATAATAGTTACGGCCACCTAATATAAAGTGGGGCCATTTTTCTTTCACTCACAAATGAATTATTTACTATTAAAGCTGGAATTTTCATTAAGTAAATAGTAAATGTATTTAATGACAACAACTGAAAACACACGTTTCCTCTTAAATGTCTTTCCGCCTGCCTATCGCTCTTGCCTTGTGTAATGGTGTGGATTTCCAGACGTGCTACAGGGATGGGAGGGCCTATCCTAGCCCACCCACTTCCCCTGTCCTCTCGTCTGTCCTTCGTAAAAGTGCAGGCTCTTCCGGAAAGTAATGAAGGTTTACAGCTTAGCACAGCCTGCTAATTACCCAAACTAGCTACCAATCTCAGACACCTGTCTGTCTGCATGGGTGTGAGACACAGCCCAGTCGAAACAAGGGAATCACCCGGCTGTATAAAACAGTCAGCTATGTTTGCATCATACACCCTTATCTATATTTATCTAAATAATAAAGAGGATAATACCAAGAAACATGAAAAAGAAACTTGAAAAAGGCACACACAAAAAAAAAGTATGAATAAATGTAAAAAAAGAAGATAAAATAAAAGAGATAAAGACAATTAAATGATGAAAAAATAAGAAAAAAATAAGATGAAAAATAAATAATTCAATAAAATAAAATAAAATAAAATAAAATAAAATAAAATAAAATAAAATAAAATAAAATAAAATAAAATAAAAGACTGATTTTTGGAATCTATTAATAATAATTCAATATAATACAAATATAATTGCAGTTTAATAAAATAAAATAAAATAAAATAAAATAAAATAAAATAAAATAAAATAAAATAAAATAAAATAAAATAAAATAAAATAAAATAAAATAAAATAAAATAAAATAAAATAAAATACTGATTTTTGGAATCTATTCCAAAAAAAAATACATTTACAGAAGTCCCAACACCACCTCCTTGAGAGAAACACCTTCACTCTAAAAAAAAAATGCTGGGTCAAAAACAACCCAAGTTGGGTTGAAAATGGACAAACCCAGAAATTGGGTTGTTTGAATGGGTCCATTCACTGGGTTCAAACAACCCAAATGTTAGAAATTGGGTTTCAAACAACCCAATTTCTGGATTTGTCCATTTTCAAATCAGCTTGGGTTGTTTTTAACCCAGCATTTTTTAGAGTGTTGTTCTTGACCTCAGGCTAACCTTCTCTAGAGCCACAAGGGAAAGACGCAGGTTTTGAGGAAGTTAGGATAGCTTTCGGACCACTGAGGTGTTCAAGCAGTCTCTGAGCGCACCCCTTGTAGGCCACTTGAGCACTGAAGCCCACCACCATCTAACAGCCCTACACAGACCAATAAATCCCTCTTCATAAACAACGGCTGCAAGAGAAAGAGTGGGGGGCACAGCATGATGAAAGAAGAAAGAATACAGACAGAGCGAACAGGGGAAGAGAGAAAGTCAGCCAGACACAAAAAAAGAAAGATGAATTAATCTGTAAATCTGTGAGGTTTGGTCCGCTCATGTCTGCTGGCTGACTCAGGCTGGATGGGTCATTAGGGGCTGACGATTAACTACGGCATCACGACTCATTAGAGTGGGCAGCACAGAGGAAGGAAAGGCTAAAACGACTTCCCCAGATGGGACAGGTCAAACAGGAAGTGCTCAAGGGGTCAAAAAGGACCAAATCAAAAACAAACACAAAGCCAGAAAACACCTCACTTCACCTTCAAGAAAAACAAAACCATTCTAATCAATAAAAGGTGATAGTCATTTTTGGAAAGATTATCTTCTAGGGGTTTTCAAACTTTATGATGCCAAGGACCCCCAAATACGATGATACTTTTATGAGGGACCCCCATGCTAAATTTAATCTATTTTTATGAAGAAACATTTAAACTTTTAGATAAATTGTGTGACATTATAAATAGAAAAATATTGTTTTCAAACCTAATAAATTGACTAATTTTGTATGTATAAACCTGAAGAACATATTTTTTCAACTACACTGTAAAAAAAATGTTGTTTTTTGTTGGTTTAACTCAAAAAAGTAAGTAACACGGTTGCCTTAAAAGTTTGAGTTTATTGAAATTAAAAATTTGAGTTGATACAATGAAGGAAATGTGTTTAATAAATAGAAACTCAAAATATTATTGTATCTGAAACACATACAATTTTTGATAAATCATGAAAATAGCACTATTTGGCTGCGTCATCAGAAATAAAACACACAATTACCCAATATGCTTACAACATCTGTTAATAATATTTCAATAAAGGTTGTCGAATCTCAAAAAATGTTCATTGTATGAACTCAAAATTTTAAGGAAACCATGTAACTTTTTTTCTAAATAATTTTTTACAGTGTAAAAATAATTTGCATAAGCAACTTTCACAATGGATGTATGTAAGCATCTCATGTACTGCATTAAGAATACTGCCTTACAACCCCAGCGAAGCAAGATAAAGGGGACTCACTAGAAAGAAAATAGGATAAGAAAGGAGAGAAACATTTAGAAATTAAACAGAATATTCGGTAGAATTGATCAATTTTTGCTTTGTCTTTTTCTTCTCTGGATTTTTCTGGGGACCCCTTAGGACCTTCTGGAGGACCCCTGGGGGTCCCCGTACCCCAGTTTGAAAAAGCAGCAGGGTTTATTAACTGGAAATGTATTAAACGCTATTCCTGGTTTGCTTTCTGAGAGATGACCTAAGCCTTTGTCTCTGAGTCAGCCAGAAGTGTTGGTGGAAAGTTCACTGCATCCTTCCTCTCAAAAATACAGATCATAATGTTTGGAGAGGTTCTGTCATGTTGTGGTGATGGCGTCACCACGAAACTACAATTACACTGTGGCCACATCACAGGGACAAAATGGAAACATGGCTGCAGTTCGGCCCGGGCATTCTCCTCAGCGAGCCTGCTATACTGCAGGAGGAAATTAAGGCTGAGAGTGTGCCATAAAACATTCCATTACTGTATCTTCCGCCAAACCAGGACATAAATTTCTACAAATGCAGCTATTTTCCCCTTTTGGCTAAACAAATCTTGCAGCATCCAGGGACAGATTGCTCAACTTAAGACTAAAAAACAGAAAAGGGATATGGGAAAACATCTATTTACAACACAGGAGACTTCCAATTCCTTCGTTCCATTATCTTCATTGTGACTGTACATCAAGCTCTTTAGCTTTTCAACACTACCCTCTGAGATTCCTCCAGTTGAACTCTGAGAGTTTCTTAGGCTTGTGGGAGCTAGCGGTCTTCAGTGAGGCCTGCCGGCTGAGCCTTTGAAAGCAGCTGGCTTCTTACCGGAGCACAGGAGCTTCTTGACTATTAGTTTTACTGGTAAGGCAATCAGCCCTGAAGGCTTTGTTCAGCGGCCTTACAGAATGTTTCCAATACTATAAAGTATAGAGCCCAAGGACAAGACACCGGCACCACGGCTCACACACACATATGGACACCGAACCGGCCTGAATGGGTATGCAAGAGCACAAACGTCTTGCGGTTATTCCAGGCACAATCATGTTGACAGATGTGCACATGAAGGCAACTCTATCATCTGCACACACTTGCCATGGTTAAACATGTGGGTCCGGTGCTCAATAGCAGGGCATCCCTCCCTTTAAGACCAGCTTTAACGCTGCATGTCCAATACTCAGTATTTGCTTGAATGATTTGTGGACTCCAGGGACTAGGGATGTGCCTTTTTGTAGTAAGCCAACAATCCGAACCCCCCTCTTCCCTCCCTCTTCTGAATGCTTTGAGTCTCTTCCCTGCTGTCTTTGAACTGAGATCAGAGAGAAACATTTTGGCACACATGATGCTGGTCGATCAGGTGCAGGGATAGCCTCCTTTTGAGTTGTCTGTTGTTTTAATAATGTAACCCCCCCAACCCCAACAAACCTACGTCTTCCAGTGCTCTTCCTTGCACCCCACTCCCATGTCTCTCTTCTCCTTTTCAGAATCATTATGGCCCCCTTGGATTTCTTTTACCCCACGCCATGCAATTACTTCTTGAACAAAGAGAACAAAGTAAGGGCAGTTTGGGAACATGGGTCCAGAGGCTTCGGACAGGAGGGAGGGGGGGCACACTTAGGATATCTGATGGAGGGGGTCAGAGTCCACACTAACTCCAAAGCCTTGCCTGGGAACTCATGAGTGGAACCTCTTTTGGGGGATTAATCCCCGGCTCCGCTGAGATCTCTTTCTCTTCACTGGCACTTGAAGGAGACTCTTACTTATCAGGAAGTGATGATATAAAAGTCGACGGCTTGAGAAGTGACCTCGTAAAAACGAAAAGGAACACAACTGTGTTGTGGCAAATTCCATCTCTTCTCTGAAATAACAAGTGCACTGCGTCTTAAGGGTTCAGATGGAGTGAGGAGGAGGGTGGTTTTGTCTAGAATGAAGGGAAAGGAGGTTGCAGAAGGGGTCTAATTGAATAGTGCCTGGGTTGCGATTCCTTGTCTTCAATTAAGGTGCCAAGCTTCCATGTAGAGAAAAACAAAACTTAGATTTTTTCCCCTGACAAATGAAAGCAAAATAATAATATGAAAAGAGAAGGAAAAAAGAAGAGAAAGTGGGGGGGAGGATATCCTGTTTAACTACCCCTTTTTTACACCTGTCAAGCCTTCCAAAGCCTCAGCTCTGCTCTGTTTATCTGGGATAAAAAAAGACAGCTTTGATTGAGTAAATCAGAGAGTGAAATGTCGGCAACCAAACGGAGGGCAGCGAAACAGCCGGTTTCAGCACAGCGCTGCAATTTGGTGTAAATTTGACCTGAAAAACACAGGGTGTTTATTGTGCGCTATCATATAGGCCCTGTCAAAGCACCAGCAATTATTGCCATTAGGCTTCCATCATGTCAGTGGCTGTGCCTCTCGAGTGGCCCGCCCCCTTTCTCCAAGCCCTATAATCTGAACACACTTTTGCTCCATCAGGACGGCCCGAAGCAGGCAGATTGTTAAAGCGGCACCCATCACCCTCTCTCTCCCTCTCTTTCCAGCCGTCAGACAGGAGGGCGAGAGCTGGGTGCTAAGTCACCGTCAGCCGCTCTTTTCTTTTTCATTTGCCTCCATCCGTTCCTGGCACTTCAGTGACTCTGACAGGCGTTTGGGGACCTGACTGATGTTTGTATTGTGTGCACTGAATTGAAAAGGAAATAGCCATTAAAGTATGGGAGATGTTGGTATGCGAGCGGGTAGGAGGATGAGTGGCGAGGTGTGTGTGCGTTACCGTCCAAGTATTCTTCAACTATCCTCCAGACTGCATTTTAACATGCTTGGCTGACACGACTCAGTTCACAGATATTGGATGAATTGTCCTGTGTATTAAAATCGTGAGTCCCCCATGGTCACCCAGAGAGATGAAAGAGTGTAAAAACTCTCCTTCCGGATGATGTCATCCTCCACCCTTTCCACAAACGCCCCTCAACCTGACAGGCCTTGTTTCTTAAACCTCCACCCTGCTCTCCCTCCTCCCTGCTCTCGGCTCGCATCAGTACCCCAATACACACCCCAAATCCAGCCCGCCGCCTCACACACATGCACCACTCCAGCTGGGCGGGATGTGTGTGTGTGTGTGTGTGTGTGTGTGTGTGTTGGGGGGGGGGGGGGGGGGCAGGAGGACCACCACCTGTTACACTTCTCTGGAGCCTGAACACATGGCCTCGGAAAATGTAACCACTGAATGATCCTTTACTCAAGTGAACCTTACACAGGTGTATTGAGTGGTAAAGGGGTGGTTGCATGCGATTTCACTTTTTTAACTTTAGTTAGTGTGTAATTTCGCTGCTTGAGCATCAACAGTATCTGCAAAGTTACAGCCCTGAAAGTTCAATGCAAACGGAGATATTGTCTTTTAAAGTTACGGCAGTTTATTGCCTACAAAAATGGCCGGTTTGGACTACAACAAGCTTCTTCCTGGGTTGGTGACATCATAAACCCTTGCTAGTCTCCGCAGATGTGACTTCTGCCCGTAATTGTAAGGGGCGTGGCGTTTCCGGCAACCTGTGCTTGGCACTTCAGCCAATAAAAATACAGGAAACTACATTTGGCCATCTGACCAATCTAAGAGCATTGCGTTTTTTCAGAGGGATGAGCTTCATAGAAGCAGGAAACAAACGAGCCGTTCAAAGGACAGTGGAGACAGCGGTGTGGAATAAAGGGAGAATAGAAGAAAAATACTGCATTTAAAAAAAAACACGAAGTATTAAGACGTGTTATACTGCGCCCCATAAACACAACCAAGCCTAGAAAAAAAACACGGAACCACCCCTTTAACCCAGAGTATTTAACAAAAGTACTCCGTGAGTTTCCCATGCTAGATACGAGTGAAGGAAACGGTATCTTTCCAGAAGTCTGACGTTTGTGAGAGTCAGGGCTTGAGCCAGCTGGCTAAGATGAGGGTCTCCTGTGGGCCTGAGGCCGTTTGGCCAGTGATCTCAAGGAGAGCTTTGTGTATGAGTACACACACTAACGCAGTGAATGCAGAGCAGCGAGCATTCAGGTGCGCAGT
Source organism: Pseudorasbora parva (assembly GCF_024679245.1). NCBI lineage: Eukaryota > Metazoa > Chordata > Actinopteri > Cypriniformes > Gobionidae > Pseudorasbora > Pseudorasbora parva. Next base: position 3,888,999 of record NC_090180.1, read on the forward strand.
GTGGAGAGACTCCTGTGTGGATCATTAGGGCTATCGGAGGCACTGGAGTGGGATTAAGTGACTTTGAAAGGTAGCAGGCTCAAGCCGCAGACTCTGCCTGGTGGCCACTTAAAAGCAATAAGGTCTCTGGCACTGTGATGTCTGCCCAGCCAAGCAGGCTGATACCGTCTCACCACTGCTGGCCTACTACTCTTTTTTTATCTTTTCTTTCTTTCAGTATTTCTTTCTTCCTTTCATTCCTTTTCATTCCTTTTATTTTTTTCATTCTACCTCTCTTTCCTTTATACATGGGAATCTAAAAGAAAAAGACAGCAAAACTAATAAGTCTCTCACACACACACACACACGCACACACACACACACACACACACACACGTTTGTTTTTGTGACATATGGGGACATTCCATAGGTGAAATGGTTTTTATACTGTACAAACCGTATTTTCTATCCCCTTACACTGCCCCTGCCCCTGCCCCTAAACCTACCCATCACACACACACACACACACACACACACACACACACACACACACACACACACACACACACACACACACACACACACACACACACACACACACACACACACACACACACACACACACACACACACACACAAACAAACACACACACACTGCCCCACCCCTAAACCATCACAGGAAACATTCAGCATTTTTAATAATAATAAAAAAAAACTCATCCTGTATGATTTATAAGCCTTTTGAAAAGTGGGGACATGGGTAATGTCCTCATATTTCACCCTCTCCTGTAATACCTGTGTCATACCCATGTCATTGTACACATGTGCCCTCATATGTCACAAAAACATGCCCACACACACACACACACACACACACACACACACACACACACACACACACACACACACACACACACACACACACACACACACACACAGCACAGAATCTATTTATTAAGCACACTGTATATTTTTGGTTGCTTGTGTGCTTGTATTTCATGTTAAAGAAAATAAATATCTTCTATAAGAAAATATGGAAAACATTAATTAAATTAGTCATATCTAAACTGAATCATGGGGAAATATTTGATTTGTGCAACCCTTAACAAATAAACTAGGTCAGTTAAAACAGAGATATGAAAAGGGATTTCAAGGCACTGTCTTTTGGGAAACAAAACTTTTCTAACCCCATAAAAACAAACATACCAATGTACAAAGCTGTTTGGCTAGTCCAATGAATACAAACTTTGTCACAGATGGTTCATAAGAATTGGACACAAATACTTTCTAGCCCACTCTCTTTCTCTCCCTCTCTCTCTCTCGGCCTTGAACAGACTTAAGGAAAATGCTGTAGTCAATGGTGTGGATAGGGCTGTGGAACACAAAGGGTTGGCTTCATCCCGGCTCTTTTCAGGGCTGCGGGAGGATAATGTCCGTCCTCTGTTTTGTGTGTGTGTTTTCAGGGTCAGAGAGGAGGGCACATTAAGCCAGTATCGCCAAGCTGGTCATTTCACTGCTACTTCTGCTGGCAATTTCCACCTCCCTCTTTCCCTTTCTCTGTCTCGGCTTCCCCCCCTCACACCTCCTCCCCTTCACCCTTTCTTTCCTTTCTAATACAGCACCAAGGTCTAATAGGCCTCTATTGCTGTGCGGCCATGGGGGCTTTATTGAGACACTGGAGTGTTTAAAAACAAGAGACGGAGGTGGTGGAGGGGGTTGTTGGTTAGCTACCTTTAACTCGTGAAAAAAAAAAAACTCCTGCTTTCTTTCTCTTCTAGTGCTTTGGGAAAGGAGAAGGGAAACGGTGGCTAGTGACCCCCCCCCCCCCCCCCTGCCAGGATGAAAGCTGCCTCCACTTTAAAGTGGATTAGAGGAGCAAAACACTGAAACAATGGGAGGTGAAAAATCAAATTAGGCTCTTAAACATCAAAAAGAGGCCTTGAACAGTTAAGCTTCCTCTCCTCTAATCTGTTTACTTTCAGTCAACTATATATTTACAATCACAAACTGCTTCTCCACAAGCTTGGCACTAAAATGCAAGTCTGTTCCTGTCACTGAAGCACACAAACAGAGGGCGAAAGGGCACGGCGAGTCTGTGCGGTTCAGTCTGAAGTGCTTTAAAATGATCACTTTTGAGAGGAAACTCTTGAGAGCCTGAATGCTGCAGTGGGTAAATAGTTTGTCTTATTTCCGTCTGTTTTTCTTTCTTTCCCTCCTTATTTACTCTGTTTTTATTTTCTAAATCTCTCTCCCACTCTCCCCTCTCTCTCTCTCTCTTCATCCAGCAGGGGTGATTTTCACTAAAGAACACCCCAGCAGTGCTCCATGTTGCATTGTTCACGCTCTGCCTCCAATTTGCTTTCCACATTCTGCAGCCCCGTCCGAGACGTTACGCCGGCTTAAGAGACAAATCGCACACACAAAAAAGGGGGGAAAAAATGGAGAGAAGAGAAAGGGCCAGCCCTTCACAGCAATGCAATTATCGCAGCATTTGATGCCGGCGGCTGCCACTGCTGGCTTTTGTAGTGTGGCTTCTGGTCTTCTCTGCTTGCCCTGTACTCCACCAGCGCACCTAATAGCCATGGAAGCAGCGATTTTTACGGTACAAGACATTAACATGGCTACACTCCCCAACAATGCCCACATTCAATAGGACTTAAAAAAGAGAGGTGGCTTCGCCTACTTAAGTAAGCCAGAACCTGCCACTGAAAGAGACAGTCAGTGAGTTTATTACACCTTCAGAGAGAGAGAGTGAGAGAGAGAGAGAGAGAGAGAGAGAGAGAGAGAGAGAGAGAGAGAGAGAGAGAGAGAGAGAGAGAGAGAGAGAGAGAGAGAGAGAGCTGATGTTCGAACTATGTTCAGAGTTTTAAGAGATCAAGCATTTTATCTCGCTGATGACACATTTATTAAATGCCACAAACAGCTGCAGGCATCCATAAACTGACATATTAACATCTGTCTGTCTCTCTAGCTAAATATTTATTTATGAATAAACAATATGTCTATAAATGTGGTATAACGCTCATAAATTTTTACATGAATAAAAAAAATTGCATACTGAAAAATTTGTATTTTTTTTTAAAGTAAACATTAAAAAATGTGTCTTTGTTTCCATTTAACTTAATTTCTGTTATGTCTACTCTATTTTATGAGTTTCAAAATTTGTTTAATACGTTTGATTTTACATTAAAAACGAAGGCAGTAATTTGTATTTATATAAATGTTATATCAAATGTTCTGTTTTAATGCATTGAAATTGTTTTACAAAATTGACATTCAAGTCAAATATTTACAGTAGTAAAATTAAACTATATTAGGATAAAACAGAACAGAAATTATTTATTGATATCCACAATCTTTCAGCAGTTATCATTCACTCAAAGTTGCTCAAACAAGCTATGGTATATTTGTGCCCCAAATACCAGAAGAACAAGTTGAGGGTTGGCCAGTCTGTTTCCGGTGATGTGTTAGTGATACGAAGGGTGATATTCTGCTACTCGCGGTCGCAGATGCACCAGACAGCAGAGAGAAAGAGAGAAAGAGAGAAAGAGAGAGAGAGAAGGCAGAGGAATAAAGGCGGGAGGAGGCGGAGGTGAAAAGAGGGGCAGATGAGCAGGAGGGGGCACTTTTACAAAGGCGATGGAAAGAGAAAGTTGGACACAAAGAAACAACGAGGAGCAATGCGGGACACGGAGAAAAGAGAGCTGAGCCATTGAAAAGACCATCTGTGATTTGAAATGGATGAGTGTTTTGAGCGCTGTGTTTTTTCCTTATCCGGCGCTGAATGGACAGAAACCAATCAGTAACTTAAAAAGGCCATAAACAAATAAATGTGAAACAAGAGCCTTTCGTGCTTCCTCACAGGACAAATTATACGGGGCGAGATGCCTCGACACAGCCTTTAAAATAACAAAAAAAGTATGAAATCGGGAATTAACCTCCGAAGAATTATGAATAATGAACATATAATCAAAATGGCATTTAATTCAGCAGATGCTAGTAAAAAAAGTGTGGAAAATAACAGGGAAATACTAACAGTGATTGTACAAGCTGATAATGATCTATCTAATTATCATTAGTTTATTCTTCTTAATATTGGCAGCAACAGAAATATTGTTATTAATAATCAAATTAATCGTGCTGTGCACTTATCCTAATTTAAATTCATGTTACCATATAACCGTAAGGAAAATTAAAATGACCTGTGATACAAAATTACTCATGCATAATTATCTATGCTAATGCATGTTTATGAATAAAGAGAACACCTTATGTGATTGACACAAATTGTATGTAAATTAATCCATGCACTCAATTTAAAGTGCTAATACTCACTTTCTTTCAAGAATAATTCAGGTAAAAGAGAGGCAAAGCTAAACACTATCAATTTAACAAACCGGTCTCATTTTAGTTATGGCACTATCTGTACTACAATAATAATATTTATTATTATTATTAATGTAGCTGCTGAATATGAATCCGGATTAAATCATACCTGCAAAAGTTCATTTGGTCGATTATTAAATGAAGCACATTAAAGCTTTGTATACATTACTGAACATTAAAGCAAAATAATAGACTTCTCTAAAAGCATCACTCATTAAATGTGTCTGCATGGAGCTCAACCGGGACAATGAATTACTTTTCTCTCCATAAAGTAAAATAATGTGAAATATCGCATATTTTAATCAACTTCAAAAGTATTGCTATCCTCAAATTTTGGACGGGTGCCGAACACATTCATGGCAGTTTAATTAAATTAACTCATGGTACATCTTTGATTTGTACCCATTAAAAATACAATTTTATGACTCAATTCGAAAAAGCATCATAGAAGGTTAATGACTAAAAGTGGGGCATAAGAAGCTTAATTGCAGACAGACACTGCAGACAGTATTTTATTGTGTAAAGCTAAATTCAAGACACCAGTTCTGAAGCTAAAAGGTTTGGAGATGGCATTAAATCAAGGGGTGGCCTGAGACAACTGCTCTAGAGGACAAAAATCATCCTTTAAAAACTTTTAATATGCCTCAACCGAGGGTTTAATTTGCTGGACGTTTGCTTTTGTATAACTAAACAGAATAAACTTAGCAGTCATTTATTAAGAGTCCCATAAAAGCAATCTACATTTTTTATTATTAAAAATCTTAATTATAAAAAAAAGAGAGAAAAACAAAAAAAGATAATGACTTGAACGAGAAAGAGAGATCTGTTCTACAACCCGCATCAGGCCTTTTACACATAGATAAAATAATGTCTATTCATTAAACATACTTTTCAAGCAACGCAAAGAGACATTTAATTGATTCCCAAATTGCAGTATAGCTAGACAGGTCAAATGAATGTCAAATTTGAAATATTAAATGTGTTTTATCCATCTTCCGATGCTGAAACACATCAAACCGAAGGATCTTAATATGCTCATTTTAGAGCTTAAAGGATTACAGTGCTTGGCACAATGAGAGTGTGAGTTGAATCTAACCTATAGGTGAAGAAAGCTAATAAACTAAAGACGAATTTCCGGATGGTGATTAACCCGTGCCTTGGCTGGAATGAGCGGATGTCAGTGGCGGATACTGAAGGGATGACATTAGCTGTAAATGTAATGATGCAGCGGTCCATCTCTCACTGCTAGGATGAGCTGCATGATGAAGTCTGTTAGGTAAAAGCACAGGACTCTTATTGACCAGGGAGAGTTTGCCTAGCACTAAATTCTCAGCAATAACAATGTAGTGAATAGGTGAGAAAGGAAGAAGAGCAGAGATCAGCCTGCGGCGTGACCCAAGAAGGGGTGGCCTAGTTTTGGGGAGAAAAGGAGGAGGAGGAGTGACGGCTAGTCTCTTGACCTCCCAGGATCTCGGTTCCTCCTGGTGCACAACCAAAATGACAGGACCTCCCACCTTTATTCTCTCACACACACACTCACTCATTCACGGTTAAAACGCATACACACATATATTGTTATATATAAATATTGACAATTATTAAAAATTATCATCATTATTAATATACATGTTATTACTATTTAAATACGTCTACTATTACTACTATTATTTGTCAGTTCTGCTTATTTTTGTTTTATTGTTGTTACTATTACTGCTGTTTTATTTTTATTTTTGTGTTTTGGTGATGTGCTCTTTGTTTACTCTGTTGTAAGTTTTGCACTCCTAATAAAAATAAATAAATGGGGCCCCACTTTATGTTAGGTGGCCTTAAGGAGTATGTACTTACATCAAAAAATAAGTACAATGTACTTACTGTGTTCAAATTGTATTGCAAAACACCTTTGCTGATATTTAGGTGGGATACGGGTAGCGTTAGGGATGGGTGTGGTTTCTGGGTAAGATATAATTGTTGTAATTACAAATATAAATACAGAAAGTAATTACAGACGTAAGTACAATGTAAAAACATGTAATAAGTGCATTGTATCCAATGATTAATTAAAATGTTAGTACATAGTAGTTAAGGCCACCTAATATAAAGTGGGTCCAAAAACAGCATAGACACATGCAAACACCTTCACAGGACATCAAAAAATAGGAAAAGATAGGGAGAGAAGCTTATATAATCTATTATAAATATTTAAAATGGCTGGCCTTGACACATTAGTACTTTGTGAGGGCGAAGGAAGAGAAAGTATGAGAGAAAAATAAACAGCGGAGGATAGTGGTAAACAAAACCTCCCCTAATGGATGGGTGTGTAGGGGTTTTAAAAGCGGTCTACGGTGGCCATTAACAGATTAAAGCACCCTTTTGGCCTGATCGGTAAAGCATGTCGGCAAACTACTCCTAACTACTAGCAAACTGCTCCGAAACACTCCTGCCGTATCTCACGCCGGACACGCTGAGAATCTTCAGCAGTCTAAAGAGAGAACGGACAACACCGGGTAACGAAGTCTCAGGTCTGACCCACATGACACAGCACACACACACCACACACACACACACACATTGACAGGGGTAGTTCCAGCCTGGTTGTTGGCAGGGCTCTCTGATTTCACGGCAGGCTGGGTGGTGCCATTGAGCACTCATCATGCTCTCTTTCAGCCTTTTAAACCACAACCCCCCCACCTGCTGCCTCATCCGTAAGTCTCACACACGTCCCGACACTCTCACCCAAACACTACACTGACCCCGCAGCACTGTCATCACACCGTCTCTCACACGCCGTACAAAGGTTTCAGTGCTCTCATGTTAAAATGTTAAATCTGGCAGACTTTTTTCTGTGCTGAAATCACTGTGATTTCTGGGGGGGAAATATATATATAATTTAACTTTATTAATTTTATGTATATATATATATACACACACTAATGCTCAAAAGTTTGAGAATGGTAAGATTTTTTAAGTCTCTTCTGTTCACCATGCCTGCATTTATGTTACAAAAAAGTTTTAAAAAAAAAGGCTGTAATATTGTAAAATATTATTAAAATAAAATAACTTTTCTATTTGAATATATTTTATTGTAATTTATTCCTCTGATCAAAAGCTTAATTTACAGCATCATTACTCCAGTCTTCAGTGTCACATGATCCTTCAGAAATCAGACTAATGATGATTTGCTGCTTAAGAAACATTTATGATTATTATCCAAAAAAAAAAAAAAAAATTGTAAGAAATGTATGCATTTATTCAGCAAGGATGCATTAAATTGATCAATTGACAGTAAAGACATTTATAATGTTGCAAAAACTTTATATTTTAGATAAATTCTGTTCTTTTGAACTTTCTATTCATTAAATAATTCTGAAAACAAATTGTACACAACTGGTTTCAACATTGATAATAATCATAAATGTTTCTTGAGCAGCAAATCTTCATTTAAGAATGATTTCTGAAGGATCATGTGACACTGTAGACTGGAGTAATGATGCTCAAAATTCAGCTTTGAATCACAAAAATAAATTGCATTTTAAAATATATTCAAATTGAAAAAAAGTAATTTTAAATTTTAAAAATATTTCACAATATTACTGTTTTGCTGCATTTCTTTCTAAATAAATGGCCTTGGTGAGCAGAAGAGACTTCTTTAAAAACATTTTAAAAATCTTACCCTTCTCAAACTTTTGACCGGTAGTGTATATTGTAAAGACAGACAATCAGACTATTATTATTTAGAAGCTGAAGGCATAATTAAATTCTGCATAAACACAGAAGAGCTGAGAACATTGTGAATCCACTGAGCTTTCTGTGGAGCTCCATGTGGGCCTACTTATAACTTAAGCACCATCCCATTATTGTCTCCTAATGTGTCATCTGTCACGCATTACAGAGACGTGACATAATTTAGATGCCGTGTGAGGTGCGGGAACCATCTTAGAGAGCAGTGAGGTAACTCTCCCTCTTTCTCTCCCCTATTCTCTCCCTCTCCTCTGAAAGCACAGCCGAGAAAAGCTGCTTTTTTGTTTTGCGGGTAAAGTTTTCTCCTCCTCTTTGAGTGGGTTGGAGAAAGTCTCCCTTCTCTCTTTAACAAACTCCCCTCTCTTCTGTCAGACTTCCAGCGGGCTAATTAACATGCAGCATGGTGACTTTTCGCCTCTTGTGTTTCTCTCTCTCTCTAAAGGGTACTTAATAAAATTTGAGTCTGCGGAATGCAACAAAGGCACAGCGCCTCAGAGCAGCTTCATTTCCATTAGAGAGGCCTCCCGGCTCTCACACTAACGTCTGGACCTGCAGTTCATTCTCGCAGAGCGGCCCGACAACAAGTCGGTACTGCCCCAGTGACAAGGTACAATTTGTCCTCATTTTCTTTAAAAGTGTGAAATGAAGAAAGCACTTTCAGTCCAAGATGATGTGCTAAAACTGATGAAGAAACAGTGACAGTCAAACTGTCAAATGTGCGATATATATATATATATATATACATATGATCTGATGTATCTGAACCACATAAAAAAAAAAATATTAATCACGAAAATTGCACTATTTGGCATGTTTCACTGCGTCATCAGAAATAAAACACACACAATTACATAATATGCTTACAAAATCTTTGAAAAATATTTTAATAAAGGTTGTCGAATCTCAAAATGTTCATTGTATTAACTCAAAATTTTAATTTCAATGAACTCAAAATTTTAAGGCAACCAGGTAACTTTTTTTCTAAATAATATATATACATATAACTTTTATATATATATATACTTTTATATATAAATATATATATATATATATATAAATATATATATATATATATATATATATATATATATATATATATATATATATATATATATATATATATATATATATATATATATATATATATATATATATATATATATATATATATATATATATATATATACTTTTAATGAAGAGATTTCTGTGTGCACCTTTAATGAAAGATTATAAACTATCCATAAGTTTTGATAATAATAAAAAAATCATCTTTGGGTCAATATAAGGGTAATTTCAAGCTGCCAAAGCATGGCTGGGACTAAAAGACAAATAGTGTTTACTTAAATATCCCATCATCACCTGATTAAAAATTCAATTTCTTAAAATTGCGCAAATATGTGTTTCATTACACATGACGAATGGCTTTGGTGTTAATGAAACACTTGCAGAGCTAAGGAATTAATCAAAGAAGAGACAACTGAAATAAGGTATTAAAAGTTATTCAGGTACAGTAATTGTGGATGAAAATTGTTTGACTATGATGAATTCAGCTGATTCTTAAAGTGAGAGAGGACGCCAAATGCTTGAATAAGAGGTCGTGCTATACAAAATCTCCAGCTATGAGATCATTGTGGCATAATTTCCAATGGGAGGAAAAATTACCCCACAAAATAAAAGTGGCTTTCTCCTCAACTTCAACTCTCTTCCTCCTTATGTTCTTATTGTGCTCTCTCACTTCCCCAATCGTGTGTCCCTGATGCCTGGCTCTCCCTCACATCCTTTCTAAATTATTCACAAGCGGTCCCGCAGTATGCTTGATTAAGTTTTAATTTCAGCAAATTACCAATCGGCAGGAGGCCACCCCAGTGAATCATATGGATGGCGAGTTATTTATCAAAGCTGAGGAGGTGCGGATACTTCAGAGCTCCCTGTACTCTAATCTACTGGACACTGAGCTGGACTTCATTGTGCAAATAGTCAATAGGCCACAGCTAGTCATTTACTCACTCAAGCAGGACTACACCTGACTTTGAATTTGAAGTGTTCGCGTTGCTATTCTGTGCGAAAACTTGAAAGCAATAACTTACAAAAATAAAAATTATTTTGTTCCACAAAACCAGTCATTAGGGTATCTTGTTAAATTTGAGATATATGAATGAATAAGCTTTCCATTGATGTATGGTTTGGGTAGGACAATATTTGGCTGAGATACAACTATTTGAAAATCTGGGGGTGCAAAAAAAATGTACGCCTTTAAAGTTGTCCAAATGAAGTCCTTAGAAATGCATAATACTACTAATAATAAATGTTATATATATTTACGGAAGGAAATTGGCAAAATATCTCCATGGAACATGATCTTTACTTAACATCTTAATGATTTTTGGCATAAAAGAAAAATGTATAATTTTGACCCTTTCAATGTATTGATGGCTATCGCCACAGATATACCCGTGAGACGCAGGACTGCTGAAGAGCTCCAGGGTCACATTTAAAACCCTCGCCTCATGTCAAAACCTGACGTTCAGTGTTGTTTTAGACCTCATTGTCTTTCACTGTATGGACAGGAACAGTTCTTTAAAGCATCTTCCTTTAAGTCACAACGGTACATTTTTGGATAAAGTAATTAGGTTGATTCTGTGACATTCAAATATACAGTACAGGCCAAAAGTTTGGACACATTACTATTTGTAATGTTTTTGAAAGAAGTTTCTTCTGCTCATCAAGCCTGCATTTATTTGATCAAAAATACAGATTTTTTTTTTTTATATTGTAATATATTATTACAATGTAATATAATTGGTTTTCAATTTATTATACTTTAAATGATCATTTATTTCTGTGATCAAAGCTGAATTTTCAGGATCATTCCTCCAGTCTTCAGTGATCATGATCCTTCAGAAATCATTCTCAGATGAGGATTCATTTTCAAAGTTGGAAACAGTTTTGCTGCTTAATATTTTTTCATAACCTGCGATATTTTTTTATAATACTTTGATGAATAAAAAGTAAAAATAAAAAAAGAAGCAAATGTTTTAAAAATAAAAAATCTTTTGTAACAACAATATACACTACAGGTCAGTCATTTAGGGTCAATTTTTTTTCTTTCATTTTTTGAAATAAATCAATAATTTTATTCAGCAAGGATGTGTTTAATTGATTAAAAAATTGATAGTAAAGGAGATTTATATTATTTGAAAATATGTTTTTATTTTTAATAAATGCAGTTCTTTTGAACCTTTTATTTGTCAAATATATTAGGCAGCAGAACTGTTTCCAACACTAATAAATCATCTTATTAGAATGATTTCTGAAGGATCATGATCACTGAAGACTGGAGGAATGATCCTGAAAATTCAGCTTTCTCACAGAAATAAATAATCATTTAAAGTATAATAAATTGATAACACAATATTAAATTGTAATAATATATCACAATATTTTTAAAAAAATCTATTTTTGATCAAATAAATGCAGGCTTGATAAGCAGAAGAAACTTCTTTCAAAAACATTACAAATAGTAATGTGTCCAAACTTTTGGCCTGAACTGTATATTTGACTTGATTAAAACTAGTTAATTTACGTTACCACATATTTTTTGCTTGCCTGATAAAACATTTTCCACAGTGTATGAATGATGCCACTGCAGTCTGGGAGCGGCGGGATATTCCCCTCCCAATCTCCTGACATCATATGTGGGGTGCAGATTAGCACTCAACACACTGTAAATTACATTGTGGTCTCATTAAGACCTAATAGCATCTTATTACTCTAATTTACCAATATAGCGTTTGAAGAGCTAGCAGTAGCACTCCATACCGCCGCTAACTCTGCGCTTATAGATTAGCGCTCTCCTTCACAATAATCAAGCACTAACTGCAGGTAGTAATTTAGCACTCAGGATAATTACCACTAATGATCAAGTCGGTGTCAGAGCGAGGAAGAGCACACGCGTGATTATGTGCATTCACGCAGCATGTTTGCGTTAACATGCAACCGCTGTTGATTTGTGCGTGTGAAATACTAACAGTAGCGCAGTAGCTCATAACCCATTAGCCTGAGTGTGGGGAGGTAGCCAGGGCCCTGCGTCGGATTTATCACGCTCTCCCTGGGTGATTGTCCAACACGGCTTTCCTGTAGCTCTGACAATAGGGTTGGGATTAACGCGGCCTGTCAGTTTCCCCCACACTACAGATCTTTTTGTCCTCGTTAAAAGCTCCTCTAATTAGCGCAGAGGGGCTTCGCTGCTATCTGCTATCGCTCAGACACACCACAGGGTTATAGCTGAAGAAAGGAACACATTCTTCCTCTTGTTTTCTACTATGAGCAGCACACGACACACACACACACACACAAAAGCCCCCTTACGGACCTGCAAGATATCAGCCTTCCTCTTTCTGTGGCTTTTAGCACACCGATCATAGATCTTATTCATGGGCCGTATTGCCTTATTGCGGTCTCGGCTTTAATGAGACATAATAAGGGGGACATTTCGTAGCAACACGCCGCTCTTTTTTTATTTGCTGAACCGTATCTCTCTTTCTCGCTCCCTCCCTCCCTCCCACTCTCGCCAGCTCCCACTTGGCAGATGAATCATATCTCTCGCGCTACATATGCTAAAGCCATGTAATTACAGGCCACCTTAAATACAACAAGTCTTAAAGCTGTCGCCAGAATTACCCTGAAACAAGACGGGCGGCTCTGTAACCAAGCTGTCACAGTTAAAATTAATTTATCATGGGACGGGGAGAAAGAGAGAGAGAGATAATTTGGCAGAGGAAGGCTAGTGGCTGTAGCAAAGTAAATCGAAAACTAGACCAATTGACAAGAATGCGGTAGGATGTCAAATTGCGACTGAATGACTCATCCTAATACGTTTAGCCTTTTATATTCATTTTCTATGCTATCAAATATGCTGTGATAAGGTTGGCTAAACATGCCTATCCGACTCACAAAGGTGTGTTTTAAAGGGGTGTTTGCATGCGATTTCACTTTTTAGACTTTAGTTAGTGTGTAATGTCGCTGCTTGAGCATGAACAGTATCTGCAAAGTTACAGCGCTGACAGTTCAATGCAAACGGAGATATTGTCTTTTAAAGTTCCGGCAGTTTATTGCCTACAAAAATGGCCGGTTTGGACTACAACGAGCTTCTTCATGGGTTGGTGACATCATAAACCCTTGCTAGTCTCCGCAGATGTGACTTCTGCCCGTAATGGGAAGGGGCGTGGCGTTTCCGGCAACCTGTGCTCGGCACTTCAGCCAATAAAAATACAGGAAACTACATTTGGCCATCTGACCAATCTAAGACCATTGGGTTTTTCAGAGGGATGAGCTTCATAGAAGCAGGAAGCAAACGAGCCGTTCAAATGACAGTGGAGACAGCGAATAGAAGAAAAATGTTCTTAAAAAAAAAGAAGTATTAAGACGTGTTATACTGCACCCCATAAACACAATCAAGCCTAGAAAAAAACACAGAACGACCACTTTAAAAAAAAAAGGAGGTAAGATGTCGACATGCGCTCCACACCGAATGAATCGTCTTTATTCGTTTCATAGCTGCATATGATTGGCTCACAAAGGTGTGTTTAGGAGGTACACAAGCAGTGTGTGTGCGGTTCAGCCAAGTTTCAGCTTCCCCCTCCTGGCTGCTAAAGACTTTAATTCATCAGCCGCTGTCTGATTGATCTGCTTCTCATGGGCCGCTCTGCCGCTGCTGATGCTGCAGAGCGCGTGTAGACGGCTGGCAGAATAAAGAGTAGCAGTTGTGTGGCTCGCTGCGAGAGTGGATGGGACATTTTTTAAAACGTATTAATCGCCCTGCCTGATCAGGCCCTGAGTGCTGCAGACAGGGCCTGTCAGGCCGAGGCTGAGAGAGATGGTCTGTAGGACCGCGCGAGTCTCAAAAGGGCTGCTACTCACGCCTACAAACACGGCTGAGTCCTTCTGTTCTCTGAATCATATACACACACACACACATACAAAATCAAACACACACGCTCGCTAGCAGCATGCATGAAAGAGCACACAGCTCTCTGATGATCGTAATCGGGCTTCAATATCAGCAATTCCCTGAACGTTAAACAAGCTCCATGAAGGAAAACCAATTTGTCATAGTTTTGTTTTTTCTTCCTTTGCTGTGTTATTTGTACTGCCCTCGAAGCTATGTGATTAATACATTATAATAGCAGTATTATTTCACTTTTCCCTGGTGCTTCTTTTTCCTTTTTTTGTGCACATACAATTCAGTCATTAATTGACGAGGGATGCAGGGAGGAATAGCAATGAGAGAACCACAAGACGAAGCGTAAGGCGCTGTGTTTTCAGGCCCATTTAAAACAGAAGGGTTTGCTATTGTGGTTATGCTACATCAGAGCTGGGCTCTATAAGTGACGTCTCTGTTTAAGATGTTTGTGGTTACACGCTGTGCAACTGGTGGTGGATTAACCTATCAATTCCCCGACTTACTACCGAGGAGGATGTAAAGTGGTATTAATTTCATTTCCTTGGAGTTTAGAGGAGTTTGGAACAAAATTTCGAAAGTCTAGGGAGAATGAGCTAAAACTGGGAATGTGCAAAACCAGTTTTTAGGGTGGATGCTGCAAATATATGACAACAGAAATTATTTTAAATAGTTATTTTAATCATTTTCACAGTATTACTGTTTTAAATGAAAATAAATTCAATTTAAAAAACTTTTGAACTGTTGTGAAATATTACATAAAATTTAAATATGTGACCCTGGACCACAAAACCACTCATAAGTCACACGGGTATGTTTGTGGCAATAGCCAATATACATTGTATGGGTCAAAATGATAGATTTTTTGTTTTTGCCAAAAATCATTAAGATATTAAGTATAGATAATGTTCCATGAATATATTTTGTCAATTTCTTAGTGTCATTTATTAAAAAATATATATTAGTAGTATTATTGCTACACTGTAAAAAATTTGTGGTGGTTTTTGTTGGTTTAACTTAAAAAAGAAAGTAACCTGGTTGCCTTAAAATTTTGAGTTTATTGAAATTAAAAATTTGAGTTGATACAATGAAGGAAATTAGTTTAATAAATAGAAACTCAAAATATTTTTGTATCTGAACCACATAAAAAATGTGATAAATCATGAAAATAGCACAATTTGGCATGTTTCACTGCGTCATCAGAAATAACACACACATTATTACGCAATATGCTTACAAAATCTTGTAATAATCTTTTAATAAAGGTTGTCGAATCTCAAAAAATGTCAAAAAAAACCTCAAAATTTTAATTTCAATGAACTCAAAATTTTAAGGCAACCAGGTAAATTTTTTTCTAAATATTTTTTACAGTGTAAGGACTTCATTTGAACAACTTTAAAGGTGCTTTTCTCAATATTTAGATTTTTTTGCACCCACAGATTCAAGATTTTACAGGCCATACATCAATGTAAAGCTTATTTATTCTCAATTTCTATTTATTTTATACTTAATTTCAAAAGATGTTGTGGTCCAGGGTCACATATGTGAGTTATAAAACACACATACTGTACAAACACAGGGCTCTATAGCTATTCCTCAGTGTTTAAGGCCTTAGTACAGAGTGCATGAATCTTAAAAGAAGAGGACAGTTTAAAAGGACATGCTATTAATTACTGGGCTACAAATGCAAGCCACAAATGGAGCACACTAAAAGAAGCCATTTCTGATTGAATGACCATTGACTGGGACAGGGGAAGAGGGAGGAGCCAGAAATGAGAAAGGAGAAAGACAGAGCGAAAGAGAGAGAGAGAGAGAGAGAGAGAGAGAGAGAGAGAGAGAGAGAGAGAGAGAGAGAGAGAGAGAGAGAGAGAGAGAGAGAGAGAGAGACAGGGTGTGTGTGGTCTGGGATCCCAGGGTGTTTCGCTACACTGAGGACAGCACAGGGGAAGTGAAAGGAGGGAGCCAAGGTGGCGAATGAGAAGGGAAGGTGACAAGACATCAGGGAGAGTGCAATGAATTATTTATGAGGCTACTGATGGACAGGCTGAATAAGAGAGACAGAGAAAGGGGGGGAGACATAAGGATCAGTGGAGGGGAGGGGTGGACAGTAGAAACCAGGGACTCTTTCATGCTTTGCACACACATATACACTCACACAGACACGCACACACACACACACAACAAGCTGTTGTTGCACGAGCCCGGCCGCAGAGGTAGGGTGATGGGACACTTTGATTGTAACAATCCCAGAGCATAAGGGTGCGAACTGCAGAGATCACAAGGAGTATGGTACATGTGTGAGGATATGCACACGTCTGTCCTGAGACCTGCCCGCATGAAACTCGCCGGTAAGAATATACCAGGCTTAAAAAAATAAAAAATAAATAAGAGGACTGTCACCATTTTTCACAGGTCCTGGCCATAAGAAGACAGTATGTTTAACCTCAGTTCCCTCCTGGTGCTCTGGGCCTTGTTCAGGGCACATGTGAGTGATGTAGTGCTGAGATCTCTGGAGGTGCACTATGAGGGGGGCTAGGACTGGTTAAAGCTGGGATGATGAATATTTAACCCTTGTAGACGGACGGTGGTTAATTTGTCAGATCCGCTGGTTAAATGCCACCATTAGCATTGGGCCCCGATATTGACGGGTGGAGGCTGGAAGCAGGGATGATGGATGTAGAACAGCCCAAACCAGACAGCCGGCTCATCACGTCGCTGTATCGACAGAATATTATTAACACAGCAGCAGAGCGTGCTACAACAGGTATAAGAGCTAGAAAAGACCCCCGAGGGTGGACACAAACACACACACACACACACACACACACACACACACACACACACACACACACACACACACACACAAACACGCACGCACGCACGCACGCACGCACGCACGCACGCACGCACGCACGCACGCACGCACGCACGCACACACACACACACACACACACACACACACACACACACACACACACACACACACACACACACACACACACACACACACACACACACACACACACACACAGATTCACACTCAAAGCTAATAATTCACATACAAACTACTACATTTTAAGCTTATATTAAATTATATACAGTATAATGTCTATGTTATTGTGAAATAAATGTGCCGTTGAAATTGCAATCTATATTTTGCATATGTAAAATATGTATAAATATATATTTTGAGAGATTATATTTTGTTTATATTATATATGTATATATAGACGTGTATGTGGGTGTGTGTATGTATATATATGTATATATATATATACACACATATATATACACACACACATACACACAGACATTTATATATATATTTACATATACGTATATATACACTATATATATAAATATATATGTCACACATTTATTTTATATAAAAACAAAACTTTATGTTAGATGCTATTAAACGCTGTTTATGACAACACTCTCTCTCTCTCTCTCTCTCTCTCTCTCTCTCTCTCTCTCTCTCTCTCTCTATATATATATATATATATATATCAGTTTTATTATATATTAATTTATAGAAGATTTGCAATTAATGAAAGCCAGATTCCATGAGCTCCGTAAACTGCTAAGCCATGACACCAACCCTATATTCTGTTCACTCTTTATGAAATAAAGCTGAATCCTCAAAAAATACAGTTTTAGGGCAAAGAGTTGTATTACCCATAACTTCAATCCTTTTTCACTCCTGTGCTTTTTACTTTTTGTGTAAGCCCTTAACACCTCTCGACAGCATGTGGCTAGGGGTGAGGGTCATGTCAGTGCTGTTCTTACACTCCCCGCCCTGCCATTACAGCGCACAGCAAACCTCGAACCCCTACCAAAACATTTCCCACCATGCAATCTGCCTAAGGAATGCAGACGTCCTGGCCCACCGGGCGTCTGCTCCGACCCCGCCAATTGCCCCGTTACCACGGATATAACACCAGGTTTCTGCGTGAGGCCATTTCTCCCCAGACACCTGCCACTGAAGCGGCTCATAACATCCCTCCAGTTGTTACTGTGACATTGCCGCAAAGACAGGCAGTTTTAAAACCTCCACTTTACAGGCCCTTCTGCTATTCACACGGTATATGCCACTGTCTACATCCGCTGCTGATGCAAACAGCCTCACACGTTCATTATGAGAATTCAGCTGGAGTCGTAACAGTTTGGAGCAGATTGCCTGAAAATCCACCGAGAGAAAAAAAACAAGAGGAAAAATAAAACTAGCTTTCTGGAAAGGCAAAAAACAAATCTTGTATTTCTTTGTGCATCATTCCGTGAAATACAAACACATCTGAGAAAACGAAGTGAAACATTCCTCTGTGTTCACCCCAGCTCGGCAAGCCATCGGTGGCAGGTTTGTTGAAGCCTGACTGAACAAACAGTCTCGTCTCAAAAACAAGCCTCCTTTTTCTGGTGCCGCGAGTAAACTATTCACTCTCTTTCTCTAGTTCTTTCCGTCTGTCTGTCCACCTGCCTTCTTTTTGGCTACATTCATAGTTATGTTTTAGTATTGAAAACTGTATTTACAAGCAGTGTGATTCTTAAATTAAACAACGTTCAGAAGTGACTTTCAGAGTAATAAGGTCTTTTTTTTTTCAGTAAAAATGTATTTTAAAAAAATGCAAGGGATCTGATAATGGAACCTTTCAAAATATTATTTTTTTCATTAACCCTCATGTTCTGTTGGGATTGAAATAATTTTTTGTTTGAGACCTCAATAATATACATATAAAGTAGTAGTAATTAAAAATCAACCTTTTACATTCCCCTTTAATGGGTTCCTCTGATCTAGTCAAAAAAAAAGAGAAGTTTTATTTCTTTTTTACCTGGAATAATATGTGTGGAATACACGTGAATAGAAAAAAATACTGTTTTTGTTTGTTTTATATCATTAAAATGTATAATATATCAAATAATTTAAAATATTAAAATGGAGGACTTCATTTTAGATTGAGTGAAAGATCTGTTTCTCTGTGAATGTAAACATATTTATCAGTCTAAAACGATGTGAAATCTGTATTCCTCTGCTGTGTGAATGCAGCCTTACTCTCTTTCCTCCCATCTCTCTCTGTCTCCCAAGCCTTAGGCTGATATACTGAAGGATAGGCTCGCTCTGAGAGGTGTAGGCCCTTCTCCCACGATACTGTTTGTTTGTACATGATCGCTTTGTTTCCCTCCGCTCTGCTCCACAGATCTTTGCATCTCACCAAACAGTGTGCATCTGAGGAGACCAGTAAAGAAAAAAAAATTAACGTGGAGGGCCTGTATGAGCCACAAAGCAAACTGGACACACATGCAGAACCAAAAAAAAAAGACGAACGTTAAAGCAAAAGGCCCCACATGAGGAGCAAACACGCTGTCATGCGTGTGCAGAAAAATGGTCTCATATGGAGAGATCTGCAAAGGGGAAGCAGAGGGGAGCCAGTGCCTTTTGATTATTTGCACTTGTTTGATGCCCCCGCGAGGAAGACAGAGAGGAGACGTGTTTAACTTCTAGAAGAGAGCATCACGCTGTGTCCGAGCCATACGACCACTATCACTAAACCCCACTCAGCCTACCGCTTGTTAGACAGAGCACTGGAAAATCAATATATCTTTGAATGGAGGTCACAGGGGTGACTGCTTTGGGAAAAGTGACAGATTTGCTCTCTTTTGCTCTCTAAGCCCACTCCCTTCCTCCTCCAGACCCCATTCGCAGACTCGACTGTGCCCCCCTTCCACCCCTTTTTTCCCCAGAGGCGAATGCCGTGCATTCTGCCGTGGGGATGTGATATTAGGCAGCCCGTATCCAAATGGCACCCGCAGAGCCGCGCGAGCACAGGAGCCAGGGGCCAACATGACTACAGGATTACACAGCAGCAGGTGTGAATCACAGCTTAACTCACAAAAGCACATATATATACACACACACACACAGGAAGGGGGGTCTAGATAAAGAGGGAGTTCAGATTAGCCACTTTTAGGTGCCATTTTCAATGGCGACAATTTTCGGCTCTGCAGTGCTGAAATTGTCGTGGTCTCGGGCCTGCAGGCGCACAGCCGCCGGGCTGAAAATGGCCGACCGAAGGGGGGGCCTTTGATAGGGGTGAAGTGGAGGGGGGCTCTGCTTAAGAAGATTTTTGACCCCCCGAGAGGAGATGCGGTCAAAGAGCGTCCGTGTTCTTTGATGTCTCACAAAAATAAACTCGCTCTCGGCTTGCAGAAAACACAGACAGGAAGAGCACTCGCGCATGAGATCACTCGTAACCACTGAGTCTTCTCTGTCCGATACTGTATCGCTCACACCGAGTGGACACAAAAAGGAACAAAGAACAGTAATGAAAAGCGAATGAATCAATATACCTGCCACCACATAAGATGAAATTGATGATTGCCTCAGGCTTCTTAATTGCAAAATCTTATTTTTTTAACCTTAACCCTCTTGTTCTGTTGAGGCTGACTTTACATTTAGTTTGAGACGCCAGTGATGTACATTCAGAATGAAATTAAAGTAGTAGTGATTAAAAATGTACTTCTCATTGTCAAATCTTTATTCTATTTTTAACAAGATTTAAGTTTCAAAATGACTTGAAAATTCACTATATTAATTAATCTTTTAAACGTTTTTAACTATTTTTAGATCATTTTAAAATATTTGTAAAGAAATTATAAACTATTTCATGGAGCACGATTAAAGTTAATCTAAGGTCATTATAAAGTTTAAATTGTTTATAAAGAAAACGATTTAAAAAGAAAAGATTGACAAAAGTCATCAAGTATGAACCTTGAATACTTTATTTTATTACTAAGTAAATACCCTAAACTACTAGTACTAGTACTAAACTACTATTACTAGTAAAAAAAGTAATTTAAAAGATTTTTTAAAGTAATACATTCTTAAACAATTTAATTATCCATTGTATTTAAAACGCTTAAAACGTTCATATATTTTGAGTGTTTTCAATTATTTTCATTAAAATAAGTTCAATAAAAAACCCAAAAGACGTGGATGCTAAAATGCTAAATGCTGAGATGCATATGGTTCAATTTACAGCACCGTGCCAGTTGACAGGATAATATGACCATGGATCCATGTTCACAAAATAAAAGGAAGAGTAAAAAGGAAAAGAGAGATGGAGAAAGAGGGAGGGAGTGGAAAAGAAGAGGAGAGGTCCATTTGTAATGTATACTACAGGAGGCATTGATGATTGCAATTATCAAATAGCTGTTTTAAAAGGCCATTGATTGGTGTCATTAACTCAGCGAGTGTTTACTGATTGCTGCATTTGCACGATCACTCATGCTGGGCGCTCGCGCATCTGTTCTTATTAGCCCTGAAGAGGAGTGGGCCATCAAAGGAAGGATATAAACTCACACACGTCCAGCTGGCAGTGAGCACGCGGACACACACACAGAATTTGTACACAGGCAAATTAATAAAAAACACACACATGCAGTTCCAGTATGTGCACACACAGCCAGAATACTCAGTGTCTGGCACACGAAACGCTTATCTACTCAGGGCTACTGTATTCAATTATGTCAAAAGCCTTGTTAGAACACAACTGAGAACGGCGGCGTAACCCATCGTGATAGGAGAGGGGGGAGGGCGCTCTTAAGTGCCTATTTTAACTGTTTTCTCCCAGGCTGCCTGGCTACCAGCCCACCCCCGAAACGGCCCTCTTTATTGGCATGTAAAAGCCCAGTTTGAGGGGCCTGGCCAGACAGACCAGCCTGACAACTGCAGGAGCGTTTGAGCTTCCTGACCGCCCCGCACTCTGGCCTTTTCACTAACCGCACACAGCCACAGCAACCAGCTGCCACCGCGCTCTTATCAGCGTCACCACAACAAACAAACCCCTACTGCCACCACACATCCACCCGCAGAGAATAAGAGAGGGATGAAAGTGAAAACGCTAGATAGGAAGAGAACAGGTAAGAGAAAGGCTGACCGAAAGATGAAAAATGCAACCTTTGCAAGCAGTATACAAAGGTAGGAAGGCAAAATCACTGTCTATGATATCCAGCAATCCTGTTCATGCAGTCTGGTGGCTGGGAGAACGAATACAAATGGTGACTTCTTTTATTGAAAGGAGAACATTTATTTATTTAAGTTATATAGATGATAGTTTCTAGCAAATGTTAAATGCCCAGCTTTATTGTGTCTCTAATCTATTGTTAACTTTAGACAGACAGACAGACAGACAGACAGACAGACAGACAGACAGACAGATAGACAGATAGATAGATAGATAGATAGATAGATAGATAGATAGATAGATAGATAGATAGATAGATAGATAGATAGATAGATAGATAGATAGATAGATAGATAGATAGATAGATAGATAGATAGATAGATAGATAGATAGATAGATAGATAGATAGATAGAACAGACAACAGCTGTTTTAGGTTTTGGACACCAAAGAAAGTAAGAGGAAATCGGAATGAAACTGAGGGTTTGCCGAAATGGCTATATATATTTGATTCATGATTTCTTCTCAGCCTCATTTCTCCCAAATCTCTTTCGTTTCCGACCACATCTTTCTGAATAAAAACCCCCTTTCCATGTGTCACTTTAAAAATGACAATGCAGTCAACACCTGAGAGGGGACGAAAGATACACTCTCACTTCCTCCAGAACAGCTGTAGCTTAACTCTGAAACTCAACCGCAGCGACAGACGCAATATTCGACGGAGTCACACGGCGCACAGACAGTCAGGCGCAGTGACAGGCATTGAATTTAAATATGAGCTAGCTGCTGCGAGAGGATGCACAATTAGAATGCAGGATTGGATCAATAAGCGTGCTGACAGATGGATTACTAAGGTAAATAGATGATACATGCTGCTAAATAATTAATCAGGCCCCTACGAGCGCCTGGACAGAGAGTGACGGGAAGAAGGTACAAAATGGCAACACTTTCTAATGTGTGCGGGCTATTGGCATTCTGGAGGAGCGTGCGTATCTCCATGCAGATTCTCCTGAGCCGCCTTTCCGCCTCAGGTCTCAGCGACCGCTAATGAGCAATGATCACACACACGCGGCCCTCTCAGAAGCAATAAAGCAGAGCTGAAGTGTCGGTAGCAGCCGAAAACAAGCTACAAACTGCTACAGGTGTAAGGGATTACGGCACGCCTCTAGCTAATGCTAATGTTCGGAAGAAAGCCGAGCTTACATTAAAGACATTTCTCATGCAAGATGTCACAGTCTGGATGCTGTTGTTTTAATCCATGACAGTCATCTGAAACTCCCAAAAAAGCGCCCGACGCATCTCGCTCAGTAATCACTTGTGTTCAATAATTCACATTTAGGGGAAGCAATATATATATATATATATAATATGTGTGTCCTTTAGCCAAGCCGGCTTTTTGGAAACAAGTCTGTCACAGAAGACTGCACCCGCACACGAAGAGAAGATTAGATTACTGGGGGAAACAGCGAGGATTGGTGAAGGGAGAGAGAGAGAGAGAGAGAGAGAGAGAGAGAGAGAGAGAGAGAGAGAGAGAGAGAGAGAGAGAGAGAGAGAGAGAGAGAGAGAGAGAGAGAGAGAGAGAGAGAGAGAGAGAGAGAGAAGGATAAAGAGGTGGTGGATGTGAACGGGTGGGATGGCTGTCTGGGGTGGGTCTGCTGTGCTCTGGGTGGTGAACCTGTTAGCGAGAGTGAAGTTTCATCCCCTACCTCTTTAAGGGACTCAGGGGGATGCGGCTTTTCAGCACATCTGCATTAGTCCAGGATGGGGAGGAGGGGAGTTTGAGCCTGATCTAAGGGCTGTTCCTGGTTGCCGGTGGCCCGGAACTAAACTCAGGGCTGATGGACGGCCCGCTGTGGTACCATGACCTCGGGTGCATGTGCAGAACGGATACTAATGCCAGCTGTGCGGTTCTACAGGACTCAGCGGACCGCTTTCAGCTTGCTTTTATAGCAAAGTGTGACATCACCACAAGGCCCACATCCAGGCCATGGGAACAAGCCTGACCTAGAGCCTGGGAGACTGGGTGCATGCAAGACGCTCGCCAGAACCGCCATACAGCTGCATGTAAACATCCAGAGCTCGCATCTATGAAAGGAAATCATTTAGGCCGTGTGTCCACCAAAGCGATTTTAGCCAGCTGAAAACGCTACACTCTTAGAAGAAAAGGTTCTATCAGCACTATGTATTTGAAAAACCTAAAAGTTTCTATATAGAACCCTTTTTAAGTGCCAAAAGGGTTATTTTTAACCTGTTCAGCATAAAAGGTTCTCTGGAGTTCCAAAGAACCTTTATGCTAAAAAGGTTAAAAAAAAAAATTAAAAAAAAAAAGCATTTAGAGTCAACTTCAAAGAACCTTTTACGCTAAACAGGTTCTATAATGACAAGAAAGAACCCTTTCGGCACTTAAAAAGGGTTCTATTTAGAACCTTTTCTTCTAAGAGTGTAGGCGCTCTGCTGAAAACGCCTCGCTGTGCGCGCTTGAGAGTGTTTTGGCAGGCAGCGTTTTTTTTTCTTCTCTCTTTGCTTGTTATGATACGGAAAATCCGAGGAAGTGTTGCTAATTTCACAGGTAGTTTGTTTCTGTATTGATTCTATATAAAATTGCAGATACAATGTAAAGTATTTGTCTCCTCTTTTTAAATCATTTAGTTCCGTTATTATTGCTTGTTGTCATCTGTTGATGTTGTACACACAGAATGTGGTGGTTGGTGTGTGTTGTGTTTGTCCCGCCCCTCCTGCACTGTGATTGGACGGCTGGTGAAAAGTGAGTGATGAGCGCTGCGTTTTACCATTGACTGTAAAAAAATTGTGTTTTACTCAAAAGTTGAACATTCTTCAAGTCTCGGCGACCAATAAAAAACGCTGAGCGCTTGAGCGTGAAATACTTGCTCAGCGTCTCGCTTCGCTCCAGGCGTTCTAAAATCGAGGCGTTCCCATTGAAAGCAATTGAAAACGCCAGCCAACTTCATGAAAAAAACGCTTTGGTGGACACACAGGCTTAATATCATAATTGTTATATTCTTTTAAACCACAAATAAATTAAAGCAATACACTATTTCATAGCAAACAAGTGTTTGTTATGCAATAAAGAGCTACTGTATATTCATGAGCATTGTGCTGTGGTGTGTAAGACCTTCACTCGTTCACTCTGATCCCAGCTGTTTGTCTGGAGAGGATGCATGCTCTCATCTCATTTCCCCTGTTCATTTCCCTAACAGTGGCTCCAGCGGTCCGCACACACCAGCCTGAGTCCAATTCAAGTGGGTCTGCCAACAAAGCTCAGGCAGGAAGCCCTAATCCTTGATCTGCATCATGCCGTAACAATGGCCCGGCCCGGTGCTCCCTTACACCGCACAGAGCGCTGCAGCCATGGCCTGCTGCACTGACACCTGCTGTCTTTTGCCAAGAGCAACCAGAGAGAGAAAGAAAGATCACACACTTTACACTTTAAGATCTGCAATAAAGTAATTCTCATCAATCTCAAATGCTTCAAAGCAGATTTTCAAATACAGATAAAACCTCAATCCCCAGGATGTTTGGGTGCAAGCAAATGTTTGCTATTAAATACACTTATAAAGATAGATAGATAGATAGATAGATAGACAGACAGACAGACAGACAGACAGACAGACAGACAGACAGACAGACAGACAGACAGACAGACAGACAGACAGACAGATAGATAGATAGATAGAGAGATAGATAGATAGATAGATAGATAGATAGATAGATAGATAGATAGATAGATAGATAGATAGATAGATAGATAGATAGATAGATAGATAGATAGATAGATAGATAGAGGGATAGAGGGATGGATTAAGGGTTGAGGGGGTACCAACATGAGAGGACAAGCCTTTTAACATCTGGGTAAGCACAGACGAGCGGTCGCTCTGCAGCCTAATTATTAGAACACTCTTACTTAACTTAACCTCGCCACTAGACCGTGACAGAGAGAAGGAGGGAGCAGGAGGACAGATGAGGGAGGGAGGGAAGGAGAGACAGAAGGAGGGGGGATTTTAGCTGGGATGACAATGTTGATCTCCTTAACTCTTCACCTGCCGGAGACGAGCAACAACAGTGTCGGCTTGAGAAGGTTTTCCTCAAAACGAAGCCTAAAAAACGTTTACCTCCAACTGCGTGCGAGGCGGCCATTTTTTATTGTTCAACAATAACACATTTCCATTATTATGATATGTCCTGGTGTATTTGCCACTTTTGCTGCAACTGTTTCCCAAAGTTTTCAATACACCCTAAAGAAAAAACACACACTTACACGCCACTGACATCTGCTCTCTGACAAAAAAAAAAAAAGGTAAAAAAACAACAACTGTGTGTTTTAACAGCTGTCAGTGCACACTGCTCTTCAGAGTTTTTGAAAGGGAAAAGACGGCGGAATAACTATACAGTCTGACAGATCTGTGTGGCCCAATCGAAAAACATGAAAACAAGAATCAATCACGCAGACAGGGTAGGGAGTGAGGAGAAAGAGAGAGCAGGAGAACGAAAAAGAGACAGAGAAAGAGCACCGGCAAATAATTAAAGGCTCAAACCCAGTGGCTGACTGGCAACTACAAAGCCAGAGAGCGACAGGGAGACGCAATACAAAAATAACTATGCTTGCTAACACAATGCATCTCGGCGCTACTCCTCAGCAGCTGTGTAAATTAGAGAACCAGCCCCCTCCAGGTTTTTGCCACTGTAACAATATATCCTCGTGACTGACGCTCGTGCGCATTTCGGGGAGGACACGGGAGAATCTTTTAACATGTGTTGATGTGTGCTATAATCTGTGCGCTATATCAATCCGGGCTGAAATCATTTGAAGTTCAGAAGGAGTGTGTTGGAGCTCAGCGGGGAAGAACGGGTGGTCGGCGGCCTGGCTTTAAAACCGGGCCGGGGTGGTGAGGGTTAAGCATGAATCTGCCAGCCACCCATTTGCCCGTAAATCAGCGGGGATTTATGGAGACAGGCCCACACGGCTCACGAGCTGGTCACGTCAGGAAGGAAGCCCGTGTAGCTGCGCTCTGTTGTCTTAAGGATTTTTTCCCTTTTATTTCAGCTGCTCAGGAAGGCAGCTGCAGTCTGCGTTTCAGCTCACGGCGCTGCTGATTGCTCATCCCCTGCCTTTTATTATTTTTTTATCTTTCTTTCATCTCTCTCTCTCCCTCATTCCTCTCCTTCTCCCCTTCTAAGACTACGTCTCATGTCTTATTTTTTCTGCGGCTCACACTGAGTTTGGAAACAGGTTACACTATCTCAGTCTCTTTGTTTATCACACACATTTTTCCCTGTGGATGAGAAGCGGGGATATCTGTCCTGGGTCAAGTTCACTGCTTGGCTCTGCCGTGCCAATGTGTGCAGGGAGAAGGCAAACAAACAAGCTCCAGATGAAACATGTTCACACTAGGAAATGAACACACCAGCACACACAACACAAGACAAATTCTCTAAAATCATAATAATGAATTATAATAATAATCATCCATTAATGATACTATATTTTCCATCATATTGTTGATTAATAAAGTTTTTTATCATTGTTTTTCTTTATATAATAATTAAATAAAAGGTATACTATATAACTTTTGGCCCATGCATTTTGTGAAAGAACATTGTCTTGGTTGTGCTACGGCTGTGTTTGACTGACCGGATGAATATGGTTATCCTACTGCTCATAAAATATTCACTACTAGGTTTAAGAGATATAACCAGTTTAGATGGAAAGGATCTCAAGCTGACTAGCTGAAGATGTTACTCTAGCTACACCCATTATTAGACACAGTATTTCCTTATGCGGTATGCTCCAAATAATTTCCAGCATAGCGCTACAACAACCCATACTAAATGACCCTTCACAGTACATATATTTATACACACATACAATACTACATATGGATATTTATCTGTTCAATAACATATCTTACTTACCAGTTGAGTAATAAAAACATCATCTTGACGTAGCTTTAACATTTAAAATCCCTCAATTCTCGCCATCTCTAAAAAGCCAAGCCAATGTTGGTTCTTGTTTTATTACAAGCTCTGCCACGTTCTCTTTTTGCAAGCAGAAGCTCGAGGTTCGAGATTTAGGTGCTTAATGTCAAACTTTCTCACTTTAGTTGTGACAACTAATCTATGCCATTTCCACATGCGTCAGTAGCCAGAACAACTTTTCTCTATTAGCGGATATGACGAGACACGCATGGACGGACGAGTGACACAATCCCGCTCAGTCTAAACTATAAACATTTATAGACTTACTGAATCAGGGTAAGACAAAAACGCATTCTGGAAGGATTGATGGTGTATTGACTCATTATTTAAATTTGTGTATATAAATTGTGTATATATATATATAGAGGCGCCAGCAACATTATGGGCCCTATCTTGCACCCAGCGCAATTGACTTTGTACACCGACGCATGTGTCATTCCTATTTTGCACCCGAGCAAAGCGCGCTTTTCCCTCCACAGAAGCACGTCACTAAACTAGTGAATGAACTTGCGCTCTCTGGGCGGTTCAGCGCAAAAAAGGAGGCGTGTTCCGGCGCAAACAATCCCTGGCGCTATTTTGCTGTTCCATAAAACAATTGCGCCACTTACCAGAAAAAACCTAGTCTAAAGTCAGCGGCGCGTTGCGCGTTGTTCATTATGCTATTTTAAGGGCGCATGCTTGACCATAATGTATAGCGTGCACAACGCGCATTCACTTTGCTCATGTAATCTACACAGATGCAACAGTTATTTTTGCAAATCATAAATTGTTACACTAAAAAAATATTAACACATGAGATGACGGAAATCTTTGTGGTGTGCCACGAAGATGTGAAAAAATAGGCATAAATCTAGCTTACAAATTATTACAGACGTTTGCCCAATAGTGGCAAGGCATATATGTTTTTCCCATCCCAATGCAACACAACTCCTCTGTCTTTCACTGCTCTTACAAGAACATCCGTCACGTCGGCTGTGAACCGCTCCTGCCGTGCGCCTGGTAAATACGCCATAATAATAGCAATCCATAATGGAACTTGCGCACCTGCTTTTAAAGGGAATGTTGAATGACGCTCTGATTGGTTTATTCACGTTACGCCCAAACCACACCTATGAATAATGAAGCTACTTCAGACCAACCCATTTTAGATTTGCGCCGGGCGCAAGAGCCATTTATCCCGCCGGGAAAATAGCAACAGCGCCAAGTTTATTTGTCCCGCCCACAAACGTTACAAAGTTAACGTTTCAGAACGTTAAAATAGGGCCCTTTATGTAAAACAACAATCATGTCAATCCAGTACTTTGAAGTGTAATTGTAGGTATTTTGGGGGAAGCTATAGTTACCATGGAAAATTATATAGACACAAAAAATGAAATTTAGTTTAGTTTTCTGAAAAGTAATGAAAACTGTGCTGTGATGCTCTAGATGTGACACTGTAACTCTTGAGAGGGGTACGACTATCTGCAGGAATTGTGTCATGATAGAACTGTGTCATGCCGAGGTTTCCTGCTCACCAGCGTAGCGTCTGAGAATCTCACCGGTTGCAGTACAGTGCAGATTTGGGGCTTAACGCCCAGAGAGAGGACAGGGCACCTGAAGTGACAGCCAGTAGCACGGTAGCCAGTCAAGGGGAACCCAATTTAAGTCTCTTCTACAACACTGCTGGAAATTCAATTGCATTAGAGCCCTTGGTGGGTCTAAGGTTTAATCTAATTAGATTCAGCTTCAAAAGAGAGGAGGAGAAGGAGAGAGGCAGAGAGTGAGAAGGCAAAACTGTCTCCTACTCTCCAAATTCTTGTATTTTAAAACTCTCGCTCTGTTCTTTCTCCACAAAGTGGAGGCTGAGGCTTTCCTTTCCCTTTCCTAATCCCCTCTCATTTCAGCAAGAGAAGCCGCTGCTCTTATCTGATAGTATGAATGTCAGATTACAGTCCATTGAGGAACTTGGATTATACCTGGATTGGCCCTCGAGAGCCACTATCTGCGCTTAATCTGAGTTGAAGGTGTAGGTGTTATAATCCATGTAGCCGAAAGCACTGGCACTGCATCGCTGCTTCCTGCGCAGCTGCTGGTTCAAAAGTGTTACGATGGATGTCTTAAAAAGTGCTTTCAAACGAGACACCCTCAGAGGGGAAACTCTAGATGAGATACTGGACATAGTTTCCTCAAGTCTGTCTCTCTTCCTCCCTCACACTCCTGCCTTCCTCTCTTGTTTCTTGTTGGGTGTCATTCACGCTCCTCCCAGCCTGCGTGCTGCTGTTTTTATCGGATCAGTCTCAGCTCGCCGCCCTTTTCTCTCATCTGTTCGATCAAGGGTGCTTCCATCGCCCCCTCTCTTTCTCTATCCCACTCGTGATACTTCCCCCACGGCTGGGCCTCCCTGTCGCACTACAGCTCTCCCAAAAAGAGTAAGCAGGTTGGAGAAAAATTGCAATATTGTAATATTTAAAAATCCGAAACTTGAGGGTTTGAAAGAGAGTGTGTATAAAAAATGACGACAGATGCTATAAAGAACAGTAATAGTGAGAGGGTGGCAGAGAGAGGCCAGTACTTAGACAAGAAAGCCGGATAAAATGAACAAAGTCCCATTTAAGGTCAAATATTAGTTGATGCATTAGCTCAGGGGTCCCCAAACTCGGTCCTGGAGGGCCGCTGTCCTGCAGAGTTTACCTCCAACCCCAATCAAACACACCTGAACCAGCTAATCAATGCCTTTATAGGACCTAGTAAGACATTGATTAGCTGTTTCAGGTGTGTTTGATTGGGGTTGGAGGTAAACTCTGCATGATAGCGGCCCTCCAGGACCGAGTCTGGGGACCCCTGCATTAGCTGATTTGAACCAACGAGCAAAATATTTTTTACAGCATTTGTTTATTTTTGTTAATGTTAGTTTGTAGTGAATGTGACGTATATAATTCACCCTTGTTATTAAATATGCTTCCATATACTGCTGAGTATTAACACAGTACTTTATCCTTAATAACTGTTCAGGGATCGTGGTCCCTTTAAGATGTTCTGATGCGTCTTGACGTTTCAGGTTGGTTAACACCCTCTTGAGGAAGTGTGTGTTATGATTTTGGTTTGTTATTAAACGAAACACTCGTGTGCTCAACGTGAGATGTTGTCACTTGTTCTTCACAGAATTTCCACAAGTTAACAAAAAAACTATTGTTTATTAATGTTAGTTTATTGTGCAATAAATAATTTTAGTAAATTTAACTTTGAGTTTAGACAGATTAGTCAATGTCAAATCAACTAAGCTTAATAAATGCAGTAGAAGAATTGTTAATTTTTAGGTTTTGTCAACTAATGTAGTTAACTAATATTAATAAAGTAAAGTGTCACCAGAAAATAGAGAACGAGAATTAAAAAAATAGAGATGGCATCCACAAGACCAGCAAATGCCATTACATTTACCGTACCATTGGTGCAGCGGCGCAATGATATCACGCAGCACCTGAAAATAGGCTAACTTCGGTCAGCATAACCATCGTGACAACCTGCTTGCTGGGGACTATTTTCAGGCTCTGTGTGATATCACTGCACCTGCTGCACTCATGGTAAGGCAGCAAACTTCCTTGATTATTATGCAGGAATGAGAGAATAGTTCCTAGACATATCGGTCTAGAAAATCACAACTTTTCACTTTCCGTCGGCCTTTGTAGACAATGTAACTACACACATCACAACATGTAAATAGGAAAATTGTTGGTGTTATTTTGTCACTTATTGAGCAGTAGGCTAGATGGAGCCGTTTACTTTCAGTCTTTGTGCTAAGCTAGGCTAGCGGTGGGAGCGTCAGACAGAGTTATGGGATGCACGGAGATGAGAATGGTATGTATGGACTTGTCTAACTCTGGGGGATACGGTGAATAAGCTAAAGTCCCAAAAAGTCTGTGTGTTTACAGTGTGATTATAAATGTAACTACAGAAATTCATTACAGATGCAATTACAGGCAGGTATTTTTTTTTAAGTACAATGTAAAAGCATGTATGTACACATTAAGTGCATTGTCTCAAATGATTCATTTAAATGTTAGTAGCCTACATATAAAGTGGGTCAAATATTTGTTTTACTTCTAACAAGGCACAAAAAAAAGATTTATTTTAGGAGTGAGGTTTGGATTCGCCAATTATGCTTAAATGAAAATAAAATAATAGAAATCCAAATTATATCTATTTACATAGTTCAGTAACGTGTTACGTAACATAAAAAGTGTTCTCAAATTAGATTTATTTACAAAAACAATTTTTGTAATGAAAGCTGGAAAAGGGGTTTTCGGAATTGTGTGTGTGTACGTGCGTGCATGCGTGTTCGTGTGTGTGTGTGTGTGTGTGTGTGCGTGTGCGTGTGCGTGTGTGTGTGCGTGTGCGTGTGTGTGTGCGTGTGTGTGCGTGTCTGCTGTGTACCTATGTTTTCACTGGGATGTCTAATATATTTGAGTAAGAGTGGTCAGATTGGATTACTACAGTAATACCACTGGGCTTCCGCTCGGCAGAGGTCTTATGAATCTGTGCACACATTTCACATTTTCTCACCTCCAAAACACACACATACACACTCATACACACACTCTTTCACCCACGAGAAACCTCGATTTCATTTATGAGTTTTATCTGTGGAATTTATCTGCTCTGTAGAACCGGTAGGGCACACTCTCTAAATATTCCCCAGCAGTTTGACTTGTGATGTGGGACACACATTACAGGGATAACATATCACAGCAAGAAATGTATACTGTTACACACACAGGAAGTATGTATAAAGTTTTTAACCTTGATGTTTGGGTGGAACGTTCAGTATATTACCATGAGTGCCTAATAACTATTCTTAATAATTTCACATTGGATTAATTGAATTGGTTACCAAATGTTCTTTGTTCCATTTAAAAGGGTTATTGTTTTTTTCTCCATTATTATAAATGCTTCACTCTAAATCACTCTTGAACTAACTTAACTAAGTTTAACCCATGTTTGAGACCCATCTTATAAGGTAGTTTTGTTGCATACAAATAAAGGTTCTTAAATGTTCTTTGGTTCCATTAAGAACCTTTAATATCCAAAGAACCTTTCCATTGAACAAAAGGTTCTTGTAGTGCAAAAAGATTCGGTAACACTTTAGTATAGGGAACACATATTCACTATTATCTACAACTTTTGCCGTTAGTAAGGTAGTTTTTGTAGCGTTTAAGTTTAGGTATTGGGTCGGATTAAGGGATGTAGAATAAGCTCATGCAGAATAAGGCATTAATATGTGCTTTATAAGTACTAATAAACAGACAATATCCTAGTAATATGCATGCTAATAAGCAACTAGTTAATAGTTAATAACTGAACCTTAAAATAAAGTGTTATCAAAGATTCTTTAGCCTATAAAATGGTTGGAAAAAAATGTTCTTTAAAGAACCTTTCACAAAACTGCTTTTTGGGGAACCAAAATGGTTCTTCTGGCATCACTGTAAAACCCCATTTTTGGTTCTTCCTGGCACTTTTACTTTTAAGGGTGAACAACAAAACAACAAGTTATCAGACAAATGTGTGTAAGCGGACCGGATCCCTACAGGACAAAAAAAAAATGCATTTTGGGATCTAAAAGTAGTAGGAAACTCAGAAAGTAGTCCCGTTATTTAAAAGTGTGCAGCTACACTCTAAAAAAATAAAACCGGATCCAGTAATCCAGTAATTTTACAGAAATTTCCTTTAACCCTTAAAACACAAACTAATGCAATGTGTAATTCAAAAAACTGATAAAACACCTGTAAAAAAAACAATATGGAAAATTCCTTCATATTTATACAGTACATTGTGCCCTATTTTTACGGACTTTTTTTTACAGTGTATACAACAGTTAGCAGACATTAAAGGGGTGGTTCCGTGTTTTTTTTCTAGGCTTGGTTGTGTTCATGGAGCGCAGTATAACATGTCTTAATGCTTCTTCCTTTTTTTAAACACCGTATTTTTCTTCTATTCTCCCTTTATTCGACACCGCTGTCTCCACCGTCCTTTGAACGGCTCGTTTGCTTCCTGCTTCTATGAAGCTCATCCCTCTGAAAAACGCAATGGTCTTAGATTGGTTAGATGGCCAAATGTAGTTTCCTGTATTTTTATTGGCTGAAGTGCCAAGCGCAGGTTGCCAGAAACGCCACTCCCCTTCCCATTACGCGCAGAAGTCACATCTGTGGAGACTAGCAAGGGTTTATGATGTCACCAACCCAGGAAGAAGCTCGTTGTAGTCCAAACCGGCCATTTTTGTAGGCAATAAACTGCCGTAACTTTAAAAGACAATATCTCCGTTTGCATTGAACTTTCAGCGCTGTAACTTTGCAGATACTGTTTATGCTCAAGCAGCGACATTACACACTAACTAAAGTTAAAAAAGTGAAATCGCATGCAACCACCCCTTTAATAGTGCAGTTCGTTTAAAAAAAAAGAGTGTACTCACAGCGCTCAATGCGATCCTCTGGGCTGGACGAGGTTTCTCGGTCCGACAGCAGGCCTGACACTGCGAAGATCTTCTTTCCAGCGTCTTCCACGGCTTTGAGAGCGCTAGGTGAGCTGGAGGGGATCTGAGCACCGCCGAAATCGTACTCTTTCCCTTCTGCGTCCGAGTACCGCAGGTGAGGGGAGGCTTCGGCCTCCAGGCAGCCCTTTAGCCGTTTGGCAGGGGTGAAGGCGGACTGGTATCCTCCTCCCGCTCCATCACGGTCCTCCGGAGGAGAAGCAAACGGCCGGAAGGCTCCGACGCCGCTGTGGTTAAGCATGCTTATTGGCGAGCAGTCCAGATTTGGTGGGGCAAACTGATGATGGAGGTGTAGGAGGGAAGGAGGAAAGTCTCTGTTGGGGAAGCCTGGAGGTACGGCGCCCTGCCGGTGGTACATGGAGGCGAATGTGTAGGAACCATTGTTGAAGGGAAGATGAACGTCCTTCTCCACGGACACCGGCACACCGAATGGACGAGGCTGCTGGCAGGGGATGGAGGCATCGCGGCTGGCCTCCGCCGTCGAAGCTAGCACCATTAGCGCTGGGGATGCTAACGGGTTGGGCAGGTAGGAGGAGCTCTCCATTTTGAAAGCCGCCCGGTGCAAGTCCATTTTGGAGATTGGGCTGGGCGGAGGGGGGGTTAGGGGTGAGAGCAGAGGGGTGTGGGGGAGGGGTGGAGAGAAGAGAGACGGGGTGAACGGTATGGGCAGAATGGTGCAAACTTTGGTGCTGTCAACTCTCTGGCAGAATCGGGGGTCGCTCTCACTGGCGGCTCATTCTCGATGGTCCTCCACCTGAAGAAAGTTAAAAAGAGGAGGAGTTAGACTAGGGCTGCGCAATATATCGAAACATCACAAATGTATATATTGCAATATGCATATCAAACGGCATGCAATATCTGAATGATTTTAATAGGCTATGAAAGTGTGTACGTTTTGGGTCGAAGCTGCGACGCATATAGCAGAGAATAGACTGGGCACACGACTTTTACTTATGTGACTTGCTTGATGTTAAAAAGAGTTATTAAACTCAATAACTTGCGAAAAACAACAACTTGCAGTCTCGCGCTTATGTTTGACACACACACACACACACACACATACCGAAACGTGTGCACAAGTCGCCTCTCTGAAAGCTCGGGATCCCTTCAGTTCAGTTTCGTGTCTGCATTACATTTGCAATTACATTTTTTGTTTGTTTACATTGATGTCAAAATGATATTGTCAGATTTGTGACATACATTTTTGCTAAAACGCTGTTGGTCACTTTTAGAAGTTGTACCGATGCTTTCTTTTCCCAGAAAGAATGTGAAACACATAAATGGTATCATTCAAAAAAATATATATATTGTAATTTAAATAGATTTAACACACTAATTGCAATATCGTATCGCATATCGAATATCGCATTATTTAACAAGGTATCGCATAGCTTCAATATCGCACAGCTCTAAGTTCGACCACTTAAAAACACTCTGAAACTCTTGCCTACTTTTCCGAAATAGAAAGTTTCCCCCACAGATCTGAGGTTCAGATCACATATAAGCCTCTTACTCCATCTCCCTGTCTGCGGAGCAGAACGGCGTCTGAGACAGATAAGAGCGGCGCGCTGATCAGATAAGAGCTCGTGTGAACACCCTGGTCCTCTGCCTCCAATGGGATTCTCATACTGATATCATATCAGCCTGCCATCTGCACAGGATATTTGACTGAATGAATAAATTAGCCGCACTTCACCCCGTGACCCCAGCTGCAGCCAAACACCCCGGGAAGAAGCCCAGGAGGATAAGATTCACTGATTGGCAAAAGTGTGAGTGGGTTTAATGAGAAGCATTTTAGCAAATCTGTCTATTTGTGTGCGTGTGAGTCTGTCCATCATCGCCAATCCCTCGAGGGTGACCCGAAAGTGATCTATTACGAGTGAAACGGACTTTTAACTTACATGGAATTTAGAAATTATTGTACTGCTCAAACTGCTCACTTCATTACAAATCAAAATTACCTTGTTTAACATAATTACAAATCTTTATTTTTATCAGCAACAATCATTAAAAAGGGTCAAAAAGGTCAAACAAAAAGTGAATACTTACATAAAAGTGAAATATACTACTAAAGTTTGGGGGTCAATGATATTTTGTTTAAAGAAATTCATATTTTTTTAATTAAAAGGATGTATTAAATTGATCAAAATTGACAGTAACGACATTTAAAGATTCAATTGCAAATAAATGCTGTATTTAATGCAATTAAATGTTAAATAAATCTTTCAAACTTTCTATTCATCAAAGAATCTTGGAAAAATGTATCACGTTTTCCACAGAAAAAATATCATCAATGATAACATGAAATGTTTACCAAAATCGGCAGAATGATTTCTGAAGGATCATGTGACACTGACGACTGGAGTAATGATGCTGAAAATTCAGCTCATTCAAAAAAATATTCAAATAGAAAACAGTTATTTTAAATTGTAATAATATTTTACAATATTATGTTTTACTGTATTTTTGATCAATTAAATGCAGCCATGGTGAGAAAGAGACTTCTTTCAAAAACATAAAATCTTACTGACCCCAAATTCTTGTATGTTGTGAATTTGAGAGATGTCACATGGCTGTACGGTAAACAGAATTGAATCCATGCATCTGGAGAACAGGTCCTCTTATTCAGAGTAATTCAAATAGATGGGCCTTTAGACTTGTGTCACGGCGAGGCCATTTCAAATGCCACACAGAATATCAGACTGCATCAAAGAAACTCCAGGGGAATTTATCAGGGCATTTTTACAGATATCAGCTGTCCAGAACACTCATTCGAATCAATTTTAAAACTCGATCTGCACACACACACTCTGCGGCCCAGTAAAAAGAGCTTTACATTATCACATACATGGCAGGGGAATGTGTGCAGTTTCCTGTCTGTAGAAAATGGGTTACACTACACCGCTTGATGCTGGCGAGAAGCCCAAGAATCGCATTACCTTCTGTCTTCTCACCCGGCCTAGCTGGGAAAATAGCACCTTGAAAATGTACCAATATCGAAAGCCCCCTCTTTTTTCCACTCTCACACTCATCAGGGCCTCGTCTCTGTATCGAATCTCTCCCCTCGGATAACCTCTAAAAAATGAGTGCGGCTGGGTGTTGATAGCAAGGTAATACAGTGATAAGTACCTGGATATTTCAATTTTATTATCATTACCATCAGCGCAGTCAGGCAGTGTGAAACTGACAATCCAATAAAAGGACACAGGATATCCCCCCAATGGCGCACGAGAGAGAGAGCGAGAGAGAGAGAGAGAAAAAGAGCGGGCATAACTAGGCTGAGTGTTGTACAGATGTGCTAATCATTTCTGTGGCTGCGGCCGGTCTGCCTGGTGCCCCAGCTACACACACGCACAAAGGCATGCACTAACTGAGAGCCCAGTGTCCCAGAGCAACCGAAGAGAGCAGTGAGTCAGCCTGACACACACTGACACGCTAAAGAGTGTGTATGAGCGAGACAGAGAGGGGTCGAAAGGGGGGTTGGACCACAATGTCCACCGCAACTCTTGTCACGCTTCTTTCCCTTCGCCTATCAATCACTGCAAGCCAAATCCAACCTTCAGGAAACCACCTCAAATGACCCAAAATAAAATCCATTAAAGGGTTAGTTCACCCCAAAATTAAAATGTGATGTTTATCTGCATACCCCTAGGGCATCCAAGATATAGGGTGTGTTTGTTTCTTCAGTAACACAAATTAAACCGTTGCTCATATAATGCATGTCAATGGGGTCTAATTCTTATTATACGAGCAACGTTTGAGTAAAAAATCTTAATTTGTGTTCTACAGAAGAAACAAACACACCTATATCTTTAATGCTCTCGGGGTAAGCAGATAAAAATCAAAATAATTTTTTGGGTGAACTATCCCTTTAAGTGCTGAACACTGAAATTAATCTCTGTATCTGTAAAATTAGAAAATAGACTTGAATGGCAAAAATGTAAGTTTTTCATTTAAATGTATTATTATTAATAATAAAAATATATTATTATAATTTCCCTGAAAACTTGCATTTAAATGTCATATATTTGATAGATTTGTCACATGTTAAAAATTGAGATTGATTATCTGGGAATAAAATAAATCTGTCACTGAATTGTTACAGTGATCCAGCAAAAATCCAGCATTGCATTTCCTTTTCAAATTACACTGTTATGATATCGCAGTGTCAGCCGCAGAGATGAGCTGCGTGTTCTCTCTCAGAAAGTTAGTGATGTAAGGAAACAGAAAGGGTTCAACAAAGACAAATAAGAAGTTGTCAACGACACATTTTCTGGGCGCAGCTCTGGGGAGCCGTGCAAATGAATCCAATTTCATCGAAAACAAACGACTGTCAAATTTGACTGCTGAGAGAAAATGCAAAAGTTTCAGCAGAGGGTGTCACTCAAACCGCAGCTCCTGCTCCTGCTCCTCTGCCTGTCTGTCTGTCAGTATATTTAGAGATTGTTGACAACCGTGAAAGTGCCACTCTTACATTTTATTACAGGACAGGGCAGACACTGTCATTCAATACCCTCAGAAAACACACGCACTCAAACCCACACATCTCTAACTGTCTGAGCGAGACACCATGTGAGAAGACAAAAATGGCAACAGTTACAAGAATGCGGATGACAAACGGATTTCATGCTAATTGCTGCTCCGAATTAAGCCGTGCCAACCATTTCTCACGCTTTTTTAACTTTCACTGAAACGCTTCCAGCCCTGTCAAAAAAAAACGTGATGTGGTGTGAAGACTGTTATGTGTGCAGCTGCTAAAATGGAGAGCCCTCAAACGCCGTCGCAGGAAATGACACTGCCTCAGCATGGAGCACTTTTGAACTTCTTTGCTCATGAAAACTTCCCAAATGCCTTTGTCTGAAGGGTCTTAGCAGCACTCCAGCTCGTTACGTTTTTTAATCATCCTGGAGGGTGAACTTGTGCTTATCCACAACCATCTTCTTAAGCATCCACTTGAAATGGCTGCCGTCACGACCACGGCAGTCCGGCCTCCCGTCGGCTTGTCGATCAGGGAAGCGGTGTTAAATATTTGCGGTGCTGTGCGTATCATTTAGGCAGCACTTGCTCGGCAGAGGACGGCTCACTTAGTATTCCGTAAGGAAGCGCTTTTGGACCGGAGGACATTCGATATTATTGAAAATACAGTCATTCACCGTCAGCTGGCCTGCAACTAGGGCCACGCAGATAATATATCCTGCTGAATTAGAATCAAAGCCCTCGCGATATGAAATCTTCCACAGAACAATTCAATAACGTGTAGCAGCTGCAGTATGAGACATAAAAATATGAACACCCGCATTCTGAAGACGTGAAAGTGAGATTTAATGACAGAGTAAGAAAGCAGTGAAGGATAATGACACTTGGACATACAGCTAACTAAATCAATAATGATAGTACAAGCTGTGCCTCAACACTCCAGTTCACTATCAACAAATAAATTCCCCACAGTGTATGACACACAATAAAACCCAGCAATAAATAGTGGTAATCAATCACTGCTTTATTGGATCTTATCGCCTGCATAAGTATACCGAGGGCCTGCCTCTAAACTTTCGCAACTTTTTTCTCTTCTCCACAAGACAAAATTTGCACAATTTACTCTCGCTGTAAAAAAAACGTGCCACTCGGCATGAGCTGTCAGAATAAGTGAGGATTTGCTTTTCAAATAAAGCTTTGCGGCGGGCACCGGGAAACATTGATTCATTGTGAACAAAATGATTTCCAAAGTTTCCTGTCCTGCCTGCCCTATTCATTTCAGGGGCTGATGGACTGTTTGTTTCATCCCACCCACCTGAGCCAACTAATTCCTCACTAAGCCCAGATTATTTGCAAGGTGTCTGGATCGTCTCTGCTCAGAGCCAGGACCGGACTGCAAAGAAGCCAAGCAGACGCACACACACACACACACACCTCACCGCCCTTACAGCTGTCCACTGCTGCCCACCTCTGTGTACTGAGACAGACAGAGCAAGAGAGAGAAGGAAAGAGAGAGAGAGAGACTTTACACGGATTTGATTTTGCCTGGTTTGAGCACACTGTTTGCCAACCAGAGGCTCGTCAATAATAGATAACGAAGCACAATGCAAGAGCAGTCCGCCACTAAACCGTCTGAACTTGTTGGCCGGCCTAACACAAGAATAATTTAACTAGCACGGCTGGCCTCTTATTCCAAGTTCAGTTCCACAACATTTTTCGCCAAGTAAGAAAACAGAATGAATTTCATGCTCATCCTTCTACAAAATTTGTGCTTTAAAAAAAATAGATAACAATGATTTGTTTCTCACTCCTAGACTAATGTTCAGAGGGAAGATAACAAGCAACACTCGGACAAGCAGAGAGATATAGGACTCTTATTGATCAGTGCATCCAAATGCTCTGTTAATGTCTTGTGAGAGAGGGTGTAAAATTAACTTGTTTTACAGCACTAAAACTCACAGCTAAATAATGGACAGGTAGGTAAATCAAAAAAGAACAAATTACAAAAAGCAAGCTTTGACTGTCAGTGAATCTTCAGTTAGCTCAACATTGTGTCTCTATCGGAAATGACTTAATGCTCTGTGTTGCATGCTTCACCAATATTTGTCATTATTTTAAATAAAATTACTAATTGTAAAAATAGAAAATCTATATGCTGACTGCACTTCAAAATAAAAAGTGCACGCGCAGCCAACGCCCCATTGAGTGTCACTGCAATGACTGAGGCTAAATCAACACAGTTCTTCATGAGGTCAATGCGCGTCAATTTATTATAATTAAATAGAGTAGTTATTTAATTTAATAATAAAACAATTATAAAAGCAAATTTCGTGTAAAAGAGATTAAATATAACTCCCCTAAAAGATATCAATCACAACAATAGAACTACAATATTACTCTTAATAATAAATAAACTGCATAGAGTTTAGTATAGTCGACAGGCTAGTAAAAGACGATCTGCAGTGTTCAGAAAGCTCCGAGCAGAAGCAGATTTTATTCAAAGGCATTGCTGCGGTTGAGGCGCTTTACCTAACAAACAAAGTATCTCACTCACCATAAAATTTCAAATGTTCCGCCTCGGCACTAAATAAAAAGGTACATGAATAGGCGTGTCTGCACGCTTCCAAACATAATGGAAGGGGACATGGTGAAGTTAGGCAATCCAAGGACTACACCTGATTATTTTCATCTTTATACAACCGTCCAAACACTTGTCACGCACGCATCTTAAATATTTCTCGACGACTTCAAAAGAATCCTTTAAGGACCACGGCCTTTCCCCGTGCTCAAACTGTGGTATTATTTGTAGATTATTTTAATTACCATATCATGCCACCATCTGCATGACAAATGAGCTTTCGGTGAAGTGTTTATTAGCACGTGAAAACATAAACATGCACGAGGGCGGGTGGGTACGAGTTAACGGGGTTAATTCTAGTTTAATTCGTTGGGAAACATCACGCTTGTCGATAAACACGAAATAGACAAAAGGCCAATCAAGCCGGTGCGTTTGACAAATGCATGCGTGCTTCATTTACTTTCAGTGCGCGCTTTCTCTTATGAATCCGGACCAGAAAGACTTTCCCACTCATATATTAATGCTGTCTCCATCCTCGCTGTCTGTGCACGGGGAAGGATGCTCTAGCTTGTTAACAAGAATGAAAACGTTTAATTGCGCGTGCTCTTTTTTTAATTCTACAAATCCAGATTAAAATAACTCTGGTCATTGATCCGGCTACTGGAATCGACATTAATTTTAGTTCACTTCTCACTTTGCACGGAGATCAATGAGAAGCAATAACAACTGACATCGGCGCTGAAAAGGACAGAACAGAAAACGCAGGGCTGGAAATCGAAACGCTGAAGAATAAATCATCTGCTACTTTTCTTCCATCCTCTATCCGTGTCGTGTCTCATTTGGGACTCGAGCCGAAATCTTAGCCTATATGTCAAATTATTCGGGGAGGAAATAAACGTACACGTTTGTGAGAATAAAAACTTAAATCAGACTAAATTCGTGGAATTGCGCTGATGACGTTTCAGATGCTGGAGCGCAACAGGGTGCCGTGATTTAATGAGTTTTTATTAATAATTCTGATAAAACGAATAAAAAGCATGCAAGTAAAATGTTGACTTTTTAAGAAATCGAAATGTTTATATAGATGTTTTTGCATAACCCCCATGCATAATTAGAATGAATATGAATGTTGAAATAATTAAATGTGCAATAGTAGCCAGGCTCCGTATCTCACTGTCAATACTTGTATTTATCATAATCTAATTTAACACTCAAGCGAGTCTGGCCCTGCTCGCTTCTGTACAAATATCAATTAACACACTTATCTTAGAAGACACTGTAATCTTTAAGGACCACAATTTCATTAGCCTATCTAATGGCTATTTCCGAGATTCAAAAAAATACATATATATATAAACTTGGTGTTATTATTTAAATATATAGGCTAAGTAACCATCAAACACGGCCCAATGAAATATTAAGTGTAATAATAAAGATTTATGACAAAAAATCTGAAATTAAATATCGAGCAAATTAAGCGTGTAATCGTGAAAAATGATTCGGCCTGTCTTAATGAAAGCGCGCGAATAAAGCGCGTCCCTGTCCTGTAAAACAATTTAAAAATAAAGAAAAACAACGATTTAATGTACATTTGGGAGTGCTTCATATTGTTGTTGTTGTTTTTTTCTATTTGCTAAATATAAAATTAAGATTTACAACTAATCATTTGAATCAATTACATTAGATTCACAGTTGTAAAGTGCAAAATAGTTTCATGTTTACTGCACAAGGCAGTTCAATTATTCGGGAATAAAATAATGAGCTAATAAACTCCCTCTTACAAATGAAAATTCAAAATTGACAAATGAAAGATGTTAAATTAATGAGGCTATTTACTTAACAACGAATGTATTCTGTCAGACAAAATATAAATAATTGATGTGACTGTGAAGAAGCAGATATTAGAAGCTATTTGGATAAAGCTCTAGCAAACTGGAAATATTATAAAAATAAACCTATAAATGTAAACATACTATTATGCAAAAATGTTGCTTTGAATTTCAGTGTTTTATTGCCTTTGATTATTAATCTCTTTCTAATATGTTTGTTGTTGCTGTTGTTAAAAAAGACCAAAGATAATGCGTTGTTAGAATTATTCTAAATGATTGCAAACTGTAAATAAAAATAAAAAAGGCATTGTGGAGATTATAAACTAAAGATGCAAGAATAATTATTTGCCTAGAATTGTCCTTAGATATGTTATTACCAGCTGGAATGCACAGCAGAAGCCCTCCCGTATGTGTTGTGTAAATTGTAATGACCCGTAGTAAACAGGTGTTTCCTTGCACCTTGTTTCGGATTTGATCTTCCTCTTTATAAGTGCTATCCAACTAATTGCTCCGAGTAGGCCTATCGCTTTCTTATTTAAAAACCATTGTTGACATTTATTTAAGACTAGACATTGTTTATCAATTAACACACATGTGCACGAAGAATAAAGAGTGGCCAACAGTCTATTGTGGCTTGAGAACAAAATATAAATTATCCGCAACATTGGTCTCGA
The DNA here is from genome assembly GCF_024679245.1 of Pseudorasbora parva. Taxonomy (NCBI): domain Eukaryota; kingdom Metazoa; phylum Chordata; class Actinopteri; order Cypriniformes; family Gobionidae; genus Pseudorasbora; species Pseudorasbora parva. Next base: position 3,933,091 of record NC_090180.1, read on the forward strand.
GCGCATTAATTCCCGCTCTATAAATGGATATAGTAAAATCTGCACTCACAGGAGCACTTCTCACCTCCTCTACCACTCGCAAATTAGTTGGAAGCGTAACTGAACTACCCAAGCAACTGGTTTTAAAGCCGGTCTGCACTGATAACGTTTAGTTATTAAACGCCGAGCCACTAAAACATCACACACAATGTTCCGTGGGTGGCCGCAGACACGCGCACATCATCACGGGTATCAATATAACAAGTTCCCTTTCAGCTCCATCAGCCAAAAACACCAGTGTTTCAACGACTTCCCTATTTTCCCACGACTCTAGACAGCACTTGTGCCATTCTTAAAAGTGTTTACCGGCATCTACGTAACGTCAAGATTGTTTAGGGCCATATGATTTATGCGATGATGATAACAGTATATAGACATCTTTTAAGTGTTTTCACATTCTCAGATAAATTGCATTCCAGTCAGTTGATCACAGGTCAAATGAACAATTTTAGCAAAACTTTAACACCACGAACTGATGTTAAAGTCAAAGAAAAGTGCGAGCTGAGATGTTTTAGGAGTTCAGTAACTCTACAAGCGAAGGTGCTCCATAAAAAAAAGTCACTAAAATAATTGGCCCAATCAAGCCATTACGGCTGAGCGAAACATGGTAGGCTATCTGATAGATCTACTGATATGGAATAATAAAGTTGCGCATCATCACCTTTACCCAATTTCCACACCACAACAACAAATGCAATACTAGAGCAAGAGACAAGGTGCGTTAAATCTGACTCATTACGCAGTCAGATGAAACTATATTTCCACACAGAAACATTAAACATTCAGAACACTTACGTTGTTTTAAAAAAAATCCCTTGGAAGGTGTAGCTGTCCGTTTATCCCCACAACCGAAACTTTTCGAAACAGGCGAGCGAAGATCAACGCGGAGCAAAGTAGAGTCGCGCCGCGAGGAAAGACCGTGAGGCGGTCGCCGCGCGTGAGACAGAGTTCCCGGAGCGCGTCGTGTGTTGAGAGTTGTATCAGTTGCATGTACCGATGAGAACGAGTCTTCGTTCAGTGGCAAAGTAGAGACGAGAGGCAGAGATTTGCTTAGAGGTGGAAACCAAGTGTTGGAGGTGCAGTGCTGCCGCTCAGCGCCAGGTTCGCTCATTGACTGACATTCAGTCTGTAGCCCTCGCGCGCTGAGGACTCTGACCCCCCTTCTCCACGCTCCCGTGGGGCATCTCATGGGCTGTTTTGTGAGCAGGGAATGAATTATCGTCTCTCTTCACTATTTAGAAGACCTGGGAAATGAAGTCCACAGCCAAAACAAAAGATGTTTCAACAATGCGCGAGGTCTTTACAGAGATAGGTAAGTGTGCTGGCTCAGCTCAGCCTGGCTGGGTGGGTTGCTCGCGAGTTTACCTCGCGCTGTTTTTATTCCGTCCAAGTTGCATATGAGTGTTTTTACGTGTTGTAAGAAGTAATTATAGTCTGCTTGTTGCTTATTGTCTTGCACACCTGCCACGAATGCGTCTTGAACACATTTTTCATTCTGCAAAAAAAAAAAAAAAAAAAACGGAAACCTTGCATTTTATTCATTCATGCTTTAAAAAAAATTAGTTAAACACAATCTAAAACGAACATTTATAAGTCATGATATAATTTCAACTGCTTTGCTTAAATTAAATTACAGTTCCGTGAGTAAACACATTCAAACAGCAACATCCACCTGCTGGACGGAGCTGGGATTACACATTGCTTCAGTCTCAACAGAGCTAATATGAAGCGCAAGTTTACAACTCCTCTCAATTAATACATCTCTTGCTTTTTAAATAATGTGGTATTTTATTGAAATCTTTCTTCTAAGAGAAGTCCGTGCGCACAACAAGTTTGTTGTGTGTGTTCCCAGGCCAGAGTAATGGGAGGGAGTGCAATGTTGGGGTGATGGGAGGGCAGAAGCCATACATATGTGCATTACTGCATTACATTAGCACTCTCTTGTATTGCTAATGACCTCCGTTAAAGCATCAGTGAAACTGAGGAGGAAAAAGCCCATCCATGTCCAAGGTCCCTTTCCATTCAAAATCAAATTTCAGGCCTCAGTCTCTTAACATGTCTCTAAATGGACTGGTGTGGATTGGTGAAGTGCTTTGATGACAGCTCTTTTTACCAGGCTTAAGCACAAATCCTCTCCTCCATTTCCAGAGCCCCGTGATTCGATTGCAATTATTTTACATTCTCTCCAGACTGTATCAAATAACAAAACATATTACTATGACTTGATTGAATCCATTACAAGCAAAGCTGGGACATTTATAAATCTACACTTCAGTCGATATAAAAGTTGAGGGAGCTTCATCCGAGTGTAAATGATCTGCTTTCTCTTTATGATAGAGACTTCCTACTTTTATTTCAATTTGAATGCAGAAAATGTTCAAACTAGATAAATGATATGAACAGTTAATCGTAGTGTTTTTGTTTCAAAGTTTGGCCTAATAACTGCTCTTTTTATTCTTTGTAGGTCTCATTTGTCATCCTTGCCACATCCGTGTGAACGCAGAAGAGGAGTAAAAATCATCACCACTCAAAGGGAAGTTAAGCATCACACATTCATTTACGTTGAGTGATTTTGTCCCTTTAAAGCAGAGCGTGTGATAATTGAGGGACCTGTGTTGAGGCAGAATGGCCACTGCATAACAGAGACATCCCTTCGACACACCAGTCAGATCTTAATTATTACCTTTGCAACTGTGGCTGCAGTGAAACGTGTACCAGAGGACCTATAGCGAGACGTCCCGCACAATGGAGCCTCAGCACAGATTCCTCATTAGCATATGTCAGCCATGTGCTTCAGATGGCTATTCATTTCTGTCACTTAGCACTTGGAAGTGCTCATGCTAAGAGCTGGTAAATTAAATGCTGTATTCCTGCACTATAACATAAGATTACACCGTTGTCACTGAGCCTGTCTCCGCTAGTAGATTACTTAAAAAAAATGTAATGGACAAGCGATGTAGAAATGATTGACTGGTACGATATGAATGAAAACCAATCAGAACAAGGGGATCACTTTTCTTTGTCTGATTACAAAATTAAACGTATAGTTGAAAATTATTTGTGTTGTTCCAAACCTGTAAGACCTTCTTTCTTTTGTGGAACACACACAAAATATTTTAAAGAATGTTAAGGTAGTGTTTTTTTTTACTTTCACATTTTTCAAAATTTCAAAATATTTGTTTTAATTTTCATTTTGGGTGAACTATCCCTTTAAACACTTTTCAGTAGACACAAGTAGGATTTGTAAATGAGATGGAATGATCCATCGTAGAGCCTGAAAAGAAACACAAGAGGAGAGACAACGGCGGATAAGTATGTCACACTGAGATTCCTGCAAAAAAAACAATCATTAAATTCCTCTTTCACTCTTTTTCTCAATCGCTTCCTGTACTCTAGGTGACATGACGAAGATTCACCCCAGCACAGAAGCTGATCCGAGCCGGTTGCTTTATAAAAAATAAAAAAAACGGAATTACACAAGGCCTCTCTTCTTATCTAAATCCAAACCCGAGGACACCCATCACTCTCAGTGGATCTGTTGCGACGTCTCTATATACACATGCACAAATACACACAAAAGAACAGAGACAGCGAAAGACAGAGGGGGAGCGCGAGGACGTAAGCATTCATACTGTAGACAGTGCTACATGATCAAAGGCGACGGGGAGAGAAGGGGAAACGAGAGCTCTAAAAATGGTTCTGCAGCTGATTCTGTAAGTCCTGCCAGGCACTCTCTCCAAATACATGCGCACACACACACACACACATGCTCGGCGCTTTCATATTTAACTAAAGGCAGGGCCCGGCGTGTGTCACACTCCAACAGGGGGACACGACTTTGGCTCGTTTGAGGAGCGGAGGCTTTGTTTCCTCTTGGTGGCGTGGCTCAGAGTACCTGAGAGATTGTTTCTCTCCTCTTTTAACAGGAGAAAGCATCAGGAGTGAAGGGAAAGTGAGACAACGTGGAACCCGATTGCTATCAAGTATCCAGACTCCACTCCAGAATATGGTGCTATAACTCCCCTACATAAAATCAATGATTTGTTTAATTTAGACAGAGCTCATAAATGTGCTAATTTCAGAGACAGCCTACAAATCTAGAGGGCCTTGTTATCCCATTTGCTGCTCCATTAGTTGGGAAATGATACAGCCCAGCGTTGTTAAGAAACTGAACGTTCGGTCTTACCGTTCAAAAAAGGAAATAAGTGACAATGCTGTCAATGAAAAAACACACTGATATCATATTCAAAATTTTACGTCAGATGATTTATTTATTTTGTAAAAGACTGCAAGTTGAATTATTTCCATACAGGGGTGAATGTGACCTTTGTAATGATGTTTTCCTGATTTCTGACTTTTTTCTTCAGTTTGTACCATCTTAAACATTGTAAACAATTGATGGTAAAATATTGTTTTTTAAACAATAAAAGGAAAAAGACATTTGACTAAGATAAAAGTTATTATTAAAAAAAAAATACATTTTATGTTAAATTATAACATTAAATGTGACCCTGGACAAAACCAGTCATAAGGGTCCTTTTTTTTAAATGAATAAATAAGCTTTCTTTGTATGGTTTGTTTGGACAGCATTTGGCTGAGATATGTGAAAATCTGGAACGTGAGGGTACATAAAAATCTAAATATTGAGAAAATCTCCTTTAAAGTTGTCCTTAGCCATGCATATTACTACTAATAATACATTTTGAATATATTTACAGTAGGAAATTTACTAAATATCTCCATGGAACGTGATCTTTACTTAATATTCTAATGATTTTTGGTATAAAAGAAAAAAATATAATTTAGACCCATTCAATGTATTGTTGGCTATGGCCACAGATATACCCGTGAGACGCAGGACTGGTGAAGTGCTCCAGGGTCACATTTTTTTTTAATTATTACGTTTTATGATAGTTTTATATAAAACTATATGAAACATATAAAAACTATGTATATAATATGATATAATTAATATAATATAATATAATATAATATAATATAATATAATATAATATAATATAATATAATATAATATAATATAATATAATAATGAAAGGGTCTGGATACAGTGAGTCCATTCACAGCATGAGTTATAATGTTTAGCACTCCACGTCCCTGTACGTAACAATATTTTATCAGGGGTATTATCCTCTCTCTCTCTCTCTCTCTCTCTCTCTCTCTCTCTCTCTCTCTCTCTCTCACACACACACACACACACACACACACACACACACACACACACACACACACACACACACACACACACACACACACACACACACACACACACACACACACACACACACACGCTCTATTCTCAGTGCCAGGCATCAACACTCATCTGTCTGACTGGGACTCCGCAATTAGGGTCCACACAAGCAAATGCCACTCATGACCTGAAGCGCAAAGCCACTGACAAACAAGCAGAGACAAATCAAGGGGTGATTTAAAAGCATAGCGATAAAATCTCAATATTTGGCCATTCAGATTTAGCAGCTTGCCCAGACAGGGCCATAAATTCACCCTTCCATAAATAATTAAAATGACAGTGTGATGTAAATCTGAGTCAACCCTGTTGGTTATGGAATGAAGTTTACTGTCATTATCATCATTCTGTGTGGTTGCCTAAAATCGGAAACAATTTATTTAATGCGATAATCTAATGATAAACACAGATAATTACGAAAAGAAACACCATAAACTAAACTCACACACTCCATAAACAAAACCAGGGGCTTTATCTGATGAGACGCCTCTTTGGTTTGCTGTCACTGTGCATTTATATTATCAGCTGCCACTTCAGATGGTCATTTTATGTTGCCGCCCCAGAGCCAACAACCCAAGTATGCCGGACGACACCTTCTGACAGTATTCTGGGATATACTTCCAGTGCCCATAGAAAGACATTTAAATCAACTCTGGCATGGGACATGCTGTCTGGATCTTAGCTCTTCTGCAGACTGTGCACAGTAAATCAAGTGAGGCTAATATGAATCAAATCAAGACAATATATTACACTAATTGCCTTATCAGATGGCTGTCTCGAATGCTTTAAGGTTCTTTTGCAAAGGGTGTCGAGGCTGTATTCATACACTGGGCTGTCCTTGAACAACTCGAGCGAATAACAGTCTGCTAGAATAAAAGTGGCTGGTACGTCGTCGAAAAGTGGAATTGCAGCCCTCTTGTATCTCCACATCCAAGAGTGAAATAAGGGGCTTCGTGTTTGTGTGTGTTCAACGTATATATATATATCGCATGGACTCCAGTGGTTTCCTCTTGGATTATAAGTGTGCCCTGAGTGAGGGAGATCGGTCAAATGCACGCCGAGCTGCCACCTCTGACTGTGAGCATGATTCAATGTGATGTCCACTTTGTGTCCCTTTATTTGCCTCTGAAAGGAAAAGCTTGTCTTTTATGTCTGTCAAGCGGCCCTTTCCAACCCCTGCTCAGCTAATCATACATCCTGTCAACATGACTGTGTTTTACACTAAACCCTGTTGTTCTGTTTAGAAAGCTCGGATCTGTTTATGGTGCAGAAATAATGCAGCCTTATGGTAAAATCAATAAAGTTGCATGGGTTATAAATATATGAATCTAGACGACAGCAGAGGGGAAGTGATTATACAAATAAAACATTGTGTTCTCGGCGGGAAACACGCTAGGGCATAATTGATTAGCATTTTGAAGGTGATAACGAGACATTTTTCGTTTTGCTCTGTTGTATAGCGCACGCATCTGCGTGTGTGGATTTTAACTGACTTGACATGTCCTTGTGGAGTGATCTCAACCGTGATGGTAATAACAATAATTATCTTCTAAGTGTGGAAAGTCAAAGACATGAATATTCCCATACAGCGTTAAGTTCAGCAGACAAGTGCTTTCACATGATTTCATCAGGACAAATTAACAGTAATTGCACATTGAATTGTTCCAGAAATATCAAGATGCTGTTGCTTTCTTAGTTTGATGTTCAAAGAAAGGTTTTTTCCTGTTTTTTTTTATTCAGTGGCACCGTGTAATTTGTTGGTCGTGGCCATGAGGAAATCACGTCCAAAAAAATGTCCAGAAATATCAGTACGTCCTAAACTAAAAGTAGATATAAAACTGAAAAGCAACCAAGACTTTATAGTTCCCATTGGAAAAAAAAGGCAAAAGCTGGTCAAATCTGCCATCACTTTTGATTAATGTTTTAGTTACTCTTTCACAGGCATTAGATATTTGAAAAATTGTTATTAATAAGGACATGATTTCTAGAGATTAACCCCTCGTTCCTTTATCCCTGATCCAGAGACCTTTGGAAAATTGATCCTGTTAGATTGATGGATGTCCTGTTTAAGGGTTTGTCCTTGTGCTAGTGTTTTTGCTGTAATCCTGAGGGCTCGTTTGTTTAATGATGCAATTGTATCTCATTTTGTCACTTCTGTGTAATGTCACATTGAACAAACCTCAAGTTATTTCAATTTGGGTTTAATTAGTCCTGAATAAAACCTTTGGACATAATAAACATGTTAAGTTACTTTAAACATTAAACCACTTTTGTTTGTTCAGTTGTTTTACATTAATTGTATAGACAGAGATATAACAGCCATCTTCATTATATCTATAAAATTACAAAACATTTAAATGAGCTGGCAAACAGTAAAAACTGTGATGTGGTCAACATTTTAAATGCAGACAATAGCTCTAATAAATCAGAATATCACAAAACTATCTGGAGCAATTCCTTCATTTGTTCAGATGAACAAAATTGTCACTTTCGAAATTTGTGCAAAATAAAAGTGCAACAGTCATTCTATAAAATGCATACATTTTTTGTGATTGAGAGCGAAAAAAAAGGACACTCTAAAAAACGGGTTAAAAACAACCCAAGTTGGGTTGAAAATGGACAAACCCAGCAATTGGGTTGTTCTAACCCAGCAGTTGGGTTAAATGTTTGCCCAATGTGCTGGGCTGTTTTATTTAAATGAACTCATGCTAATATGTTTAATGAATAATAATTAAACAATAATAAATTGCATATTAAAGCTGCACTGTGTCATTTTTCTGTCCACTAGAGGGCGCCTATTCAAAACAAATGCGTAGTTTGATGACGCCAAGTTTGAGCTCAGCATCTTGAGACATGTGGTCTTCACCTCACAGCCAGTGGGAAAGAGTCGGGATAAGTATCATGTTCATGGATGAGGTTGTTAACGTTACTGTAGTGAAGCAGAGCAGGACCGAGTGTTGAGGAGTTGAGCAAGGCCGCTGGAGCGATTGTTACACAAACACACGGCTCGTGAGCACTGGGACTTTTAGTATGAAGGGACACTGTCGCCGGCGCCATTTCTGCTTTTCCGGTCATAAGTATGAGATAACGCAGCTCTTTTTATCATATTCAATATATTTAATGGGGAAATGATATCTGGTAACCGTTGTTGATATTTCAAATCACCAAAACACACACGCCCCTACCCCCAAAAGGGTCTCGGCCCTATTGTGATAGCTCCGCCCCACACATACGTAACCCAGGCAACGACTGTAGCAGAATCTGTGTAACTAATCCAGCTCGAATATTCAATAAAAAAGTCACCCCTTCATCATAAAAACACAAACCGTTCTCATGAACAACTCGATAGAACACGAGCCGACAGTACAGCTAACGACATATTACAATTATGACAAGATTAGAGTTATAGCGATCACAAAACACAAACAGTGTTTTCATCTCATGAACAACTCGATAACATTAGTATAAGCTCGTTAGTATCCAGCTAACGACTTATTACAATTATGACCGGATGGGTTGTATAGATGAAAAGAGGAAACAAACATATATTAGGAGTATAGTATCTTACCTGTCAGACACATTTTGTGAGCTGATCTTGAAACAGTGAGGAGATTTAGATGCTCCATACGGTGTGGAAATGAACGGGTCTTTATCATCGCTGAAGTGAGCCACAATACGATCGCAAATGGACAAACAAGCGAACATGACACACGAGCATATTCAAGCAAAAGCAGCATATATTAATTATTTCTTGGCTAATGTCCATCCTGTGTGACTCGTGTTTTGAATAATGGCGTTCACTGAGCCTCTCTTCTCATCATAGACACGCACGCCCCCTTACCTGCTGATTGGCTCCAAGTTTGTTATTCCACTCGGCCCGAGAGCTTTTTCTAAAACGGTTTTGAAATAACAATTACCCCACCTTTAAGTGCGTTTAAAATGATGTTATCAGCGTTCGCTCAGCGGCTGCTGTGACTTTTGTTCACACTGCAGTGAGAGTAAAGCGTTTCTGAATAAATAGTATAAAACCGAGGGTAACGTAGATATGACGCCATTGACAGGCGATGCCCTCACATGTCCCGGTTCATTGGTTAAAATAGCCATTTTCTACAATTTAATTTAAAATTGGAATATTGCAAGAACTCAACTGAACAAAATACATAACACTGGCCTAGTGGTTTTGGGATATTTTACTGCAAAAATCCTACATAGTGCACCTTTAATAAATGTTCACCTTTTGATTATTATTATTGTTGCTTCTTATGTTTAATCTCCAACCTATTTGGGGTTAATTTTAAGCTAGCCATAAAGTCATTTTTGAACATTAGTTGGGTTAAATAAAACAGCCCAGCACATTGGGCAAACATTTAACTCAACCTCTGGGTTAAAACAACCCAATCGCTGGGCTTGTCCATTTTCAACCCAACTTGGGTTGTTTTTAACCCAGCATTTTTTAGAGTGTATTGGACAAATGTCATGTTTGCAAGTAATTGGTGGAAAATGCCTTATGTCTGGGAAAAATACCTCATCTGAGAAACAAGTTCGGTAACCTGGACTGATGACCATCACAGAAATACAGCCATTTAGCGCAGGATGAATGGTCAAAATGGGCTTCATTATGGAGCTGCGTCATGGGGCCCTGTTATCAGGAACTGCACCACGGGTCCAACTGCCTGAGATAGAGACAGCGCTGTGGACGAAGCCTTGATGTTGACACACACCATATTAGTCCCCCTGGAAAAACGGGGCTTTGTCCCAAATTTCCATTTCCTCTCCCACCGTTTAACTGGTCTCATCAAACAAGGGCAGATGGACCTGGACACTATGAATGAGCAAGCATCTGAGGGAGAAAGAGAGAGAAGAAAAGGGATGTTTATTGTCCATGCATTTTTAAAGAGGGCATCTGCAGCGCTAGATGTGTAAGCATAGCTTGACCCTAGAAAGTAAAGGAAGTAGTCGTGCTAAAGAGGATCACTGGGTAAAAAATGGCCAAACGGGGAGTCAATGCAAGTCATTGAGCTTCATTAACACTGACATACACCTTTCTTCCATGTTATTAATGCCCCTTATTAAAGCATAAAATTGCATATTAACTATTGATTACCTATTACCATTCTTCAGTAATCAATTGTAACTGCTTCAACCGCATTCTAGTCCATCTTTATTTTAATCCAGTTTAAACTGGTCTTCTGTCTAATTTTTCCCATTCAAGCCAAGAGCAACTTCTGTATTTATCGTTCCATTATATGTTTCAAATAAAGGGGATGATTCGCACACGTCAAAGACAGGCAATGCTAAAACAATTATCTTTATAAAGTGCTAACCTTTTGACCTATGACCTTCAAAATAGGGCAGTCGAATTGCAGGGAGCTTTTTTGGTCCATTTTGCGAAAGATTAAAGAGAGACGATCTGTTGCACCTGCCAGCCCAGCGTGTTATTATGGCGCACAATGGCCATGACAGGTCCATCTTCCGCCAAACCGACCGATGCCAAACTCTTTCCTCTTTGATCAACATTAGAGTGTCAAACAGGACTGGATGCGTTCAGGTCCAACTGTTCTGCCATTTGAGATCTGTGAGCAAAAGAACAGAACTGCACTCTTAGCGTAAAAGGTTCTATAATGACAATAAAAAACACTTTTGGCACTATAAAAGGGTTCGGACCCACTTTATATTAGGTGGCCTTCACTACTATGTACTAACATTTGAATTAATCATTTGATACAATGCACTTATTGTGTACATACATGTTTTTACATTGTACTTACATTTAAAAAAATACCTGCATGTAATTACGTCTGTAATTAATTTCTGTATTTATATTTGTAATTACACAGTTGGCACTTCCCTTAAACCTAACTTTACCCTTGAACTGACCCACACCACCACACCTGACCCTAACTTTACCCTTAAACTGACCCACACCACCACACCTGACCCTAACTCTACCCTTAAACTGACCCACACCACCACACCTGACCCTAACTTTACCCTTAAACTAACCCACACCACCACACCTGTCCCTAACTTTACCCTTAAACTAACCCACACCACCACACCTGACCCTAACTTTACCCTTAAACTAACCCACACCACCACACCTGACCCTAACTTTACCCTTAAACTAACCCACACCACCACACCTGTCTCTAACTTTACCCTTAAACTGACCCACACCACCACACCTGACCCTAACTTTACCCTTAAACTAACCCACACCACCACACCTGTCCCTAACTTTACCCTTAAACTAACCCACACCACCACACCCGACCCTAACTTTACCCTTAAACTAACCCACACCACCACACCTGTCCCTAACTTTACCCTTAAACTAACCCACACCACCACACCTGACCCTAACTTTACCCTTAAACTAACCCACACCACCACACCTGTCTCTAACTTTACCCTTAAACTGACCCACACCACCACACCTGACCCTAACTTTACCCTTAAACTGACCCACACCACCACACCTGACCCTAACTTTACCCTTAAACTGACCCACACCACCACACCTGACCCTAACTTTACCCTTAAACTGACCCACAACACCACACCTGACCCTAACTTTACCCTTAAACTGACCCACACCACCACACCTGACCCTAACATTACCCTTAAACTGACCCACACGACCACACCTGACCCTAACTTTACCCTTAAACTGACCCACACCACCACACCTGTCCCTAACTTTACCCTTAAACTAACCCACACCACCACACCTGTCCCTAACTTTACCCTTAAACTGACCCACACCACCACACCTGACCCTAACTTTACCCTTAAACTGACCCACACCACCACACCTGACCCTAACTTTACCCTTAAACTGACCCACAACACCACACCTGACCCTAACTTTACCCTTAAACTGACTCACACCACCACACCTGACCCTAACTTTACCCTTAAACTGACTCACACCACCACACCTGACCCTAACTTTACCCTTAAACTGACCCACACCACCACACCTGTCCCTAACTCTACCCTTAAACTGACCCACACCACCACACCTGACACCACTCCACCACACCTGTCCCTAACTTTACCCTTAAACTGACCCACACCACCACACCTGTCCCTAACTTTACCCTTAAACTGACCCACACCACCACACCTGACCCTAACTCTACCCTTAAACTGACCCACACCACCACACCTGACCCTAACTTTACCCTTAAACTAACCCACACCACCACACCTGACCCTAACTGTACCCTTAAACTGACCCACACCACCACACCTGACCCTAACTTTACCCTTAAACTGACCCACACCACCACACCTGACCCTAACTTTACCCTTAAACTAACCCACACCACCACACCTGTCCCTAACTCTACCCTTAAACTGACCCACACCACCACACCTGACCCTAACTTTACCCTTAAACTAACCCACACCACCACACCTGTCCCTAACTTTACCCTTAAACTAACCCACACCACCACACCTTTCCCTAACTTTACCCTTAAAGGGGGGGTGAAATGCTGTTTCATGCATACTGATCTTTTTACACTGTTAAAGACATGGAATCCCATACTAAACATGGACAAAGTTTCAAAAGTTAAGGTGGACGTTTGATGGGAGTATTTCTTTGTCAAAAATACTACTTCCGGTTAGTCATAAGTTTCGGCAAGTTTTTTGCGATCATGCGTCCCCATTGACGTTAGTGGGGGCGGAATTTCCTTGTATGGGCCTTACGGACAATTCTACCGGAAGCGTGTGTGAGAGAGAGAGAGGGAGAGAGAGAGAGGGAGAGAGCGAAAGCAACATGCTATGCCCATCAAAGCGCTCGTAGGCTGCGCTGCACAGGTAATGTGCACAATTAACAATGACATCAAAAAGTGCGTTTTTGGTTGCCAGACCAAGACAGTCCTGCACAGATTCCCCCAAAACCCCGCGGTAAGGCAACAGTGGATGTAATTTGCTTTTCCGGATCAGCAACTGAGTTGCGCGAATGTTTATATCTGTTCGCTGCATTTCGGTGCCGACTGTTTCATAAACATGGCCCAGCATGACGCCGGATTTTCCAATAGCCTAATGCTGAAGGATGGAGCAGTCCCAACGTTAGAACCGCGGGCGGTGAGTTAGACTGCTTCAAATGTCTGTGTCTATGCTCATCAAGTAGCCCAAACATGATCACGTATAGTTACTATATATATTACTATATATAGAAATTGATCAATGGAGCATGCGATGTGTAGTGCGTGTACATTTGTTTAGCTGGCCACTATATGTGTAACTTTATGTTTGTGTATTGTAAAAGCACTCAACAATACACAAAGAGGGGGGAAATATGTTGAACTAAATAAGCACGCTTCTTCATTCAAATGCGCTACTATTCCGTGTCCATCTATGTAAACACTAACTTAACCTGTCTACACAAACCACGCGTAAACACACAAACACACGTGCACAACTGCACTTCCCACATGTACACCTTCAAAGACAAAAATACGACGATATAATTCAAGTATAAATATGTAAATAACACAAGCCGCTAAGCATATTATATAGTTAGTGTATATCGTACCACATAGAGACGTCCTGCTCTAGTCGTTTTTGCTGCTGCTCCTGTTCAACTGCAGCCTCTGGGTCTGATTCCGGATCATAGATGTATGGCTGTATCTGATTAAAAGCCATATTTTTATTTTTGAATAAAGTTTTTTCCCCGCTGTTAGGGATGACACAGCTTTACGACGCACTCGACGCACTCAACACAATAGCAGCAGCGAGCACACGTCATTATTTAGCTCCGCTCACACGACACGCCCCCACCCGCTCGGCTTTTTCGGAAAGACTCGGAACAGCGCATCTTTCTTATATAATTATAAAAAATATAAAGACTTTTCGGAGATATGCAGGATGCAATGCTACTCTATAGGTACTCAAGATTGACATGACACTGACTGAAACTGAGTGTTTCACCCCCCCTTTAAACTGACCCACACCACCACACCTGACCCTAACTTTACCCTTAAACTAACCCACACCACCGCACCTGTCCATAACTTTACCCTTAAACTGACCCACACCACCACACCTGTCCTTAACTTTACCCTTAAACTGACCCACACCACCACACCTGTCCTTAACTTTACCCTTAAACTGACTCCCACCACCACACCTGTCCCTAACTTTACCCTTAAACTGACCCACACCACCACACCTGGCCCTAACTTTACCCTTAAACTGACCCACACCACCACACCTGACCCTAACTGTACCCTTAAACTGACCCACACCACCACACCTGTCCCTAACTTTACCCTTAAACTGACCCACACTACCACACCTGACCCTAACTTTACCCTTAAACTGACCCACACCACCACACCTGACCCTAACTTTACCCTTAAACTGACCCACACCACCACACCTGACCCTAACTTTACCCTTAAACTGACCCACACCACCACACCTGACCCTAACTTTACCCTTAAACTAACCCACACCACCACACCTGACCCTAACTTTACCCTTAAACTGACCCACACCACCACACCTGACCCTAACTTTACCCTTAAACTAACCCACACCACCACACCTGACCCTAACTTTACCCTTAAACTGACCCACACCACCACACCTGACCCTAACTTTACCCTTAAACTAACCCACACCACCACACCTGTCCCTTACTTTACCCTTAAACTGACCCACACACCACACCTGTCCCTAACTTTACCCTAAACTGAACCCCACACCACCACACCTGTCCCATAACTTTACCCTTAAACTGACCCACACCACACACCTGCCCTAACTTTACCCTTAAACTGACCCACACCACCACACCTGACCCTAACTGTACCCTTAACTGACCCACACCACCATACCTGACCCTACTGTACCTTAAACTGACCCACAACCACCATACCCTGTCCCTAACTTTACCCTTAAACTAACCCACACCACCACACCTGTCCCTAACTTTACCCTTAAACTGACCCACACCACCACACCTGACCCTAACTTTACCCTTAAACTAACCCACACCACCACACCTGTCCCTTACTTTACCCTTAAACTGACCCACACCACCACACCCTGTCCCTAACTTTACCCTTAAACTGACCCACACCACCACACCTGACCCTAACTTTACCCTTAAACTGACCCACACCACCACACCTGTCCCCTAACTTTACCCTTAAACTGACCCACACCACCACACCTGACCCTAACTGTACCCTAAACTGACCCACACCACCACACCTGACCCTAACTGTACCTTAACTGACCCACACCACCACACCTGACCCTAACCTTTACCCTTAGACTGACCCACACCACCACACCTCTCCCTAACTTTACCCTTAAACTGACCCACACCTCCACACCTGTCCCTAACTTTACCCTTAGACTGACCCACACCACCACACCTGTCCCTAACTTTACCCTTAAACTGACCCACACCACCACACCTGTCCCTAACTTTACCCTTAAACTGACCCACACCACCACACCTGACCCTAACTTTACCCTTTAAACTGACCCACACCACCACACCTGACCCTAACTTTACCCTTAGACTGACCCACACCACCACACCTGTCCCTAACTTTACCCTTAAACTGACCCACACCACCACACCTGTCCCTAACTTTACCCTTATCTCACCTCAATATCAGCCAAACTGTTTTGCAATATAATTTGAACACAGTAAGTACATTGTACTTATTTTTTGATGTAAGTACACAGTAGTTAAGGCCACCTAATATAAAATGGGGCCAAGGGTTCTATATAGAGCCTTTTCTTCTAAGAGTGTGCGGCGAAACAACAATCTGAATGTGAAATGAATGGCTTGCCAATTAGAGCCGAGTTTTGGGCTTCCCTGTCGTGTGGGGGTCGTGTGTTAAAAAGAAGCCTGTGATGTGGACAGATCTCTGGAGCAGCGGCGGTGGCTTTCAATACCATCCTACACCCCTGAGTTCACAGGACATGTCTCACCTGCGCTCAGCATCTCGGCTCCATTACAGGCGCCATTCTGCGCATCTGCTCCCAGTGGTTCTGCAGTCAAAAGCCCATAATGAGCTTCTCTCACTCCAGCTGTCCCACTGATAGCCTTAAACCAGCTGCATGCTGGGAGCTGCAGGGATGGACAGTCAGCAGGCCGATGGGCTTGACCCTTGACCCCTAGCTCAGCCGAACTTCGGCATCCTGACTGATGACGCAGAGATTAGCGCTCCCCGGAGACGCGCCGCCACACGTCTGGCCGTTGCGACATCGATTCACTGGATTTGGCTTTTTCCACACATAGTTACAGACCAGTTCTTGTGTAACCTTTGAACTTTAGCTGTGGAACCAGCAAGTCTGTTATCCAAGTGTCTGATTGGAGCAACCATCGCTGAAGTGTGATTAGAACTCCACCAAACAAACATGGCGGCCTTCATTGAATTCCTGTCAAGTCCATGCAAACCGAAGGTGACAGATGTAATTTGTTTGTCCCGATGGTTTAATTAAGCTGATACCTTTAAGCTAGAGCCTCAGTGTGTGAAATGGCAGAAGGAAATGGGTATGGGACAGTGGAAATTCAAGAGAGAGAGAGAGAGAGAGAGAGAGAGAGAGAGAGAGAGAGAGAGAGAGAGAGAGAGAGAGAGAGGAGAGAGAGAGAGAGAGAGAGAGAGCGAGAGAGAGAGAGAGAGAGAGAGAGAGAGAGAGAGAGAGAGAGAGAGAGAGAGAAAGGTTTACACATCTTTATTTTTGTCCTTTATCATATTTCATTCCAATATCATTCAAAAATCTACAAAATCATCAAATAAAAGTTAAAAAACAAAACAAAAAACAGCAACAAAACAAATTTTCACCCAACCTCACACAAACCCCTTCCCACAGATCATATTCCAGAAAATGTGTTACCTAATTTAAAATAAGCTAATTCTATTTTGATTCAAGCAGAGAGAGAGAGGAAGAGAGAAAGGAAGAGAGAGAGAGAAGAGAGAGAGAGAGAGACAGAGAGAGAGAGAGAGAGAGAGAGAGAGAGAGAGAGAGAGAGAGAGAGAGAGAGAGAGAGAGAGAGAGAGAGAGAGAGAGTTCCTGTCCACTTGTCTCCTTGGCTTCTTAGTATAGACGCCTTACAGAAGGCCAGCTGCATCAGCCAAAGAACTTCCACATTTACCTTCTGAAAACAATCCATTAAAACTGTGCCGGGCTACCGGCCCTGCCACTCCATGAGGAGCGCGAGAGGGAATGGAGCGACAGCGTGAGATAGGGACACACTGTATTAACCAGGAGTGAAGGCATCATGTGAGTAACACAGTCGGGAAGGAGGTAGGAAGAACGATGGAGAGGATGTGGGAGAGAGAGAGAGAGAGAGAGAGAGAGAGAGAGAGAGAGAGAGAGAGAGAGAGAGAGAGAGAGGGAGGGAGGGAGGGAGGGAGAAAGGGATTGGAGAGAGTGAGTGAGGACACTGGCGGACAGCTACAAGATGGAGTAGCAGCATGCGGGAGATAAGCTGTCGAGGCGGAGACAGTGTGTGACAGTCCTCGAAGCGGCAAGCAGGCGAGAGTGTGACAGGGAATACAGAGAGCTGCATTATTGTTTAAATCATTGATTGCTTCCCTCCTCCTCAGCCTGTGACGTGTGTGACACCAGAGAGAGGGCTGAAAAAACAGGGTGCAAAACCTCCTCCTCCTCTTCCCCTTTGTTCTTCCTCATTTCCACTGGATGCACCGTATACCTGCCGTCTTTGTCCTAACCATCAACTGGGGTTGTCTTCACTTGCTTTTTTGCTGCTGTTTCTTTTCTTTCTCCGCTTCATTGGTGTGTTTGGATTGCATTTAATTAAGTGGCAAAGCGGAGAAGATTTCTGAAACCTATAAAGAGACAAAACCTTACAAAAACTTTGTTGCTGTTTTTAAAGTGACAGTTCATGCAAAAAATTTAAATGTTGTAATTTACTCACACTTGTGTCGTTCAAATTTTTTAAAATAATTAAATTAAAAAAAACTTTTCAATATAACAAAGATGAACTGAGTCTGTCAACCGAAATGACAAAAATCACGATATGGATGTAGTCAGTACAACTATGTCTGATTCGTAAAGGAATCATTCTTTTCGGTCTCAATGAAAAAACTAAATTAATCTAAATGATTCATTCATGAATCAGACTAATCTGGTTCTTAAAACAGTGGAGATATTATTAATATTATCAGTGCATGAGTTAAAGGGGGGTCTAATGCTATTTCATGCATTCTGACTTATTTACACTGTTAAAGAGTTCATTCTCTAGCCTGGATGCCAGCCGAACTCAGCCCCGCCCACAACATTTTTAGGTCGGAAAGTTCGATCTGGACTCGTTCCATAGAGGAGATATTATGCCCGAACAGAAAGTGCTTGATTGACAGATTATCACGTAATCAACCACTTCATCAAAGAGCGCTTGGGTTAAATTAGTTTACAACAATGATGGCTGTTGTTGAACTGAGATGTGCATTTATTTTAAAAGAGGAACAGAGGACCGCGATCAAGGCATTTGTTGATGGAAAAGATGTCTTTAGCATCTGTAGCTCTGTAGTCTGTAGTTCTGATTGGTTGTTGGTCTATCCAATTGAGGTCTTTCCTGTGTCGGTTGAAATACGCCCCCATAAAAAAAGCCTGATGGAGCAGAATGAGGCTCATATTATGACTAGAATTGAGAATGACCACATCAGGCTATTAATTCTCATGCTAAACATGGCCAAAATGTCAACAACAACAAAACGAGTTGGACATATGACATTTCTGAGTATGAGTATTATGAATATAAATACATATGAGTATTTCTGTGCCAAATACACTCCTTCAAAATTCAAACAAGTTTCTTTTTGTTAAGTTTTTTAGAGTAAGTTCCCTGAATGACATCATAACGGGTGGATTTTCTTGTATGGTCACTTCTCCCGGATATGTGCGTGCACGCATCAACCAGGGGTGCGTTTACCAAAAGCATCGTTAGCCAACTATGGTCGCAAGCTTTGTTGTTATCAACATAGTTCAACAAGTCGGTGTTTCCAGAAGCCATCGTTCCAACGAACATTCGCAAAGAGCACCGCAAACTTGTGTGTTTGCAACGACAGCTCTCGACCTGTGGTTAGAAGCAGAGTTTCTTGTTTTCTTGACATGTGAACTTAATAAATCCTTATCTTGAGCAAAATAACTAAGCTGACATTTAGTACAATCTATATCTTTTATTTTGAATACATACAAATGTCATTTACATCTTTTAGGTTGTCATAAAGCATTGTTTTTGAAGAGTGCGCATGTGCGGACGTTCTCTAGAACGTGAAAATGAGCCTATGATTAAATCTGTACTGTCAGAAAAAAAGGTACATTGCTGTTAACTGGGGCAGTACCGGTACAAAACCAAAATGGTACAAATATGTACCTTTAAGGTACTAATACACACTCTTAAGTGCTGATATGTACCTTTAAGGTACTAATACACACTCTTAAGTGCTGATATGTACCTTTAAGGTACTAATATGTACCATTTAGGGGTGAGTAAGGTCAAAGATTTTCACTTTTGTACCTTAGGGTACAGCCCCAGTGAAAGCACTGTACCTTTTTTCTGAGAGTGTGGAAATAAAGAAAAATAACTGAGAAAAATAAGAATTAGTCCTCAGCAGCCATGTCCATAATTTATTGCAAAAAAATCTAGCTTGAATTCGATCTCAAACTACTTAATTAAAAGCAATAATTAAGCAACCACCTGCGTGACATTATTAACCAGCGTGGTTGAACGACAGTTTTTTTGTGACAGTATGGTTTCGGGAACCAGCCGTGACTAGCTAGTTAATTTCTTCAAAGATGCATCGTAATACGGTAGTTAAGAAGTGAGTTACGTCATTGTACGGCAAACACACCCCAGAGCGAAAGAGATCGTGTCCATTAACAATCTTCGTTCGGTTTACAGGAGGCGTCAGTGGCGCTGTCATTTTGTTTTTAGACCACGGAATCAATGTCACTAAAGAAGTGTGTTTCTGGTGTGAGGGAAAGATCGCCTTCTTCAGCTTCCCAAATAATCCAGCATTAAGGGAACAGTGGATGCAGTTTGTGTTCCGGAGTTCTGCAAGTGTGTATGTGTGTGTGTATGTGTTTGTTCCTGGTCCTGAGTGGAAACCGCAAGCGGTGAGTGAAACTACATCAATTGTGTGTGTTTTGTTGGCAATCGGCGTGTAAGTGCATATAATGTGAACAACTAGCCTAGAAATCTAGACGCACCCTAGCGGCAGCAAATTTAATCTGCCCGCAAGTGTCGTCTAGGAACTCTCCATACCCTTCTGAGCTGTATTCCTCAAAATCTGGACGGGCCAATCACATCGTGTATAGAGTCGGCGGGCGGGGCCATAATGACGGCGGCCGAGTTGCGTGCTTCAGTTGTCTAGTAAACACAGAAACTGGCGAACGGTGGCGGTCTTTCGAATCAGCTTTGACTGCGATTCTGGAAGACTTGGAGTTAAGGTTTTCGCTGAGAAAAGAACAAAGAACGGCACTGAAGTCATTCTTAAAAAGGGAAGATGTGTTCGGAGTTTAGCCGACCGGATACGGTGAATGTTTGATCTGTCAACAAGCTCTGTTTCACCGTCGTTGCTCTGGTTGGTGTAGCGCTATCCTATCGCGTGCAGAGGGAGTTTGAAAGACAACCGTTTATCCGCCCCTCGGATTGAGCTGTCAATGGTGAGTTTCCAGACCAAACATCTTGATGTGGATCTGGCTTGTCAGGCTAGTGAACAACATGAATGCATAGTGAATCGAGAGTTATCCGGGGAGGGGTGTGCTTGAGATTGTTTAGCTCCGCCCATTGCATGCATTCACAAGTTCAGCTATTTAAAAAAATAAATATGATCAAACTAAATACTCTTGGGAGATATAAAGGATGCAATACTACTCCTTACTCAAGATTTACATGTGATTGGCAGAAACTGTGTGTGTTATGCGCACTTTAATTTTATTTAGCAATTAACTTGAAGAATAAAAGGTTTTTGGAAGGACATGAATGACAGTAAGTAAATGATGAGAATATTCATCAAGCATCTTAGTCCAGGCTAAATCATTCACATTACTTAACTTTACAGGCTTGTGGAAACTAAAATATTCCCATGCGTTCTAGGATTTATTTTAATGCTCAAACTTTTTTGAGAAATAAGAATGCAATAAAGACTGAACAACTTCTTCCTGCATTTTAACCTAAAACAAATCCTAATAAAATCAACCATCACCATTCAAACAACCTTTGATATTTTCCCTGTTAAAGTGAGAAGGTTAACTCTTTTACTAGTCAAACACAAATTCCACATCGAATCCTCTTCTCGTTTAGACTAAGGACATGATTTGTCTGTATCTTAATGATGAATCATGATATTTGTGTGAAAACACACTGCAAAAAATGCACAAAAAAATCTTGTTTCTAGTCAAAATATATAAAAATTCTTAAGAAACATTTACGAGACAAGTAAAAATGGTCTTGTTTTGGGGAAAAAATAACTCAAATTAAGGGAGTTTTTGCTTAAAATAAGCAAAATAATCTTGTTTTCTATTTGAATTAAGATCATTTCACTTACCCTACTGGCAGATTATTTATCTAATTTTAAGCAAAACTCTCTAAATTATGAGTATTTTTTTTTCCCCAAAAGAAGACAATTACTTTTGCTTGTCTAAATACTTCTGGTTTTAAGCATTTTTAGATGTTTGGACTAGAAACAAGATAAAAATACTAAGTAAGAAAAGCCTTTTTTGCAGTGCACTTTTGCAAATATCTGTGAGCATGGTAGATGTGACCCATCAGGTCCAAACCGCACACTAAAAGACGTCTCTTTTCCTCTCATCTTGCTCTCCTTTCTGTCCAAGTGCAGGCAGTGGAGCAGTGGAGGTGTTGGGCAGAAAGTGGCTAACAGTGAGGTCTTGTGACACTCCCCCCTCCACCCACTCTTCCTCTCCGCGGGCCGGCTGTCTCTCTCCACTCGCCCAGAGCCTGACACTGACGTGACACTCGTGAAATAATTATGAACCAAAAACACTGCTGACAGCAAACAGCCCGCTCCCCTCAATGATGTGTCACCCATGATTAGCATGGGTCCTGGCATCCTCGCAGCCCGCAGGCGGAAGAGAAGAGAAGAGGAGGGTGAGGGGACGGAGGGAAGGAAAGGGAAGGGGAGGGAGGGACTGCGAGATGGACAAAGAAAAAGTCTAAGAGAAAATGCTAAAATTAACCAGAGAGGAATGAAGCGTAAAACTAACAGAGCTGGTAAATGGAGGGAGTGATATAAGGACATACGAGGATGAGGGGTGGAGTCAGATGCTCTGCTTGAAGCCCATGACCGTAGGGAATAAACCTTGGATACTGACACCTGTATCTGTCATCTGCTGTTAGGAGACATATGCCTCGCTTCAGGCCACCACAGATCAGCACTGGCGGCTTCACACGCTAATATGTGGTCCCTGACCTTTGCCTGTTAAATACCAAAGGTCAAAACAGATGTGGGTGGATCAGGGTTGGACAAAATTTAGAACTGAATTTTAACCCATTAAAATTGAATTGACCACATCCTGCTGGAAGCTGAATTGGAAAGACAGGACTAACACATTCAGTGAACACATATACCGTATGTACTGAAAATACTGGGAAAATAACCCAAAAGGGAAAATTCTGCTTACTCACTTTCATGTTGTTCCAAACCCATATAATGTTTCTGTTTATTCCTGCTGCTTTTGTCCATATAATGACAGTCATAAGGGTCCAAAACAAAATTGCATTGTATGGAGAATTTTTTTTTTTTCAAAATATTTAAAATATAATACACACACACACACACACACACACACACACACACACACACACACGCACGCACGCACGCACGCACGCACGCACACACACACACACACACACACACACACACACACACACACACACACACACACACTATTGCCAAGCCAACAGTTTTGGAACACTTGCCTTTACATGTATATGAACTTTAATGCCATCCCATTGTTAATCCGTAGGGTTTAATATGGAGTTGGCCCTTTGCAGCTCTAGCAGCTTCAACTCTTCTGGGAAGGCTTTCCTCAAGGTTTAGGAGTGAGTTTATGGGAATGTTTGACCATTCTTCTAGAAGCGCATTTGTGAGGTCAGGCACTGATGTTGGACGAGAAGGCCTGGCTCTCAGTCTCCGCTCTAATTCATCCCAAAGCTGATCTATCGGGTTGAGCTCAGGACTCTGTGCAGGCCAGTCAAGTTCCTCCACACCAAACTCCTCATCCATGTCTTTATGGACCGACGCTTTGAGCACTGGAGCGCAGTCATGTTGGGACAGGAAGAGGCCGTCCCCAAACTGCTCCCACAAAGTTGGGAGCATGAAATTGTCCAAAAATGTCTTGAGCATTAAGAGTTGCTTTCACTGGAACTAAGGGGCCAAGCCCAACCCCTGAAAAACAAACCACACCATAATCCTCCTTCCAACAAACTTTACAGTTGTCACAATACAGTCAGGCAAGCACTGTTCTCCTGGCAACCGCCAAACCCAGACTCGTCCATGGGATTGTCAGACAGAGAAGCATGATTGGTCACTCAGAGAACACGTCTCACTGCTCTAGAGTCCAGTGGCGGCTGCTTTACTCCACTGCATCCCACGCTTTGCATTGGATGAGCTGCTCGGCCATAGAAACCCATTCCATGAAGCTCTCCACACACGGTTCTTAAGCACATCTGAAGGCCACAGAAGTTTGGAGGTCTGGAGCTATTGACTCAGCAGAAAGTTGGTGACTTCTGTGCACTGTGACCTTCAGCATGCATGTTAAATACCAGCATGAAACACTTGAATTCAATGATTTGGACGGCTGTCCCAATACTTTTGGCAATATTGTGTATATCAAGAATAAATAGTAAAATTGTATTTAATTAAAAAAATACATTAATGTAATTAACAATCTAACATCAATTGTCTTTATATTAATTATTTTTAATTCTATTTCCTTACATTTGACTTTCAGTTGCAATTCTGTAATATGCTTTCTACGAAACAAGCATGTACAATTGCGACAAAAAGTCAGCCAGTACACCTTTCAGGAAGTGAAATCCATCAGCCACTTTGAAGCAGGAGGACCAGGCATTTAAAAAAGCAGACCGCGTCTCTCCAGTGCCAGAGTGAATTTGCGCGACGGTGTCGAGATTGATAGGTGGATTCACAAAGCCCTTCAGAACTCTGAGGAAAGCAGCTTTGTTTCCATGACTGGAGGTATAAAATGCACAATGTACATAACTCTTCTTAACAGAGAGTAAATCCCGGTAAAACAACTTGCCGTCTGAAGGGACAGTACATTTCACCTCACTATATTTGGAGATAAATCTAGGATGATCAACCATGAAACACTCACCGTCCAGAGCTGGGAAAACACTAGATTTATAGAGCTGGGAGTTTCAAAGAGCTACAAAACGTCTGAGAGACAGAAAACACAAATAAAAAACATTTTTATAGTGCGTCAAATAGATGGGCATCCCAAAACGTTTTATTGGCCGCTTTTTGTGACAGGCTTTCCTTCTCCGACATGATGCTCAGGCCAGCGTTGAGCTGTAAAATGAGAGGATGGCTTTGTTGTGCTAACTCAGACTAGTCTAGACTAGCATGTGGGAAAAGCTTTGAAAATGAAGGCCGGGGTCCGTGTACGTAGGGCTACAGGCGGAAGGGTGTGTGTCGGTGTGTATGTGTGTGTGTCAGTGGGAGGGGTGGCGTTGGCCAGGGCTGTTGGTTGAAGGGTGGCACAGAGAGAGAGACACACGGTGACACCGCAGCTTTGAAAGGTTCATGCAATATTAATATCCACGAGGGAGAATCACTAGCCTGGCCCCAGGGGTCACCCAATTAACTGGAACACACTCCCAATTCCAGTGTGTGTGTTCTGTGCAGTCGGCTCCATACCTCCTTTCTGACATCAATGTGAATGTGTGTGTGTTTGCTTATATCGGTTCACGCTGATAGTCGCCACGCTCGTAGCTCATGTTTTCTTCTGTTACTCTCTCTTTTTCTATCTCTCTTGGAAGAAGTGTTACAGACGGTGATGCATGGCTGTAAAAAGCTACTGTTTTACCTGTTCAGCTTATTGCTTATAATTGACTGGCCTGGTGGAGCTGGCTCAGATAGTGAATCTAACAAACAGAGCTGTCCGTGGATTTGGACCTGGCAATGCTAGACACAGTTTAGACACACAGTAGAGAAAGGACAGGAAGTGAAGTGGGGAAAAGGCTGAGAAATACTGTATTCAAACCAGCATCGCTCAACATATCTGACCAACTCATGACTTTAATCATCTAAACCATTTCAAATAAAACATCAATGCAAAAACAGAATGCCATGAAATAGGACTATTTTATTCAAATGAATGACATTATTATGAAGTGTATGTGCATTCTTTATATTATTTCTACGGTTGCCTTAATTTTGTATAATTAATAATTCATTTAAGTAATTAACTTAACTCAATGCAATCTATATAATTAATTACATTTACTTATAAATGTCTATACTGTCACTTTTGAACCATTCTTGCTAAATGAAAGTAGGCCGTAGTGTATCACAGATGACAAAAGTATTAAGCATCAGAAATCAGCATATTAGAATGATGCCTGAAGAAAACAGTTATTTTAAAACATAATATTTCATACACTGTAAAAAATTATTTAGAAAAAAAGTTACCTGGTTGTCTTAAAATTTTTAGTTCATTGAAATTGAAATTTTGAGTTAATACAATGAACATTTTTTTTAGATTTGACAACCATTATTAAAATATTTTTTAAATATTTTGTAAGCATATTGGGTAATTGTGTGTTTTATTTCTGATGATGCAGTAAAACATGCCAAATATTGCTATTTTCGTGATTGATTTATCAAATTTTTTATGTGGTTCAGATACAAAAATATTTTGAGTTTCTATTAATTAAACAAATTTCCTTCATTCCTTCATATCAACTCAAATTTTTTATTTCAATAAACTCAAAAATTTTAGGCAACCAGGTTACTTACTTTTTTAAGTTAAACCAACAAAAAACAACCACAATTTTTTACAGTGTAATATTACTGTTTTTACTGTATAGTTGTTCAAAAGTCTTGGTGAGCATTAGAGCCTTCTTCTAAACTTTTGACCTGTGTGTGTGTGCTTGTTTTTGTGACATATGAGGGCACAAATGTGTATAATGACATAGGTATGACACAGGCATTACACACTCTAAACCCGGAAAAGTTGAGTTTACTTAAAAAAATTGAGGAAACTGGTTGCCCTAAAAAATTTAAGTAATGTTTACTTGATAAACTTGAGTTAAATGTACTTAATGATATTAGCTGTTCTAATAATTATTTCAAGTTGAATAGACTAAATACTTTAATTTTAAGTAGCCTAATACCTGTTTAATTACTCTACTCATCTTTTTAATTGCATTACATTATATACAAAAGCAATCAGACAACAAAAGATTTCTCTCTTATTTTTTATTTAAAACTTTTCAAACTGCAAAAATACAGTGAAGACTTTAAAACAAGTTTAAAACAATTTTGCCCTCAAGTTTTAGAGATTCCAACTTTTCTCTCTCATAAAGAGAGTGCATCTAACAAGTAGTTTTGTGCAATTCCCCCGAGAACATGAAAGCTTGTTTTAACATTTGCACATAAATAAATAGTTCACCCCAAAATTAAAATTTCCTGATAATTTACTCACCCTAATGCCGTCCAAGATGTTCATGTCTTTCTTTCTTCAGAGGAAAATAAATTAAAAAAAATATATATATATTTTTTTTTAGTAAAACATTTAAGGATTTTTGGATATTGGATATTGAACGTCTACATCACTGCAGTTTCAAAGGGCTCTGAAGTGATTCGAATGGTATGGTGCGATCCCAGCTGTGGAATAGGGTCTTATCTAGCGAAATTATTGGTAATTTTCTAAAATAAAAATCGATATATTTTTTAACCACAATTGATAATCTTGTGCTAGTCTGTGATGAGCCAGGCATGACAATCACGTTGAAAGGTCACACCGAAAGTGGTCAGAAGTACCACTCCATTGTTTACAAATCAAATGCTCTAAGACTAATAGAAACGCTTTTAACATAAACGGTAAAACAATAATATGTGAGTCAACATACAATACAATTTGAATGATCCCTCCACACTTTGTAAACAATGCGGCGGTACTTCCGCCCAAGTTTGGTGTGACCTTTTCAACCTGATTATGTCATGCCTGAAACATCATAGACCAGCATAAGACGATCAATTGTGGTTCAAAAGTATATAGATTTATTTTATTTTTAGAAAATTAGAAATCGCTTCGCTAGATAAGACCCTATTCCTCAGCTGGGATCGCACGGTACCATTTTAAGCACTTTAGAGCCCTTTGGAACTGCATTGATGTGGACGTTCAACTATTGGTTGCAACTGAAGTCCATTGTTGGGAGAAAACGCCTAAAATGTTTTCCTCAAAAAAAAAAAACGTTTTTCCATTTAAGAAAGAAAGACATGAACATCTTGGATGGCATTGGGAGTAAATTATCATTTTGGGGTGAACTAATACTTTAAGCAAATGAACATACTGTACAAATATAAAATCAATCTGTTTATCTTTCACACCTCAGTTCAGAAAATTGACATTGTGCAGCTTTGTTTTTTTCTTGCCATCACTCTCAGAAAAAATATCTTTTTTTACCCTTCTTTGGGGAATCTGTACAATTATTTAACTTCCTGCAGATATGGTCTGCTGATCTATCAGTGAGGAAATGTGTGCTTAGACTATTCTGAAATTGCAACACAACAGAGTTCTCAGCAATAGAGGCAGAACGATGGATCTACGGATTAAAATAAAAATTCAATTTCAAAGTAAATGAAAAGTTGCTTACATGATTTCACTGAATAACTAGTGCGCCAGTTCTGTAAGTGCTGTGGCATGCAGTATATCAATAATTTTGGTTGTCATGTTAAGCTGCTTTAATTCTACAAACAATTCTAATTGTAAAAAAACAAAACAAAAAACAATTGAATTTTTTTTTTTACAGAACACAGAAGAAAAAAAAAAAATCTTGTGTAGGACACCATTTTACACTGTAACTGTAAGCTGATTTTTTAAGGATTGAATTTTTGGTGCCAAGTCCACCTTTCCAGGGTTAAAAAATACCTGCTGGATGAAATGGAAAGTGTTTTTCATACACTTTGGATAGTCCAAGTGAAGGCCATAAATGAGTCCAAAAAGAAGACAGAAGGCCTGAGGCAGGTTGTCTGGTTTCATAACCGAATTCCCTTCCAAGATGATGCACACTTGGGAAGGGTTCACCTGTGGACTTTCTGCATCAACACATAGGATTCCTACGGGAATTTGGTGGTACGAGTCCTCATCAGTAACATCCTAACAAAGAAAGAAACAAGATCATTGCAGTTAAATAATATGTTGACGACTAAAACCTATTTCCAACTATAAAATCAAGCATGTGTAATCTCCACAGAAGTAAACAAAAGCAATCAATACCAGTCATAAAGTTATGCACTAAACAGGACAAATGTTCTCCTTTGATGTCATGCCACATTCATGGCAGTTTTGCAACCTGGCCATGTATAAATTATGATAGCACTGTCCTTCAAAATCAAAATATATTGGGCAAGTTTTTTTTATACATACAAGTTGGTTTACCAAAAAATGAATTTAATTTAAAATGTCATTAATTACTTTAATCATTAAAATAATTCATGGGACTCCAGTAAAAAAGAAGTTAGTAGCAGACAAATCTTCATTAAAGGGTTAGTTCCCCCAAAAATGAAATTTGTTATTAATTACTCACCCTCATGTCATTCGACACCCGTAACACAAGTGAAGATATTTTTGTTGAAAGCTGATGCTGAGAAAGGCTTCAGATAGGCCTTCATTGGCATTCAGTACATTTACACTCACAAGACCCATAAAGGCACTAAAGACGCCGATACAAAGTCCATCTCACTACAGTGGCTGTACAATCATTTTACGAAGCAACGAGAATAGTTTTTGTGCACAAAAAAAAACAAAATAAAACTTTATCCTCCAAGTTATTGTCTTCCGTGTAGGTCTCGGACGTGAACTCACAGATAGCAGCGCTGCTCCTCGCTTCTGGTGTCATGTATCCGAACGGCGGATCTGCATCATATTTTCGCACATGCGTTGAGTTCACATAACTTGGTGGATAAAGTTTTTATTTTTGTATGCAAAAAACTATTATAACAGCCACTGTTGAGAGATGGACTTTGTACCGATGTGTTTAGTGCTTTTTATGGTTCTTGTTAGAGTGAATGTACTTAATACCAACCAAGGTCTATCTGAAGCCTTTCTCAGCCATCAGCTTTTAACAAAAATATCTTCATTTGTGGTCCGAAGATGAACGAAGGTGTTACGGGTGTCGAACGACATGAGGGTGAGTAATTAATGACATAATTTTCATTTTTGAGTGAACTAACCCTTTAATGGATTAAAATTTACCTGCAAAATTTACAAACAAACATTTTACAACTTACGGAGCAGGTCTTAAAGAAGGTTGAAGGATCATCACCCAAAATGACAGGCAGTCCACGAAGGCAAAGGGACCTAACATCTGTTGGTCTGGAAGATATTGCAGATATTGTACAGCAGTTTGGTTGGAATACGCACATGCCACTTTAATTACTTTTTCAAGAGTTTTGAGAAATAAAGAACAGGACAAGAGATGACAAACAAAAGGAGAGAGGAGAGTAAAGGGAGATCATCAAAAAGTAAGAACAACAAGACAGGGAAAGAAAGTGAAAAAAGAGGACAGACAGTTAAGAATACAAAGAAGGGATGACAAAAATCAGGAGGAATAAGGTAGACTGATGTAGACAAATAAACCCACCCTTGTCTGACGTAAAAGCTCCGCCAAAAGCTGACCAGCAAGGCCTTTCTTCTTCTTGAGATGTCCATTAGATTTGCAGAGTAATGGTCAAGAGTGAGATTTCTCCCCACTACTCGGCTGAACTCGTAATAAACCTAAAATATAAAACATGGCAAACTATATTAAGGCATGGTCAGTGAAACATGATGTTTGTCTCAGTGCTGAAAACCCCCAAATGCCCATAAATACCCATTGTCATTAACTATTTGTGTAGTTAATTCTAGCTTTAAAAAAAATCCTGCATACTGCTCATTTCTAGCATAACTACCATGTTTCAGTCTGTAATGTTTAAATAACTGTGATCTTTTTTTCACAGTTAAAAGAACAATACTTAAACTTCCAGTGCATGTCTTCCTGCCACCTGAAACACAATAAACACATGCATTGTTAGAGAGCGTTCATTTGTGTTTGCATCTAAACATTCATTCAACTTTTATTTAATACAATGACTATCAAAATAAAGCTTGGCTTTTAAAGTTTAATTCACTCACCAGATTTATTAAACTGGTCGTCCTGTTGAACTTCAAGCTCCACTGGAAACACAAGGGATTAAACAGACTGCTGCAAGACAGTGGCAAAAGCAACTAAATGATATTGGAAATCCCATGGTCTTTAATAAAGCATGTTTTCTTCGCTCGCAAATAGTCCCTCGGTGAAATAGGAGAAAATGCACAGACGAAAACGGGCTGCGAAATCTCTCATCACGGGAGTTAAGGCATTGCGCGGTGCGTGTTGAACTCGCAAGGGTTAAACCATGCGTGTCGGAACATGCCCAAGCGCGTAAAAATGATTAGCAAATACTAAAACCTGTTTAACGATTTTTTTCAGTGCTCAAAAATAGCTCCTCGGCAATAAAAGGGAACAATAAACGGACCATAGAATCCCGTGGAAAGCGCCATACAGATAACGTAATTAAGTGGAATAGTGTTCACTGCGCGGGAGTGATAATCTAACGTAACAGTTACAAGTTGGCCAGCGAAATTCCTTAAATTGTTAAAAGAAAGATGTGTTTTTCATTACTCACACAATGAATCAGAAGAATGGGGAAAAGACAGACGCACAGTAAATGCCATGAATACGCCTGTCGTGTGTTCAAACAGAAATGTTACTTAAAACAGTGTCTTTACTCAAAACAGCATCTCAGCGAAAAGATAAAACAAAAAACTGGATTAAAACAATTATATTTTAACAACTCACCATCAACTTTACGAAACCACATGCAGCAGCTGCCACATTAAAATGGCGTCGTCTAAAACTTTGCAGCAGCTACCAGGTGGGTGTGGTCAGTCTAAACTTTTTTAATGTAATCCATTACACTTAAAGTTATTCACACATTCAACTACGTGTACTGAAGTAGTAGAATTTACTGACATTTTTAAAGTATTGCTCTAAGTCTTGAAAAAATTAAGTGTGTTGCAATTAAACTGTTTAATTAAATATGAAATCTGGGCTAACAGTGCAGGAGAGGGTGAAATATGAGGACATTACCCATGTCCCCACTTTTCAAAAGGCTTATAAATCAAACAGGATGAGGTTTTAGAAAGTAAAAATGCTGAAAATTTCCTGTGATGGTTTAGGGACAGGGGCAGTGTAAGGGGATAGAAAATACGGTTTGTACAGTATAAAAACCATTACGCCTATGGAATGTCCCCATATGTTGTGTGCGTGTGTGTGTGTGTGTGTGTGTGTGTGTGTGTGTGTGTGTGTGTGTGTGTGTGTGTGTGTGTGTGTGTGTGTGTGTGTGTGTGTGTGTGTGTGTGTGTGCCTGTTTATGTGGTTTATGAGGACACAAATTTGTATAACTACATGGGTATTACACTGGTATTACACTATAAATGTGGTTTATGAGGACATATCAAATGTCCTCATAATTCAAATGGCCTTAAAAACATACTAAATGATGTTTTTTTGAGAAAGTAAAAATGCAGAATGTTTCCTTTGATGGGTAGGTTTAGGGGTAGGGGCAGTGTAAGGGGATAGAAAATACGGTTTGTACAGTATAAAAACCATTACGCCTACGGAGAGTCCCTGTAAACCACATAGACCAACATGTGTGTGTGTGAGTGTGTGTGTGTGTCATTGGGGACTCGTGTCACTGTAAGGACCTAAACTGCTCCCCATGAGGAAACAAGCTTAAAAATCATACAGAATTATTATTTTTTATTTTTTTAAATGTAAAAATGCTGAAAGTTTTGTTTCAAGGTTTAGGGGTAGAGTCATCTATGGAGAATCCCCACAAAGATAGTGAACCATGATGAGTGTGTGTGTGTGTGTGTGTGTGTGTGTGTGTGTGTGTGTGTGTGTGTGTGTGTGTGTGTGTGTGTGTGTGTGTGTGTGTGTGTGTGTGTGTGTGTGTACATTTTTATATAACATACATTTTTCTAAATTACCATATTAAATTGACAACCTTAGAATTAAAAAATATTCACTTTCTGTCCTATTGTATGCTAAAGCATATTCTGTGCCAGTGAAGCTCAGAAAGCTATTCATGGTAAACGGATACATGATTAAAGTCCCTATTCACAACTGACAGTATCTCTTGGGCCACTGTTACTTTATCTGGATGTCATAGTGGGTTAAATGAGGGCTAATGTTTAGGCTAAACGCTATGAATCTGGGTGTCAATGCCCTGATTGTGTTCTTATCAGCTCTCACAAAAAAGCAGCAGCATGTCTCTCTCCCCTATGTCTCATATTTCACACTCATGTCTACAGTCCCCATGGTCACAGACCTCTCCTGAGCACCTGCAGATGACTGATATTAGCCTACCGCCGCAGGCTGTACTGATGTTATATTTGTGCTGCAATTCAGCCCTCCATGGTGGTCAGGGTATTATGATGTTGATAACTGTGAAAGGTTATGCAAAGAACCACTACACTGAGTAGAAGCAGAACTGTGACATTTCAATGCAAATTGGACAATTTTGGCTGACCTAGACGGTGTTGACTGCTGAATAATCCCAACAAATACTTACAATTGTGGTTGTGACTGAATGATGCAAAATATTACAGTCATCTTTCACTATGTTCCCCAACACACACAATTTATTTAACAAACTTATCAAACAAAACAGTGTGGACTAACCTTTACAGTCAGTATTCAGACTCTAATACAAAATAAACAAAAGCTTCATTAGAACCTGTACAAGAAACAAACATTGTTTTTGGGTGGCTACAGATGTTTAAAACTACTATAGTTTGTTATAAAAAAGGTAATACATCTTTTTATTAAAAACCTAAATGTGTATTTTTTTCATCTATCACAATTTCCACTACACCTCTTTAACTCGCCTGACTGCAGTGGCACGACGAGTATGAGCATTTCTGATTGTTGCAGCAGTAAACACTATTTAAGCATATTTAGTCCTTGTCTTAATCACAAACACGCTCATAAGATTCCCAATTAATTACACACATTCATAATGGTCATTTAAATGCAGGGACTGGTTTTAAATGAGATTAATTATGCTAATAAATGCATGAAAACCCTTTTAAAAAAATCATCCACAGGAAACTTATGTTGGTAGTATTTAGCTAGACCCTTTCTCCCTAATTTCAAAGGAAAAACAGGGTAATTTGAAATGATTTATGTATTAATGACTACCTGAAATAAACTTTGCCATTATGTTATTAAAGTCAGCAAGAATGATGTTTAACTGAAAAGAGTCAATGTCCACACCGATATTTCCTTTATTTGCCACTGTATTTCCCACATATTGGCTTAAAGGGTTAGTTCACCCAAAAATGAATTTTTTTTCATTAATAACTCACCCTCATGTCGTTGGACACCCGTAAGACCTTCGCTCATCTTTGGAACACAAATGGAGATATTTTTGTTGAAAGCTGAGAAAGGCTTCAGATAGGCCTCCATTGGCATTCAGTACATTCCCACTCACAAGACCCATAAAGGCACTAAAGACGTCGATACAAAGTCCATCTCACTACAGCGGCTGTATTATCATTTTACAATGTGCTGAAAATAGTTATTGTGCGCACAAAAATCGAAATAAAGAGAGTCATCTATGGAGAATCTCCACAAAGATAGTGAACCATGATGAGTGTGTGTGTGTGTGTGTGTGTGTGTGTGTGTGTGTGTGTGTGTGTGTGTGTGTGTGTGTGGTCAATAGGTCCCCCTATTGTTGCCAAAACAGCCCTGACCTGTTGATGAATAGACACCTTTCTATCAGATCCAGCATTAACTTCTGGAGCAGTTTGAGCTCCAGTAGCTCGTCTGTTTGATCGGACCACACGGCCCAGCCTTCGCTCCCCACGTGCATCAATGAGCCTTGGCCACCCATGACCCTGAGGCCGGTTCTCCACTGTTCCTTTCTTGGAGCACTTTTGATAGATATTGACCACTGCAGACCGGGAACAGCCCACAAGAGCTGCAGTTTTGGAGATGCTCTGACCCAGTCATCTAGCCGTCACAATCTGGCCCTTGTCAAACTCGCTCAAATCCTTACGCTTGCCCATTTTTCCTGCTTCTAACACATCAACTTTGAGGAGAAAATGTTCACTTGCTGCCTAATATATCCCACCCACTAACAGGAGCCGTGATGAAGAGATCATCAGTGCTATTCACTTCACCTGTCATAATGTCAATAATAAGTTATAATTATTAACTCAATTATGAAAGTCAACTTTCCATGTCACAATTTCAACTTTGTATGTCATAATTATGATTTTCCAACACATGTTTTTTTTGGTTTTTTATTATGTGCCGGAAATTAGCTCACGCAAGGGCGGACAGGAAAGCGATAGGGAATGGGATTGGGACACGACAGATCTGATCTTGGAAGTTCAGTCAGCAGTGGAGTGAGTTTGAGAGCGAGTCTCTCACTAAATGACCCTGTTTGCCGCCTTCACAGTTTCCAGGGGAAATTCAATTGAGCCCAGTGACATATTAGCATTCTGCTGATCAACACAGAGGGTGGACAATCCACTTAACGAGTGAAAAGACTGCTGCACAGCTCCTCAATATACGATAACATCACACACATACAGGAAGGTCACAGCTCGAGGTGACCAAATCACAGCCCGCAACACACATCCTCCGCAGAACACACACTGAGACTTGCTTACACAGACCGACTGCTCAAAACATTTTTGTTTCTACAATTGTTAACAGAATGTGAGATGGACTTAAGCTTCACGACCTGATGTAGTGATTTCAAACATACAGTATATACAGAAACAAATACAACATGGCGTTAATACAACATTAAAAAAGAAAGGGTGTACATATCTATTACAGAATGCCAATTCCAACACATTCCCTTCCGAGTTTGTATTGTATTTTTCATAAACACTTCAGTCCAGGCGTTTACAATCATATTTCATATTCCTTCCCATATTAAACCGTCCTCAGCATTCTTCTAATAACTACATGTCGAATTACATCTCATGCCACAAGCCCATTAGTCACTGACATTCCTCTCCTCACAAAAAAAAGAGAAAAAAACACCCTCCAACAAATCATGATTTGTAGCAACCCTATCAGAGCAGACTGACAGTAAACTCGCCATAGTTTTATGAGCTTGTAAATACATTATCCGGGCTTTTTGACTGTCATAGACGAGCATGTGCTGAGCAGTGCTATTACTATGTGCCTCTCTCTCTGTGTGTGTGTGTGTGTGTGTGTGTGTGTGTGTGTGTGTGTGTGTGTGTGTGTGTGTGTGTGTGTGTGTGTGTGTGTGTGTGTGTGTGTGTGTGTGAGTGTGTTTGTGTGTTGATTGAAGTAATTAGGCACTCACTGGATGGACTTTAACTCAGCCTCGCCAGCTAATAGCCAACAAATATATAAAAGCAATAAACTAATGGTGTGAGTAATTAAGCAATGCTGTATTTACACGCGTGAAGGAGCAGCCGGCGCGGATGGTTACCGCTGGAGATCAGCAGAGGGTGGAGAGTTTTCTGCTTTGTCTGATAATCAGAGACAAATCAGAGGAGCAAGACGACATTTCCTGCTGACATTTGGAGTGGTACAAACGCAAATGTTTTCGCAAATACAAAGAACATGACTTGTTCTTTCAGACAGGAAAGTGATCAGGATATGAGACAGAGTGGATTCTAACCGTTAAACACGGCATATGTACTATATGGAATTCTGGAATATTACTCAAGATAACTCGTAGTACCCGTATGAGCAGGTGTTACCTGGAAATAACATACCGCTGGAATGCGCGATTGACCAATCAGAATCAAGTATTTCACAGAGGTGTGTAATAATAAAATATAACATAACATAACCTAACCTAACCTAACCTAACCTAACCTAACATAACATAACATAACATAACATAACATAACATAACATAACATAACATAACATAACATAACATAACATAACAACATAACATAACATAACATAACATAACATAACATAACATAACATAACATAACATACATAACATAACATAACATAACATAACATAACATAACATAACATAACATAACATAACATAACATACATATCATAACATAACATAACATAACATAACATAACATAACATAACATAACATATAATATAATATAATATAATTAATAATATAATATAATATAATAATATAATATAATATTATAATATAATATAATATAATATAATATAATATAATATAATATAATTAATATAATATAACAGTGCCAGGCAAAATAAATTTTGTCTTTACATATATGTGTGTACTGTGTATAATTAGTATGTATAAATACACACACATGCATGTATATATTTAAGAAAAATGTTATTTATATTTATATATAAGTAAAAGATAAAAATATATATAAAGTATATATATATGCAAATATATGCATGTATGTGTGTGTATAATCGTACAAACACATATAATATGTCAACACAAACTTTTATTATGGATGCGATTAATCGTGATTAATCGATTTCCCAGCACTAAAAATACGTTTTTCTTTATTTAAATAAGTGTGACCATACTTTTTGATTTTTATTAAATCATTTTATCCTCCATTTTAGACACATGAAACAGGTGAGTCAGGCCTGAGGCCTTCTTTCCTGAACAACAAACCTAATCTACATACATGTCAGTGGCCTTTGAAGGATTTGAAGTGTGGCTGACAGCTCAGGAATTACATATCAAGAGGACTAAAAAGTGAGGGATTTATTGCGTGCCGCAGTGTCCGCGGTGCATTTTAAAGGTCGCAAACGCAACTGTTTCAACCAAAGTTCCCGGGGCCTTCCGCCGAATCTGAATACAGATGAGGTCCTCTGATAGATTGATGTATAACAGCTCCCAGCATGCACACAGTCCCAACAACACACAACGTCGGGTCCCTTTAAAGCCCGGGTGTATCTTAATTTAAATGTAAGCAAGTGATGGCAAGTTTTCATGATAGGTTAAGTTAAAACATCAGTTTCCTGTGCACTCTGTCACCCTTGTCCATCAGGGTATTTCATGAGGGATCACTCAGCTGTGTGAAAGTTTTCTCCGGCTGGAAATCTTTGAAACAAAATAGGCACATTCAAGGTTTTTCTCCTCAATTTCAAAACTGTGCTTCAAACATTACATATGGATTATGAAATGACTTTATGACCAGTATATGACATTTTTGTCACAAATTAATCATGCATAAAAAGTAGATCTGTCAACGTTAACGCATTAACACATGCGATTCCTGTTTTTCCGTTTAACACAAAGCAGAATCTGTTTTTTCTATCTTCTATCTATTCGTTTATGATCACGCTCTTATTAATGCAAATGCTTTTAAACCATTCAAACGCAACAAGTCAAAAGAGAATGCGCCGTTTGCGAATGTCCTGTCTATGTAACACACACAAACACACACACACGACGCACGTCAGACACGTGCCAAAATCGAGTTCTCTTTTGCGAAAGAACTTTTGCAGCTTATTATTCAATATTTCATTTATCATTTAAGCAGTGCAGACTGTTTGATAACTTTATTACATTTCTGTATATGTCCTGCCTGTTCGACCGGAAGCGCACAGGTAATTAAGGGTTTATGTGGGGATTGTTTAAAGTTCACTTATTAAAAGTTATTTATTTTAAGACTAATAAATAAAAATAAAAATAAAATTGTTGATAGCTTTCGATTACAATGTGTAGTGCTGAATGGTTATAGTTAATGTTTAAAATGGGGGGGCGGGTATTTTCAGAGACATCAGTATCAGTTATACTGGCCTTTATTAAAAATATGCCATTTAAATATTCAGTTTTTTAATGAATTTGGAGATTAACTGTGAAATTATTACATTATAACATATATTAGAAGCCTATGTGTTTTTAATCATGATTAATCACAGAAAAAAATTAATGTGATTAATCTAGTTCATATTTTTAGTAATTGACAGCACTATTCAATAACTATGTTTCCATCCACTAATTTGAAAGCGCATTTTGGGATATCACATTAAAAAAAGCTGAATGGAAATGCCAAGATCCGCATAAATTGGAAAAAAATGTTTGCATAAAAACATGTGCATAAACGACAACAGAAACACATTTACTGAAAAAAATTCCTCAATGCGCATCAAAAACGTCTGGACTAATCATCAGATCGGAAATGCTGTTTTGGTCATTCTGAAATAGTTCAAGAGTTTTATTTGTCACATACACAGTTATACAGAATACAACCGGCAGTGAAATGTAAACAGGTCCGCTCCATGGACAGCAAATAACAATTAACAAAAAAAGCACAATAAATTATAAAATAGGAATAGGATAAGGTGCTATATATATACATATGTAGAATTATGAATAAATCAAGTAAAAGAAATACGAGATGTGGAATAAAATAAGTGAGATAAAGTAAACTGGAGACTATAAAAATAAATATGCTGATAACAGAAGTGCAGGAGTGTAATGTGCAAACAGCATTATAATGAGTAACTTGAACTTAAACTTGAACTTGAGCTTAAGTCTGTCGTCAAAGTGGTTCACAGGCATCCGCCGTTTTCTTAGTGATATTTGGCACCAGTTAATCAGGAAGTGACGATTTTGTTCTCTCCCGTCTTGCTGGATGGAAACGGTGCTTTATTTGCAAATGTTTAATGTGATATTCCAATTTTGGTGAAATACGCAACTTTGAATGGAAACATAGCTAACGATAGCTAAAAGCGAGCGTTTTGAACTGCGAGAGGCGTAACACTTTGTTCATCAGTTCAATAAAGAAGGTGGTCTGCCGGAAGCTAGATATTTTACTTTATAACGTTTAATACGGATATTTTTCTTACACAAACCATCGAGTGGCTTTAGAAGGACTTTATTAACCCCTGGAGCCGAAGCACTGTGTGAAGAAAAAAAAGTGTGGAGCACTTTTATAATGGATGGATGCACTTTTTTTGGGCTTCAAATTTTGGACTTGCCATTATAAAGCTTGGAAGGACATTTTTATATCGCTCTGACTTGTATTCGCCTGAAAGAAGAATGTCATATACACCTAGGATGACTTAAGGGGGAGTCAATCATAGGCTAATTTTCATTTTTGTGTGAACTATCCCTTTAAGTCTGATGATTTTGCTGCGATTTTTATAAACGAGTGTATCTAGTTTTTTTCGAGATGCTGAATTTTCCTCTGTCCAGCTCTGAGGATATTCGCACCTGCAATCTCAATATGTTTCCTGTTAAATCATTGTGTTCATTTTACCCCAGATCTTCAATATCTGCACTCCCACCAGCTCTCCTCTCTGTGTTGCTGAAGCGTGTGTTGCCTTTGGGGTAATAAGGGCAAAGGGAAAAATATTATGTCCTTTCACAATTATCAGCATTGCAAATATTAAAATGTCTGGCTACATAGCAGAGGATACTTTGATTGGTATCTTAACCTTTGACTACACTATAAAGCAGTCAACTCCCGGTGCCCATATTGGAAGGGCTGGAATTTAATTCTGAAATGATTTGGGATAATAAGAAAGATGGATAATGTATGCAAGAGGGATATTACGTTTGGGCTAAATGCAGTTGGGGGGCCAGCGCTATTGGAGTTGAATAATCACAGTGAGTTATAATCCGGGTGATAGAAATACCGCACTGTCACAGTCAAGAGAGCAACTCTTAAATCACGCGGAGGAAGAGAGGCGGAGAAAGGAGGGAGAGAAGAAGCAGGCAGGCCAAAGGCGCCCACCGCTGCACTTTGACTGAAACTTTCATTAACGCTCTCGTGTGCCTTTGTTTTTAATAACCACGCCCTCCTGTCAACCCTCCCTAACCGTAACAATTTCATTTCTCAAAAATGGCAAATTACACCGGCATTCAACGGCATTAGGCCGGAGACACAAAGTTTAGAGGCAGATTTCCACATTGACAAATTCATATTCCCAAAGATCAACAGGCGATTCTGATTACAACAGATGGCAAAAAAAATAAAGCGCTTTAATTAGAAACCCACAGATCAATGATGTTATTTAGATAATAAAGACTTTTTCAAGCACTATCGCTTTAAATAAAAGCAGACCATGTTAAACAGACACATAACAGATGTACGTTTCATGGAAAGCAAAATACAAATTTCAACAAAAAAAAAAACATTTTGTCACAAATTGATTGTTCACTGACAATTTTGTTTGCTCAGACCGACTATTCTGTTGTTTTTGTAAACTGGTGGCAATAAAGACATATCAATGCACTGTTCCTTTAAATAAGAACAGTTAGTTAAGAGGATACGTTACAGTTGTTGTACATTTAATTGAAGGCAAAACACACATTTCTCACACTATGCAGGGGCCAGGCTACACAAATCAAACCGGAGAGGAAGTGTATCGCATGTGTAATAAATCACAAGCGCTTAAAGTGCAGGGAGAAAATACAATAGAGTTTTTAATTACACAAATATCCAACTCACACACGATTCTATGAATTAGCATAATGATTTCATAATAGTAATGTTAAGTCTCTGCTCTGTCTTCGCCATGCTAATAAATCACACGATATTGTCTTTTATTCAATATTCAATTCTTTCAATTTTACAAAAAGCTGCCAAACTCTTATCTACACTGCTTAAATGATATTTCAAGGCGGGGCTATATAATTGTACTATGTCTGAAAGAAATAGCCAACACCACAATGGCCGGACGAGAAAGCAAACTATCATTTCTGATCTACATTCCTTCAGCAGGTTATGTCTCTAGCTCTGGAACTGTACAGTGTGTATGATAATCTCACATAAAGACGTATAGTTTCACTTCAGTCTGGTGTTTCAGCCTTTAATTATTCTCTGTAAAAATCACCTCACCTCTCCTCTTTTTTCCGTCTCACTCTGACTCTCTCTTTTCTCTTGCACTCCTTTGGCTCCTTTTGTTCTCGTTGTGCCTATTTATCACTGTGTGAAGGTTGAAAGAGATATTATTAATCCTGGGGAATGAAGGCAGGGTTAGCGGCATGGATCGCATTGTGAGAGGGGTAATGATAGGCAGGCGTGCTTGGCCAGTGGTCTGTGTGGGCTTGATGAATGGGGAGCAGGGGCAGAGTGAGTGGAGCTGGGCCATGCAGAACCCCCCACCCACCCACCTGCCACTCTTTTATCAGATCTGCATTAGGATAAGAGGAAAAGCAGGGAAGGAATATATATCTACATATGTTTTAGCGCTTACAGACACATTCACACACACTCTCAACCTGTCTGACTAGATCATACACTCTAAAAAATGCTAAACTCAAGTTGGGTTGAAAATGGACAAACCCAGAAATTGGGTTGTTTGAATGGGTCAATTCACTGGGTTCAAACAACCCAATCTCTGGGTTCGTCCTTTTTCAACCCAACTTGGGTTGTTTTTATCCCAGCATTTTTTAGAGTGTATTTTTTTTTTCTTCCCCTGTCTAATTTACAGGATTACAATCGGATATGACAAATACAAACCTAAACCTCCATTGTACAAACCACTGCACCACAACTCAGCTTCTTATTTTATCCTCAAACTCCTTTTGATTTTAAGTGTACACCAAGTTAGGTTGAAAATGGACAACCCCAGAATTTGGGTTGTTTGAACCCAGTAAATGAACCCATTAAAAAACCCAATTTCTGGGTTTGGCCATTTTCAACCCACCTCGGGTTGTTTTTAACCCAGCATTTTTATTATTATTTTTTTGAGTGTATGGCAACTATACAAGTGTGATTTTTATTTTTATTTTATCCTTCCCTGTCTAATTTACAGGATTAAAATCGGACATGATAAATTCGAACCTGAGCCCCCATTATACAAACCACTGCACCACAGCTCAGCTTCTTATTTTATCCTCAAACTCCTTTTGATTACACTCTAAAAAATGCTGGGTTAAAAACAAACCAAGTTGGGTTGGAAATGGACAAACCCAGAAATTGGGTAGTTTGAACCCTAGTAAATGGACCCATTTTAACAACCCAATTTCTGGGTTTGTCCATTTCCAACCCAACTTGGGTTGTTTTTAACCCAGCATTTTTTAGAGAGTAAAGTTTACACTCTTAAAAATGCTGGGTTAGAAACCACCCAAGTTGGGTTAAAAATTGACAAACCCATAAATTGGGTTGTTTGAACCCAGTGAATGGACCCATTCAAACAACCCAATTTCTGGGTTTGGCCATTTTCAACCCAACTTGGGTTGTTTTTAACCCAGCATTTTTTAGATGTATGGCAACTATAAGTGTGATTTATTTTTATTTTTCTATTTTATCCTTCCCCTGTTTAATTTACAGGATTACAATCGGACATGACAAATTCGAACCTGAGCCCCCATTGTACAAACCACTGCACCACAGCTCAGCTTCTTATTTTATCCCTAAACACCTTTTGATTCAAGTTTACACTCTTAAAAACGCTGGGTTAGAAACCACAAAAGTTGGGTTAAAAATGGACAATCCCAGCGGTTGAGTTAAATGTTTGCCCAACCTGCTGGCTAGTTTTATTTAACTCAACTATTGTTTGAAAATGACTGTATTGCTTGCTTAAATAAAACCTAAAGATGGAAAATAACATTTATTAATACTGCACTCTAAAAAATTCTGTGTCAAAAACAACCCAATGTTGGGTCAAATATGGACTAACCCAGCAATTG
This sequence comes from Pseudorasbora parva, assembly GCF_024679245.1. Lineage (NCBI taxonomy): Eukaryota > Metazoa > Chordata > Actinopteri > Cypriniformes > Gobionidae > Pseudorasbora > Pseudorasbora parva. The sequence continues at coordinate 3,976,310 of NC_090180.1, forward strand.
GGTTGTTTTAACCCAGCGATTGGGTTGTCTTAAGCAAATATTTAACCCAACCGCAGGATTAAAATAACCCAATTGCTGGGTTAGTCCGTATTTGACCCAACATTTGGTTAAAACAACACAGCATTTTTTAAAATGTGTAATAAATTAGCATTATTAATACGTTTAATGAATAATGTTAAACAATAAACATGTATTAAACTGCTTATTAATAAATGTCCACCTTTTGATTATTGTTGCCTCTAATTATGTGTCAGATTTTTAATTTTGGGTTCATTTGAAGCCAGCCATATAGTAATTTTTAAACAATAGTTGGGTTAAATAAAAAGGCCTGGCACGTTAGGCAAACATTTAACTCAACCGCTGGGTTAAACCAACCCAATTGCTGGGTTTGTCCATTTTCAACCCAACTAGTGTTGTTTCTAACCCAGCATTTTTACTAAAACTAAAAAATTAATCATCACTTTCATCCAAAACAAATACGATTCTAGTTATCAGCTTAAACATTTGACACTAAATAGAAAAAGGATGATTTAACAGTTAAAAATAATAAAAAAGCAATTTATACAGTATGTGTTCTTAGGGCCGCAGCAGCGCTGTTTAGCATAAACCATCAGCATAATCAAAACATGCACAATTATGCAAATCAAATCAACAAAAAGTAAAAGCAAAACATATCATGAAACCACGAATTATGTAAATGTGTATTTATGTGTTGGATGGCAAATAAGACAGGATTTAAAGGCGAGTGCTAATATCTATGCAGAGATCTCACAAGCGTGTTCTGCATTGGAATCTTATTGTCAAAGCTCAGCGCCATTGACAGGAAGACACTTGGTGTATTTTCAGCAGGAGGGAACATGATGGTTTCACACACTGCCCTTTTAAACACACTGTCGTGACAGCTTTGACAATGCAACAAGCCAATCAAGCCAGCTCTATTACTCTAAGTGTCATGTCTGTGGAGAGCTAACACCACGGCTCGGCTCTTTCCCCATCTACAGGGCCACAATAACACCTTACGCCAACCTTATCATCACTCACGCCAACGTGTGATTGCCACATTTACACCCTTGAAGATATAAATAGATGCTTTAGTCACAATTACAAACATTTTATTATTACACTGTAAAAAAAAATGTTGTTGGTTCAACTTAAAAAAGTAAGTAATCTGGTTGCCTTAAAATTTTGAGTTTATTGAAATTAAAAACTTGAGTTGATGCAATGAAGGAAATTTGTTTAATAAATAGAAACTCAAAATATTATTGTATCTGAACCACATAAAACATTTGATAAATCATGAAAATAGCACTATTTGGCATGTTTCACTGCGTCATCAGAAATAAAACACACACAATTACCCAATATGCTTACAAAATCTTTTAATAATAATAAAGGTTGTCGAATCTCAAAAAATTGTATTAACTTAAAATTTTAATTTCAATGAACTAAAAAATTTTAAGGCAATCAGGTAACTTTTTTTCTAAATAATTCTTTACAGTGTATTATTATATTGTAAATATGCTTAAACTTAAATGTGCAGTGTGTAGTATTTATGAGGATCTGTTGACAAAAAAACAATATAATATACATAACTTTTCTGTGGAGTATAAAGACCTTACATAATGTATCGTTATGTTTTATTACCTTAGAATGAGCCATTTCTATCGTCACACACCGCGAGTCCCCTTACAGCGAAATCACCATTTTGTGGCGCCATGTTTCTACGGTAGCCCTAAACGGACAAACTTCTCTACAAAGCGCTAATCACTCTCTGTTCTCTCTGATGATTACATTTTTGTCCTGTGTCGGCCACCGTAGCTTCTCTATGTGCTTTGAAAGGGAGGGGTGTTTGCAATTCACAACCTCACCACTAGATGCCGCTAAAACTCACATTCACACACTGCACCTTTAATAGAATTTAAAATGGTAAAATATTACAATAAAAAGGATTACATTATTTTACTATATATATATATATATACACTCTAAAAAATGCTGGGTTAAAAACAACCCAAGTTGGGTTGAAAATGCACCGACCCAACAATTGGGTTGTTTTAACCCAATGGTTGAGTTGTTTTAACCCAATGGTTGAGTTGTTTTAACCCAATGGTTGAGTTGTTTTAACCCAATGGTTGAGTTGTTCTTACCCAGCAATTGGGTTGTCTTAAGCAACATTTAACCCAACCACTGGGTTAAAACAACTCAACCACTGGGTTAAAACAACTCAACCATTGGGTTAAAACAACTCAATTGTTGGGTCGGTGCATTTTCAACCCAACTTGGGTTGTTTTTAACCCAGCATTTTTTAGAGTGTATATATATATATATATATATATAATATATTTGTGTACCTACTAAATGATCTACTGACCAGCAGTGGTATATATACTCACACACACACACACACACACACACACACACAAAACAGTATGAATCATTACCTCCCTCTACTCTGGAAACAATAATAGATTAGCATGAATTTAATATCCCACTATACATCATAGTATTATTGCCTCATGACAGATGTAATTGAAAAACACTCATTAGGGCCGTGGGGGTGTTTTATTCAAAGCCAAAGCCTCAAGCAGTGAAACAGTCACGTCATACATCACTACCAAGCAAATCTCATGACACCAAAGGATAAATGCAGGTGAACTTTAAAAACTTTCTCGTTATAGTAGTGCAACGCTAACACATTCGACAGACATTCACATGATGCTTATCTAGTTTTTTTAGTCCTCAATTCCCATCTAATGATTGTTGTTTGTGTTCAGAAATATCTAGTAATTTGTTATCTGGTCACATCTTACTAAAAGACAACACCGAGACTAACCAATAGCCTTTTCATTCCCCGAGGGGCCAAATGCTAACTAGCGAGCTCTCTGCCATCTGGAACACTGACAGACAGTTTAAGAAAACTATTATTACCTGTCCCCTTCCTGCTCATCTCTGCCACGTTCTGCAGAGCTGTGTTGGTAATATTTTACCTTTTGGCTGTCTATGTTTGTGCCTCCGGTCTGCCTGATGTACATTTATCCGATTATCCTCTTACTTAAGACGCAATATGTCTTTCTGTTGCGGTGTTGAAATGGGAGGCCACCAATGTGCTGATGCTTTTTAAGTAACTCGGGCATAATAATTATTTTGAGAAATTGGGCTGTTCAGGACTTAAGGTGTCATGGTGTTTTATCCATGACCTGTCCTCCATCATGGTGAAAGCACTATCTCTGGAAGTGGCTGGCCATTTCATTAAGTAGGTAATATTTCACTGGAAAAAAAAGTTATTTTATACACTGCATATCCGTCACGTTGTCCATTAACCGTCTCTGGGACTGATTTTGTTGCGTGCCGCATCCCGGAGCACCAAGTCTGAGCGATGCTGACAACCTCTGAATCGACCGCTGTGATCTTACCTAACAAGCATTCTCTGTGTCAAATTAAAGACAGTGCTCACCATAAGAAAAAAAAGAAAGAAAGAAAAATCCTGAACGTGGCCTCTGATCACAGCAAACAAGGTGTTATTTGATCCGGTTTCAAAGGCATCTGCTTAAGCTAACACTGATCAAATGTACCTTATGTTTGGCTCCCAAATGTTTGAATACTGATTTTACTTCCTTTGTTTTTTATCTTCTTTTTTTTCTTTAGATAATCTGTTTCAAAATAAAAACGAAAAAGAAAAGTTATACCACAATATATCAGTAACATGTTACAAATAATGTGCATTACATAGACTGATTACTTCTTCAAATAATGAGTATTTTAATTTATACCATGAGTTACTTTGTCAAACAAGTAACACACTTTACTTTTCCATTTAATTAATTAAAGGAAAATAAAAGCCAGAAGTTTCTTTCTGCCTTTGACATCTTAATATGATTTTGAGTTTTGATTTGGCAACACACTCCAATATGACAATCTTCTGGGTCTGGGATGCCCTGTACTGTACATTAAAGTGCAACTCTTTTTATCTGTATATTAGCAGATAGTTTATATAACATTTAACCAGGGGGCTGGGGCCTAGGACGCCTGAGCAATTGTAAATGTTATCATTATTATCAATAATAATATTCAAACAAACAAACACACTCACAGTTTCTGTTAATAATGTATATTACGGTTAATTTCCGTACGGACGGACATGGATGGGTGGATGGATGGGTGGGTGGGTGGGTGGGTGGAAGGAAGGAAGGAAGGAAGGAAGGAAGGAAGGAAGGAAGGAAGGAAGGAAGGAAGGAAGGAAGGAAGGGAGGGAGGGAGGGAGGGAGGGAGGGAGGGAGGGAGGGAGGGAGGGAGGGTGGGTGGGTGGGTGGGTGGGTGGATGGATGGATGGATGGATGGATGGATGGATGGATGGATGGATGGATGGATGGATGGATGGATGGATGGATGGATGGATGGATGGATGGATGGATGGATGGATAGATAGATAGATAGATAGATAGATAGATAGATAGATAGATAGATAGATAGATAGATAGATAGATAGATAGATAGATAGATAGATATCATGTAAGGGTTAATAATAATATTCAAACAAACACACTCACAGTGTTAATAATGTAAATTATGGTTAATTTCCGTATGTACGGACGGACGGACGGACGGACGGACGGACGGACGGACAGACAGACAGACAGACAGACAGACAGACAGACAGACAGACAGACAGACAGACAGACAGACAGACAGACAGACAGACAGACAGATAGATAGATAGATAGATAGATAGATAGATAGATAGATAGATAGATAGATAGATAGATAGATAGATAGATAGATAGATACTGCCTGATATCATGTAAGGGTTTCTGTGGCTTTAAACAGCGAGCGACAGCAGGGAAGACAAAGAGAGGTGACGCTCATGACAAATAGACACTCATGGCTCAGTCTTTCACAGTCTGGTCAAAATGGCCAATCCATCATAAACTGGCCCTTCCCCAACAGTGAGCAATAAAAGAGAGCGAGGAGCACGGCGTGACTGTCGGCATGCAGCAGGCCCATCAGGGACGCGGCCGGCGGACTGGAGTCAGGAGTGACAGCGCATGGACCAGCCTGATTATGCCAAAGCTTTCCCTGGCTCGCGGTCTGCGCCATGTGATTTGGGGGGACAACGATCAGTGTATGAATGTTTTGGGAGGCTGTGTCTGCTTGTCAGAACATTAGACGCGCTAATGGAAAAGCTCCCTTCCACACACACACGCATACACACACACACATGCGAGAGCAGCATTACTGCAGCCTGTCACACTTGGCTGGACACTAAACTAATGGTGCAGCAACAAAGAGACAGAGAGAGAGGCAGCAGGAAAATAGTTTTTTGGTGAGAAAGAACGAGAAAAAACTCTGATGGAGACAGAGAAGAAGAGGCTAACAGTGAAGAAGGATGGCAAAGATAGAAACGGCATACAAATTAGGAAAGCGGAAGAGTGTCAAGGGGAGATGAGCATGACGAGAGATCGAGAGGCAGAGAGACTCATTATTAGTTGTGAGTGACGTGGCGGGGCTATGATGAGCATTATGCCCTGTTGGCAGGGACGCCCAGTCAGAATGCAGCAGGCCTGCCACCTCTTCCCCCAATCTGGGAGAAAACAAGCCATCCCCCTGGGGGAAAAGACACACGGGCCTTCACCGCGTGGCAGCTCCTGACACCCTAGCGTGGCACAGGAAACCAGCCGAGCCGGGCAGCCGACGGGTACAGCCAGGCATTATCATTCCCCGCTCTCATCCCTACATGTAAATATGTATTTTGTTATCGCAATATGTGCCAAAGAGGACGCTAGGTGTCCAAATCCGGACACATGTAAATAGCGAAAGTTTGTCCAACTTGTTCCAGGTGAACGCAACCAAGAAGATGTCAGGCGAGCGCTGTCAAATCAGCAGCTGGGGAAAACCGTCTGCGTGACTCGTCTTTGAAACTGAGCGTGTGCAGAGGGATTCCTCCGGAGCGCGGGACGGGTCGCATCATCAAAAGATGACTACGGCGTGCCTTCATGGATATGAAATCAAACAAAAGTCTAAATGAGCAATTTAATTAAACTGTATTAGGCAGTTAGCTGGCTAGTCGTTATCACAAGGATGAGCTTGAGATGGATCATCATAGTGACAACTAACCCTCTTTTATCAACCACAGCCATCTTTGTCCCCCAAGCCTGGCTGCAGAGGTGGCTGTGTCCATTACCTCCCCTACCGCAGAGATCCAACTGTCGGCAACTACACAGCACTTCAAAAATTCATCAAAGCTAACAAAAGAGGGCATTCTGTCCCCACCGGACCCCCACATCTAAACACACACACACACACACACACAGAGTAAGCCCACTGCTAGCACTTTTTCTTCCACCTCTGGTCGATTCTTCTCATCCTACCCCTTCTCCTGTGCAAGCAAACAGAATATGAATGTTAAAAAAGAGGCGCTCTCACCGACACTCTCTCTGACAATTGCTTTATTGCGTCTTATCGAGGAATATGAAACTGTGTTGCATGACATCTCGCGGTAAGCCGAATAGATATGCCAATTCATTTTTTTTCCCGCAGCCAGCGATTTGACAAGCTAGACTGCCCCTCTTGAAAGGCATCAGTCAAGCGCGGCGCTGTCGCCCTGGCTTTTCTCTCTCTCCGTCGCCCTCCCTTCTCCCGCCGGCTCTCTTTTTCCCCGGCAATCTGTAAGCCTCGCCTCCAAAATTGAAAGGCCCAGTCACTGACAAAAAGAATGAAAAGAAAGAAGAAGGTAGGGGGAAAAAAGGCATAGCTCCCCCAAAAAAAGGAAAGAGGAGGAAGGTGGGGGTAAAAACGATTTAAGTATTGCAAATATAAAATGATAAGAAGGATATGTGGAGGCTGCTGGAGATAACATTGTGGATATCATAAGGGGAATGGGAAGGAGAAAGAGAGAGCGAGCGAGAAAAGGTGCTAAAGAGATTGGTGCCATAAGCTCCAGGTTGAGGAGATGACACCAGCACTAATACGAGTGTTTAAATATTTGATGCTTTGGGATAAAGAAGGATCGCCTTTGAACGGTATTGAGTGTCTGGGGGAGAATCTATTAGTGAAAATCTGCTGTGATTTGACAGCAGCACCACGGCCTGGTGTGTTATTCCTCAGTAGTTCCAGCAATCTCCTGCTCCTCTCTTGACTTTAATGTTTCTCTGCCTTGCTTCAGTAAGTGCTGATTATCACTTTCTCGGGTGGAGCGGGGTTGTGATGGTGAGAGAGAGAGAGAGAGAGAGAGAGAGAGAGAGAGAGAGAGAGAGAGAGAGAGAGAGAGAGAGAGAGAGAGAGAGAGAGAGAATCAGAAGGACATTATCAAATAGGGATGTACTACAAAAAGGTAATTTCCTCAGAACAACTGCTTTTGAAAATTTAAAGTAAATGTGTATTTTAACATTTTAGGACAAAATTTCTCACTGTAATCTTCAGAAAGTAACTGAGGAGTAACTGACCCACACCACCACACCTGACCCTAACTTTACCCTTAAACTGACCCACACCACCACACCTGTCCCTAACTTTACCCTTAAACTGACCCACACCACCACACCTGACCCTAACTTTACCCTTAAACTGACCCACACCACCACACCTGTCCCTAACTTTACCCTTAAACTGACCCACACCACCACACCTGTCCCTAACTTTACCCTTAAACTGACCCACACCACCACACCTGTCCCTAACTCTACCCTTAAACTGATCCACACCACCACACCTGTCCCTAACTTTACCCTTAAACTGACCCACACCACCACACCTGACCCTAACTTTACCCTTAAACTGACCCACACCACCACACCTGTCCCTAACTTTACCCTTAAACTGACCCACACCACCACACCTGACCCTAACTTTACCCTTAAACTGACCCACACCACCACACCTGACCCTAACTTTACCCTTAAACTGACCCACACCACCACACCTGACCCTAACTTTACCCTTAAACTGACCCACACCACCACACCTGTCCCTAACTCTACCCTTAAACTCACCCACACCACCACACCTGTCCCTAACTCTACCCTTAAACTGACCCACACCACCACACCTGACCTTAACTTTACCCTTAAACTGACCCACACCACCACACCTGTCCCTAACTTTACCCTTAAACTGACCCACACCACCACACCTGACCCTAACTTTACCCTTAAACTGACCCACACCACCACACCTGTCCCTAACTCTACCCTTAAACTGACCCACACCACCACACCTGACCTTAACTTTACCCTTAAACTAACCCACACCACCACACCTGACCCTAAATTTACCCTTAAACTGACCCACACCACCACACCTGACCCTAACTGTACCCTTAAACTGACCCACACCACCACACCTGTCCCTAACTCTACCCTTAAACTGACCCACACCACCACACCTGACCTTAACTTTACCCTTAAACTGACCCACACCACCACACCTGTCCCTAACTTTACCCTTAAACTAACCCACAACACTGCACCTGTCCCTAACTCTACCCTTAAACTGACCCACACCACCACACCTGACCTTAACTTTACCCTTAAACTGACCCACACCACCACACCTGACCTTAACTTTACCCTTAAACTAACCCACACCACCACACCTGACCCTAACTTTACCCTTAAACTGACCCACACCACCGCACCTGACCCTAACTCTACCCTTAAACTGACCCACACCACCACACCTGACCCTAACTCTACCCTTAAACTGACCCACACCACCACACCTGACCCTAACTTTATCCTTAAACTGACCCACACCACCACACCTGACCCTATCTTTACCCTTAAACTGACCCACACCACCACACCTGACCCTAACTCTACCCTTAAACTGACCCACACCACCACACCTGACCCTAACTGTACCCTTAAACTGACCCACACCACCACACCTGTCCCTAACTCTACCCTTAAACTGACCCACACCACCACACCTGACCTTAACTTTACCCTTAAACTGACCCACACCACCACACCTGTCCCTAACTTTACCCTTAAACTAACCCACAACACTGCACCTGTCCCTAACTCTACCCTTAAACTGACCCACACCACCACACCTGACCTTAACTTTACCCTTAAACTGACCCACACCACCACACCTGACCTTAACTTTACCCTTAAACTAACCCACACCACCACACCTGACCCTAACTTTACCCTTAAACTGACCCACACCACCGCACCTGACCCTAACTCTACCCTTAAACTGACCCACACCACCACACCTGACCCTAACTCTACCCTTAAACTGACCCACACCACCACACCTGACCCTAACTTTATCCTTAAACTGACCCACACCACCACACCTGACCCTAACTTTACCCTTAAACTGACCCACACCACCACACCTGACCCTAACTCTACCCTTAAACTGACCCACACCACCACACCTGACCTTAACTTTACCCTTAAACTAAGCCACACCACCACACCTGACCCTAACTTTACCCTTAAACTGACCCACACCACCACACCTGACCCTAACTCTACCCTTAAACTGACCCACACCACCACACCTGACCCTAACTTTACCCTTAAACTAACCCACACCACCACACCTGACCCTAACTTTACCCTTAAACTGACCCACACCACCACACCTGACCCTAACTTTACCCTTAAACTAACCCACACCACCACACCTGAACCTAACTTTACCCTTAAACTGACCCACACCACCACACCTGACCCTAACTTTACCCTTAAACTGACCCACACCACCACACCTGTCTCTAACTTTACCCTTAAACTGACCCACACCACCACACCTGACCCTAACTTTACCCTTAAACTGACCCACACCACCACACCTGTCTCTAACTTTACCCTTAAACTGACCCACACCACCACACCTGACCCTAACTTTACCCTTAAACTGACCCAGAGCACCACACCTGTCTCTAACTTTACCCTTAAACTGACCCACACCACCACACCTGTCCCTAACTTTACCCTTAAACTGACCCACACCACCACACCTGTCTCTAACTTTACCCTTAAACTGACCCACACCACCACACCTGTCCCTAACTTTACCCTTAAACTGACCCACACCACCACACCTGTCCCTAACTTTACCCTTAAACTGACCCACACCACCACACCTGACCCTAACTCTACCCTTAAACTGACCCACACCACCACACCTGTCTCTAACTTTACCCTTAAACTGACCCACACCACCACACCTGTCTCTAACTTTACCCTTAAACTGACCCACACCACCACACCTGTCCCTAACTTTACCCTTAAACTGACCCACACCACCACACCTGTCCCTAACTTTACCCTTAAACTGACCCACACCACCACACCTGTCCCTAACTTTACCCTTAAACTGACCCACACCACCTCACCTGTCCCTTACTTTTCTCGTATCCACCTCAATATCAGCAAAAGTGTTTTTCAATACAATATGAGCACAATGAGTACATTGTACTTATTTTTTTAATGTATGTACATAGAAGTTAAAGCCACCTAATATAAAGTGGGACATATAATATAAAATAATATAGTATAGTATAGTATAATGCAATATAATATAATGTATTCTGCATTGCAATTCTGCTTTAGCTTGCATACTAATTTAACTTACACTAGAAACTTGGAATTGTGAACAGCCAATATTAATGTCTCCTATGATGAATTGTGATGTTCCTCATGTGTAAGTTGTAAATATAACTGCTTTTTTGCTAAATATTAAAAAGGAAATAAGTGTACAAAACACTTAAGGAAGTAACATATACAAGAAATTGTCTACCAAAAAACAACCATAAAAAAAAGTATAAGCAGCAACACATACCATATACTTTGGCTTTACTTCAGTACAGTTCTCTATGACCTCCGACAGCAAACAAAACATTGCATTTCCCTTCTCACCTGGACCTGATTGAGACTAGGCCCTGGTCTGCCACCAGATTGATGTACTGTAAGCTTATGGCCAACCTTTACCCTGACAAAATGAGAGCTGTGTTCTACAGATTGCTGGTGTTACTTCACGCCAAATAACCGTGCCCCTACGAGACCCACAGCTGAATAATGCCTCTGCCTTCAATTTCATGGATCTCTCCTTATAAACTGCTGTGGGTTGTGTTCACTACTGCAAAGTTTTTACACAATAGAAATTTGAATTAAAAACTTTATCCACTTTTAGGTTTTAAAATATTTACTAATATCAATATAATGAAAATGTATCAATTTATTTTAATATTTAATTATTTATAGTCAATAATACCATTTATAAAATGATAAGTTATCTATATAGATATGATTTCTAAATATTTATATATAATAATCCTAATTTTATAAAAACATTTTTATAATACACAAAAAAGCTCATTTTGTCAGTAATGTATCTGACCTAACTCTAATCGTTTGCAAATAACCCTTGTTAAAATTAAAATAAATATTTTTGTAAATTATGAGCTGATAATTTTGTTTTACAATGGCTAGTTGTCTGATAAAATGATCGAAGTATCTGTTAATGCTCACCATTTACAGAACTCTTGACTCCTTCTTTTTTCCATGAGTCTAGAAGTTTGGAGAAGCTTACAACCCTAGTGAGGAGCATTGGGCCCACTGAGAAAGTGAGTAAGATAATACACTGCCACACACACACACCACATAATGAACCAGACACACTCCATAATGCACCCATCCAGCCTCTCTCCTCCATCACCTTCATGACACCAGATTAGGGTGGCGAGCATTCACACACACACACACACACACACACACACACACACACACACACACACACACACACACAAACACACACACACACACACACACACACACACACACACACACACACACACACACACACACACACACACACACACACACACACACACACACACACACACACACACACACACACACACACACACACACAGACAGAGTGAGCCTTACAAGCAAACATGGCTGTTCTGTTTCATGCCGTCACGGTGTCTTGTCACATTTCCCTCTTGTCTGCCATGCAGCTGGGCGACGGCCCCCATGCACGGCTGACATGTAAGTGGCCTCGTCTCCAGGCGATCGATGGCTGCTGGCACTTCCTTCCTTGGCCAGGAAAAAACAATTAAAACCCATCGATCCTGCGCCGATCCGAGCCATGAATATGCAGGAGCTTCTCCTTGACCTTCAAAGCTCGGGGAAAGCCAGGTGACTTCATTCTTCATGCTACTGGGTACTACACTCACTGGTACTCTTTTTTACTCGACTATGGATGTTTTTTTTATGGCCATATGTGGACTTCCTCTTTCCACCGCACAGGCATTAAATCTCTTCTGATGTGTCATGATGCTCGATCAGCTTTTATTGTGTTTCTTTGTCATGTTGTCACATTGGCAGAGCATGTCTCTTGCATGCCACTGTCTGTTGTGCTTACAGATGACATGCTAATTATTCTCGGGCAGGGAGCAAACCCTGAAGATGTGTGGGAAATATTAAGAGCCTGTCTTTACTCTTTGTCTGTGCATGTGGGGCCTGACTCGACATGAAGCGCTTTGATTACTAACAGATCAATTATGCAAAAATAACAGGTGTAACGCATGTTCTTTAGCTAGTGTTTATCATTTGAATGTGCACTCACAGTAGAACGAATTTAGACAGAAAATGTTGTTTGAGTCAAACCTTTTGATCCGGTGTTATTCAGGCTACATTGTGAACTTAAGTGAGTATTTTTAAAGAATAAGTTGTAAGGATCTAAGGATTCTCAATAGCAACCTGTGTGTGTGTGTGTGCTACTTTAAGAGAGAAAGCATTTGAATTGCTTTATTTTCTTTTATATAATTAAATTGTATATTAATTTATAAACATTAGTCATTTATATAGTTTTATTTATAATTTAATTATTATTATTCATTTATGTCATTTCATGTTTTTATATTTTATATAACTTATTTTACTTATTTGTATGCTCTTGTTTCCTATTGTTGTTTAATCTTATGATTGTATGGCTTCAAGGGATGTCTTCATAAACAAGAGATAAGAGAATGTGTCCATTTAAAGGTTTTTAACGTCGCAGGGCGATGTTGTGAAGCAGTAATTTTCCATTGTTTTTGCTTTGGTATAATAACACTTGGATATGTATTAGTCAGATGAAGTCTGAGAATCGAAACATTCGGATGAAGTCTGAGCATTGAAACATGTAACTAAGATTATAAACTCTGCTCTTCTAATTATAATTCTCACTTATAATTCTTTTAAAACTAATTCTCAGTCAAACTCTCAGGCTGATAGAAGACTTCAGCAGGGATTCTGTGTCAGCGGTCGGATCAAATATCCTGAAATATCTGACGTGGAGATCCATCTGATCTAACATTTTGGCGTAGTCGGCAGGGTGTCAACAAGTGTATGCACCCTATCAAATCAAAGGGAAAAAAGGTTAGGTCAGGGGTATTTAAAAAAAAAAAAACATGCATATTTGAGGTTTATTTCTTAAACCTAAATTCTAGGACTGCAGAATAAAATATTTTCAGAATAAAATATTATTAGTTGATTTTAGTAAATTATTTTAAATAATAATAATAAATCTCTTCCGTTCTGACCAGCCATAGAAACTCAGAACGATACTAATACAGTAATATGGTAAATTTAAATTCAATAAATGTCTTTAAAAATATTGCTATACCAAAAGACAACTCTTTTGATAGCCCTAAAAATACATAATTTTGAAAAACCTAGTGCTCCCCAATTTGAAAACCCTTATTTTCTGCAATCTAAAAAAATACATTTCTATATAAATCTAATAGACATACTTTGAGATAAAGACATGTGAAATAAAACTGTTTCATACATGGTTTCAGATCAATTCAAATAATCTATCCAAGAAGTACAATAAAGTCAAAATAATGTGTCTCCTTGATTTACACCTGCTTTGAGGAGACTGATTATGTAGAGCTAAATTCAATAAGTCCCCTTTTATTGAGCTACAGCTTTGGTGAGGATCAGACAGACAACAGACTATGTGATGTGGAGTGATGTGTGTACGTGTGTTTTGTGTGCATTCTTGCATGTGTGGGTGTAAATGGCGGGTGTCAGCATGGAGCTGAGAAACACATGTGTCTCTCTCTCTCTCTCTCTCTCTCTCTCTCTCTCTCTCTCTCTCTCTCTCTCTCTCTCTCTCTCAGCTAAGCTAAAGCGACAGGGTGTCCGTTCAGGCTGGCGTGTTCTCCTGCTGTGAACCGAAGTGCAGCATGGGTGCAGCTGGAGAGGTTCAAGCTGCCATTTATCAGCTTTTCTTAGCATCTCTTCAGCCTGGCTGCCCCCAACACATCCATTGTCGGCCCCAAGTCAGCTGACAGCCAGAGAGAGCAAAGAGGAAGAGAGAGAGAGAGAGAGAGAGAGAGAGAGAGAGAGAGAGAGAGAGAGAGAGAGAGAGAGAGAGAGAGAGAGAGAGAGAGAGAGAGAGAATGGGAAAGACAGAGAGAGAAAGGGATAGTGATACAGAATGACTCCAGTCACACTCGCCTCCATCCACCACACCAACACTAATATGGGCTTATTGGACCCTGACCACGCTCTCTTGAAAAATAACATAAAGTGCACTGTTTCCATCACGTGTGATTGACATGGACCTCTGCTGAAAATCTTTTGTTGAAGCTTGTCTGTTTTTGATTTTTTTCTGGAGTTATCGGTTTTTTTTTTTTTTTTTTTGTGCATGTGTTTTTTTTTTTCAGAATGGGATTCTGGATTCTGGCAATTGTTGAACATGTTGAAAAAATGACATGCTGAATAAAAGAATGTACATATACTGTAGTTTTGCAAATAATGAGTTAAAAAAGCATGTTTTTTATGTGGTTTATGATATATATACAAATTATGACCACCTTTCTAATATTGTGTTAGTCCCAATTTTGCTGCTAAAACAGTCCTGACCCGTCGAGACCCCTGAAGGTGTGCTGTGGTATCTGGCACCAAGATATTAGCAGCAAGGAGAAACCAAAACAAGGATATATAAGATCTTTGCTGCAGATATACAAAACTTAAACAAAGCCGTGCTTGCTTACCATTTTGAATATCAGTTATTTTGATATTTTGAGCAGCTCATATTATGAAAATGTTCGTATTTGGAATGCTCAGGGAGGATAACATAACATTCGATCTCTGCCGTCTTGATTTACTTGCTCTCTTTCATCACTTTCACTTTAATTCTCATGCACTGACTCGATCGCTAAACTGAACAACAAATCAGAGTTCACACTCTCACCGACGGCCCCGATGCAACATGCTGAATCAGGCAAACTGCCACCGCTGTGAGCGCGACGAGAGCGGAAAACAAAAACTAGCACGATAGATGCTCGCCAGGCCTGATGTTGTCCGACGGCCAAACGTCAGCTTGGTGTGTCCCGGCCTTTAAACATAGCACGTCTATGCTGTGACACGTAATGTCAACTGCTCAGATTCTGTGGCCATCATAGCAGGGGTGTCCAGCCCAGTCTACAGACAGACAGCACTTCCACTTGTTTAAAGCCAGAGTGGCCAGTGTGGCAGTAAACACTAAGGGTATAATCAATGTAGGCCAGCACTCATTGTGAGGCAATTTCATTTGAAGTGCCATAGGTCAGGCCATTCTTATTCCACACCATACCAGGGCAGGCCAGACAGCTGCACCATTCAATATCACTGGAAATGTACACATATTGAACGCATCGCAGGAACAGTTTCCCAAACCAACATCGATGGCCACTCTCCGTCTGGAGAGGACACACATGCTCAAGTCTCTGTCACAGAATTTTAGAGGTGTGATTTTATATTGTTTTAAAATCTGGGATGGCATCTCATCATGAAAGAACTGGCTGCTTTCAACACAGTCAATTTGTGTATTTTTCTTGCCTCTTCAAAAGTTTGGGGTCAGTAAGAATTTGTTTCTTTTCAAACAAATTAATAACTTTATTATACTTTTAACAAAAGGGCCTTTAAATTACATTTATAATGTTTATTTTAAATAAATGCTGTTAATTTGACTTGAAAAACAATTTATTCATCAAATAATCATAGTTTTTCATCACAGGAATAAATTACATTGTAAAATATATTCAACAAGAATATATTTACAAGATTATACTGATACTGTTTTTACTGTATTTTTGGACAACAACAAAAAAAGTGGAAACATATGCGACCCAGGACCACAAAACCAGTCATAAGTGTAAATATTTCTGAAATTGAGACTAATACATCATCTGAAACCTGTATAAATATGATTTCGATTGATGTATGATTTTAGGATAGAACAATATTTGGTCAAGATATAACTATTTGAAAATCTGGAATCTGAGGGTGCTAAATATTGAGAAAATCCCCTTTAAAGTTGTCCAGATGAAGTCCTTAGCCATGCATATTCCTGCTTAAAAAATTATGGAGGGAAATTGACAAAATATCTTCATGCAACATGATATTTACTTAAAATGATTTTTGGCATAAAAGAAAAATGTTGACTCACAATGTATTGTTGGCTATTGCCACAAATATATGAGACACATGACTGGTTTTGTGCTCAAGTGGTACATATGTAAAGTTTTTAAAATCTGACTATCTGTAAGCATTGATTCATTATTTCTTGACATCTCATCCATATAAATAAACATTACTACCAACAAAATGAATGAAATCTAAAACAAGTCTTACTAAACAAACAAACAAACAAACCCAAAAGCATAATTTCCTCTTCACTTGGCCTTCACGAGCCAGTCTGCCAGCTAACTGAACTAAACCTCACACAGCTGGTTGACTGACTTCAACTCATCTGCAAATAATTCAGCCACAATTAAACAATTTAACAATTTCCTTTAAACCAAATATCAAATTATTCGGTCAATTGCTCACAGCAGAGAGAATTATTGGCATGCGTTCATAACTGATGATCTTCGAGGCTCAGCGCTAACTGACAGCCCAACTCAGAGGCAGCTGCCACAAAACATACAGTTTACATTCATATAGCATAACATAAATGTTATGGATGTTTCGAAACCTAAAAGGAACCTTAAACCAAATGATAATAATCAGTCAGCGATACAGGCATGTAATCTGTGTGCAGGGTTTGTTGATGCATGTAAGATATATGATGAGACAGACACAGGGAGAGAGATCAGTGCCCGTAAAGCCACAGACGGCCATGTCTGTTTGAGGGTAGTCAATTTTACAGCTCAACTCCTACCACAGACCTGACAAATCAATAAAAGTTAAGGAGATAAATTATTTAAAGCCAACTCTAATTAGTTAGCTATTCCCGTGCTATAGATTCCTCTACAATATTGATGATGGAGTCCAGTTTACAGAACGGCAGGTACTTGCTCTCACACCCACTTAGAACTCAATTTCTCCAGCCCATCGCAGAGGATGTTTAAGTTTAAGTGATAATTAAGAACAGTCTGAATATAAAGATTAAGACGGGGAAAAAATAAACATCTTTGCCACAACTACAGCATTAAGAAACTTAAGAATAGTCTTAAGTGACACCAAACGCAGGGTCCCTTTTTGGTGTTTTTGGGGTTGGATATGAGCTGGTATTGATCCATATGCATTGAACACATGGCTGCATTAATATATATTTGTTTTGTGTAATTGTGTGATTTGCTCTTGGAGAGTTAATATCTAAAGAATGGACATGTGGACTAATTTTTTACATAGCAAATTAACACACACACAAAAAAAACCTACATCCTGTTTTAATGCAAGTTAGGCACTTTTCGCTAATCATAATTAACATTACACTGTTAGAGATCAGAATTTTAAGATGTTTGGGTCCATTATCTATTAATAATAGAAGCAGTAGTTCATCAAATGATGATTAAATGAAGGCGGAAGATATAAAACAAGCCATACACTACTGTTTAAAAGTTTGGGGTCGGTGCTTTGAAAGAAGTTTCTTACCATTGCTGAACACCAAAACTACAACATTATTGATCAAAATATTATTGCAATTTAAAATACCTGTTTTATATTTTAAAATATAATTTATTCCTGTTATGGCAAAGCTGAAGTTTTAGCAGACAAATTAACATGTCTAATAGGCTGGTTTGGTTCTTAAGAAGTATTATTTAAGATTTTTATTAGCAGGGTTTGCAAATCTTGAGTTGATGAAAATAGTTAATATAGACTAAATCATAAAAATATAGCCTAAAATTTTAATAATTATAAATTCAAAATAATTCAAAAGCTAAATTTACCTCATGTGACAATTAACCGACATTAGAGAACCATTAAGATGCAAATGAGTAAAATTATTACGATATTAACATCTCAGGAGTTACTTCAAGTAAATATTTTAGGTCAAAGGGGTTCAGCTAAGAAAAATAAAGGTCAAAAATGCTTTTCCAAGATCAGGAAAACTGCCATGCGAACTGAATCAGGTGCTAAAACAAAGCAAACCGCATGTCCCATCTGTTCAATAAAGCATTTCTACTGGATATTATAATATATGTGTTTATAATGAACAACTCAATGCACATCTAATCATCACATAAAAAATAGATTTGCTAAGTTGTTCTTTGCTTTTCCATTTAGCTCTCCTTTTGTTTGTTCGCCTCTTCCTTGTCTGTCGTCGCATCTCTTCCATCCTTTGTTTGGGAGAGAGTTGTTATCAGACACAAGGGGTGGTGGGAGGGCAGACTATTGATCATCTCTTTTAATTACCCCCAGCGTACCAAGAGGCCTAAATTAACTCCCCTCTCCCCTGAAATAGCCATGAATATTTCAGAGGGACGAGCGCCCACTGTTTGTCACTCACGTTCACTCCTGTTCATCTCTTATCTCACACAGTTTGGGTCAACACACCACTCTCAAACATGTCTGACACACTCAAGAGTCTGAGATCATTATACATGTTAAGAGAGAGAGAGAGAGAGAGAGAGAGAGAGAGAGAGAGAGAGAGAGAGAGAGAGAGAGAGAGAGAGAGAGAGAGAGAGAGAGAGAGATGAAAAAAAAAATAACCACCAAAAAACATCTAGTGTATATACATATGATGCAATTTAGTGTTATGAGGCTGTTTGTGCATGTATAAGATCTGCAGACTTACAAAGCTTAAAGTCTCAAACCCAAAGAGATCAGGTGCTAAAACATCAGGCATTCTTTGTAAACGCCTTCCTAAAACGCTTTATTCAATCACGCCCCCACAAATCTACATCAGTTTCATAACACCCCCCAAATGTATACGCAAAAAAAATACTCTCGCTGTAGTATTTTTGCCGCCATGTCGTACAGAGACACTGTGTTTTTCATTGCGAAAGACAAATAAAAAAACAGTGGTTAACAAGGTGACCATGACTGGATTTTGGCCGGAGAGTCCGAATTTTAAGCGTCCTGTCCAGCGTCCGGCGCAGCCTCAAGCCGGACACTCATTTGTCCTGATTTTTGGAGTTGTGCTGATTCGGCCTAAAAAAACACGCTCTAGAATCTTTATTGGGATGCAGCAGCATAGCGTCTAATGCCGTAAGATCTCAGGTCAAACAAATGATTGGCTGAAAGTGGTGTCAAATAAATATCTGATATATCATTGGTTTAAAAACGTAAACAAGCCTCCATATCCACGTGCTGGCTACGTCATATCATAACGTTAGCATGCCGAAACGTCAGACCTCATTTAATCCGGAATGGACAAAAGAGCACAATCTTTAAATTTATATCATTAAGCAGTAGAGACGCCTTTCATGGACTTTGCACACTGTGTCACTGTGAAATGTTATGTTTTCTGCACAGATTATTAGTTTATTTAGACTATTTCAGAATCACTGTATCATGATACCATTGATTTGACGGACAAAATTGTATTGTAGCTGCAAGTACACCAGAGTCCTGTGCAATTATTCTTGCCTCACTAAATGCCGCAAAATGTCCTCATTTTGGTGTAATGGAAATGGCCACCCTAGTGGTTAAGCTCGACTGTGTGACGTGCATTTTTCAGAGGACTGATCAGATTCACACTCGAATTGATTAGGTACACCAGGTGCCAGGAAGAACCAAAAATGGTTTTCACAGTGATGCCAAAGCAGAATCATTTTGGTTCCCAAAAGAACCGTTTTTGTTAAAGGTTCTTAAAAAAATTTTTTTTTTCTAACCATTTTATAGTCTAAAAAACCTTTTTGCACTACAAGAACCTTTTGTGCAATGGGAAGGTTCTTTGGATATTAAAGGTTCTTCATAGAACCATACTGCCTGCCAAAGAACCATTTAAGAACCTTTATTTTTAAGAGTGTAGTACTAACATTATCACCTGTCAATATTCCTTTGGGAGCTGATGTTCCAAATATGGAGCAACAATAATGTGCGGTATGTGTAAAATCAACCCGATCACATCTAAATGCGTATAAATAGTACGAGTGTGCAATGTCGTGGAATGTATACGCCAAAACTCATTTTGGCGTGCATATGATACGCTGTTTTTCGCGTGCATGATACGCACTTAATGGCGTATATATGACACGCTCTTGGGTAGGTTTAGGGTAGTGGGGTGGGGGGTTCGTATGTATAATACGCCATAAAGTGCGTTACATATGCACGCGAAAAACAGCGTGGCATAGACACGCCAATATGAGTTTTGGCGTATACATTCCACGACATTACACACTCGTACTATTTATATCTATTTATATCAAGCGTGTAAACACATTGCATTAAACCAAATACACAAAAAAATGTTCTTTTTAGAATCGCCCAATGACCCCTTTGGAAGAAAAAAATACTGTTCACATTGTTTAGAAGTAAAACCAATCGTGAATCAATCACATTTTATGTGCGAATGAATAGATGCTATCTCTTCCCAATATCAGCCCATTTGGACCAATAATGATCATATAAAACCTGTTCATTATGGCCAGTACCGATATGTTCACCGCTGTATTGTGTATCCTTGGAGGAAACTCTATGTCCTTCTCTCTGTATCTCCCAGACTCTGTGAGCCCCTCTGTCCTAATGACAGGCTTTAGTAGGGACATCTGCATGGCAGCCAGCCACTGACACTCCGTAATCCACTGCCATGTCGCAAGCTGTCAGCCATGCCAAGCCCTGGCACAGACCACCACCGGGCCAATCAGCCGGCATTAGGGCGAGCTCTACACCCGGCAGCTCCAAATAATGACCCAGGCCTACAGCAGCAGCAGAGAGACCCATGGAGACAACCCAGATCAGACACATACACCCTTGTCCTAACCACCCTCTCCTGGGCTCAGCCAGTTCATTACCACAGCAGCCAACCTCATTCACTGATATCTATTTAAAGATGCATGTAGAGTAGTACTTTTTCAGTGTTCAAGTCCTTTAAATAACTACATGTATAAAAATCAGTTTGCTCAAACACTTTTTTTAAATCTCCAAAAAGCATTCTGTTTAAAAAATTGTTTTTACTATAATGATGCTATTGTCACCGGTGTGTGGTGCAGCAGAGACGAGGAGATCCAGGACTTCCAAACAGATAAGCTGTTATTCAAATGACCGTGACACAGCACACCTTTTAACATAACTCAACTCAACTCACCAAGACAATGAGGGAGAGAACAAGGGAGAACTAAACAGCAAACAGAAACGAGATAATTAACTAGACACAGATTAACTAAACGAGACTAACGAGGGAAACCATGGTGACAAACCAGTGGCGGGAAACAGAGACAAAAGAACATGTGACAGCAAAAAAACAACAGAAAAAGACTGACATGTGACAGCTATAATGTTATAAGAATATTAATAATACTTATGTTGTTGTTGTTGTTGTTACATGAATAGAAGACTTCTTAGTGGTGGGAAGTTTTATTCATTTCAATTAACCGATTAAAACAATTATTCACTGATTTGTTAAGCCTCTTAAAAGTGTTCCCTAAATTCTCCATCATTAGAATAATTAAAATCCTCAAAAATGTATAATTAATTATTAAATTATTACATTACATTAATTATTAATTATAATAAATCACCATCATCATCTAAAAATGTAGACATTAAGATAAACAATATTACATAATAAAAGTATCGTATAATCTATAAAAATGGCTCATTAAGTATTTTTTAATTAAAATTATTTAACAATTAATAATAATTTTAGTTTTTCCAATTAGGCTATATGGATTGCATCAGATGTTGAGTTGAGTAATCTGAATTTTCAAAAGGAACCGGTTCATTCACAAATCAGACTACTTTTTACAATACGGCGGCTCGACCTGCTGGAGAATGCCACTGAGATTATGTACGAAAATCTTGTCAATAAAATGTTTGTTTGCTTTTTCTTCTTGTTTTCACCCAATTTCTTTTTTCCTTTTTCTGTTGACTCAAGTAATAAGACAAAAACATCAAGAAGACAACACCCTGGCTCCCCGCTGTAAGCTAATAAGCTGTATCCAGGCTCTGCGTTCGTGCAGCAGTCTGTAGGTAATACGCCTGTCAGACAAACCCTCATTTGTGTATCAGTGGATCAACAACTCCCTGCTCTGAGCGGAAGAGAGACAGAGACACAGCAAGAAAGAACAGCGGAGAGACGAGAGGAGACATAGGATCGGGGCAGGAACGAGGGAGGATGGGACATGCTGTTTTGAGGATGAGTGAAGGTTGAGCAGGGCCTCGTTCTCCCCTCATCCCGACTCTCTTTCTTAATTGAAAAGGAAGAGAGTATGGGCCGTTGTCAGGGCAAACAGTAGTCAGTCAGTCAGTCAGTCAGTGCATTATTCCACAGTGCTTGGCTAGGCTTCCCTTCACTGGCTGTAATTTAAATGACTGTCAGGTCAGTGGCGAGAGCAGCACCTCTCCCACTAAAAGGGAGGCTGCCATTGCCTTCGCCAGCCTGCCACGCGGCTGATTGTCTCTCTCTCTCTTTCTCTCTCTCTCTCCCTCTCTTTCTCTCTCTCCTCTCCCGAACCAAATGGCAGGGAGGCACAGCTGTCACCCACTGGTCACAATGCATTTACTTAGTGACAGAATTCTAATTAGTCGGCAAGGTGGTGTCACTAGACTGAGAAGAGCGGAGATGGAGAGAAGGAGAGAGAGATAGAGGGAGAAGGAGGGGGAAGTCAGTTGGAGAGGATAAAGCAGGAATCGGATGAAGTAACACAGTGAGGTTGCAAACAAACCGCAACATTCACATATTTCTCTGCTTGTAGGGCTAAATTACAGACTCTGGAGTCACCAAAGCAGCATTAGATGAAGCAGCGCCGCCGACGTTTGAGTTCAGCTTGGAGTGAGAATTAGAGTATTGACAGAAATTTCACAATTCAGTTTAATTCAATCCATAAGCATGCGATTTGATTACGATCTCGATTTAAATTAGATTCAGTGTTGATCAGTGATGCCAGTAACTTAGTTACTTAGTAACGCGTTACTCTAATCTGACTACTTTTTTCCAGTAACGAGGAATCTAAAGTGTTACTATTTCCAAACCAGTACTCGGTTTAAAGTCATTTATCCAAGTCACTGTGAGTTACTATTTTAGTCATGTTCCCCAGTAAAAAAATTAAAAATATATATTTTTGCTTTCTTCTTTCGTCTCTGGGACAGTATTTTTTTTCAAGAAATATTTTTTTAATTTCAACTTGAAATGTCAGGAGATACATTGTTGACATTATTGTTAAAAATGCACTTCCCATAAAGTGAGTGTTGGCAAAAAGGGTTGTCATTTCTATGTTGAGGCGGCAGGGGTGTTGTCGGAAACTGCTGAATGTAACTAATAAAGTAACTTGTAATCTTACTTAGTTACTTTTAAAATCAAGTAATCTATAAAGTAACTAAGTTACTTTGTAAAGGAGTAATCAGATTACTTTTTCAAAGTAACTGTGGCAACACAGGTGTTGATTCATTTGGATATCAGGTACACTTAAAAAAGATTATTCAAGCCCTTCTTAGATATGACACATTTATATTGTATTCACTTTATATACATATATCTAATTAGGATGAATACTAATATATATATTTAATAAGTCTTACTTAAAATAAATAAACATCTTTATCTATATGAGATTTTTTTTTACATTATTAACTCAAATTAATTTGGCTTTGGAGCAATCCATAACATAAAAAACAGTTTTATCTATGAGATTTCTTTTAATTTGATTACCTCAAATTAGTTTGGCTTTGGACTGCGCCATCTGAGCATGCGCAAAACAAGCTCAGAGAACAGAACGTGCTCACGGTGTGGCCACCATTTTCTCATCTAGTGCTGCGACGATTGTCAGTTGGAGAGGATTAGGCTGGAATCGGTTGAAGTAACTCAGTGAGGTTGCAAACAAACCGCAACATTCACATATTTCTCTGTTCGCAGGACTAAATTACAGACTCTGGAGTTACCAAAGCAGCATTAGATGAAGCAGCGCCGCCGACGTTTGAGTTCAGCTTGGAGTGAGAATTAGAGTATTGACAGAAATTTCACAATTCGGTTCGATTCAATCCATAAGCATGCGATTTGATTACGATCTCGATTTAAATTAGATTCAGTGTTGATTCATTTGGATATTAGG
This sequence comes from Pseudorasbora parva, assembly GCF_024679245.1. Lineage (NCBI taxonomy): Eukaryota > Metazoa > Chordata > Actinopteri > Cypriniformes > Gobionidae > Pseudorasbora > Pseudorasbora parva. Next base: position 4,000,743 of record NC_090180.1, read on the forward strand.
TACAGTAGCCTACATGTTTTTTTGCTAAAACTGTTTTGTATACAGTTGCATGTAAGGCATTTTTTAAAATAATAACAACATTATAATAAAAACTTTTGTTTTAGTTAAATAAGAGAATATAATATTACGCTACGTTCACACTGCAAGTCTTAGTGCTCAATTCGGATGAAAGAGAGTTTTTTTTTTTTTTAAAGAGAGTTTTCAACCTGTAAGTGTAACATCATAAAAACATATTTTTTTTACAAAGAAATATTTGTTTGTTACTTTACTTGGATAATTTGAGTAGCTCACTTGATTTGGATTTGTAGCAAAAACATATTTTGTATAATTATATATCGCACTTCTAATAAGGCTTTGTAGACGTGCATTTCCAGCATTTTATTTAAGTTACATTTACTTAAAATATTTACAGCTGGATTTGGCTGATGCAATGAAACCTTTTCACAAGGTGACAACGTATTTTTCCATATTGCAACATAAATCTAGCTATTTTTATCATATTTCATATTTTCATATCTACTTACTGGGGGTAATGACATTTCTAGTTCCCAGAATGCTTTGCATGGGATTTAATTGGAAGAGAAAATGTTTAATTTATTTATCTTCATGTGTTTTTAAGCAAGATGAATAAAGTATCTTGTTATTATTGTTTAATGTTTTATTAAAGGCCCCCTGAAATCAAAATTTAAAGTTTTTGGCTTTTAGTATGATTATGTTACAGCCTAGAAATCTAGACGCACCCTAGCGGCAGCAAATTTAATTTGCCCGCAAGTGTCATCTAGGAACTCTCAATACCCTTCTGAGCTGTTTTCCTCACAATCTGGACGGGCCAATCACGTCGTGTATAGAGTCGGCGGGCGGGGCCATAATGACGACGGCCGAGTTGCGTTTGGGTGCTTTCTAGTAAACACAGAAACTGGCGAACGGCGGCGGTCTTACGAATCAGCTTTGACCGCGAGTCTGGAAGACTTGGAGTTAAGCTTTTCTCTGAGAAAAGAACAAAGAACGGCACTGAAGTCATTCTTAAAAAGGGAAGATGTGTTCGGAGTTTAGCCGACCGGATACGGTGAATGTTTAATCTGTCAACAAGCTCTGTTTCACCGTCGTTGCTCTGGTTGGTGTAGCGCTATCCTATCGCGTGCAGAGAGAGTTTGAAAGACAACCGTTTATCCCGCCCCTCGGATTGAGCCGTCATTGGTGAGTTCCCAGACCAAACATCTTGATGTGGGTCTGGCTTGTCAGGCTAGAGGAGATTGTGAATGTTTTTTTGTGTTTGTTTTTTTTGAACGATGTACCAAAATCTGTAAAACTACCTCAAGAAGGCCACAAGAAAATCTCTGCCCAAGAAACACAGTTAAACTGAAACCTAATAGTCTGGAGCACTCAAAACAACCCCGTGGACCTGAAAGAGGGCCGTAATAACTGGAGCCAGTGATGAGTGAAGCCGCTTCACCCCTTCCCTGTGCGGACTGCAGCGGCACGAGTGGGCCTCGTCTCCTGCTCTCTCCACAGTTAAATGCCTCCTGAACAAGAGGCTTTTAAGGCCCTTGAAGAGTTCATCCAGGCCCCATTACCATAGCTCAGGAGTGGGATGTCGACACCTGGCTGGCCGAAGCACCAGAAGCAGATCTTGAGGGCCCTCCAGGAAGATAGCTAACAAGAGCCCATTCTCTCTCTCTTGCTCTCCTTCTCTGCCTCCAACCACCCCCCTTTTTCATCCCTGACTTTCACCCCCAACAGCACAAACGCAAGCACCAGTGGAGACTGGCAGGCCTGTCAGGGGTCTCCTCCAGTGCGGCTGAAAGGGTCGAGGGTGGTGCTGGAGATTGCGTGTGAGGGGCCCAGGTCACAGCGCATTTACTCAGTGACACAATTCTAATTAACCAGCTACTGCTGTGTCACTGCACCACACAGACAGGGTGCACACCCACCCGTACACACACACACACACACACACACACACACACACACACACACACACACACACGTCTGGTTCACTATTTTTGTGGGGACTCTAAATAGACATAATGGTTTTCATACCGTACAAACCGTATTTTCTATCCCGCTACACTGCCCCTGCCCCTAAACCTACCCATCACACACACACATACACACACACACACACACACACACACACACACACACTGCCCCTAAACATACCCACCACAGGAAAAATTCTGAATTTTTACTTTCTCAAAAAAACTTAATGTCCTTATTGGGACATTTGGTCCCCACAATGTAATATTAACAAGGGCACACACACACACACACACACACACACACACACACACACACACACACACACACACACACACACACACACACACACACACACACACACACACACACACACACACACACACACACACACACACACACACACACACACACACACACATACACACACACACACTGCCCCTAAACATACCCACCACAGGAAAAATTCTGCATTTTTACTTTCTCAAAAAAACTTAATGTCCTTATTGGGACATTTGGTCCCCACAATGTAATATAAACAAGGGCACACACACACACACACACACACACACACACACACACACACACACACACACACCTGTACACCTGTACACCTGTACACACACACACACACACACACACACACACACACACACACACACACACACACTGACTGTGACTCAATACAAATGCTTCTGATTTTATAAAGTGCAGAAGGTAAGAAGGTAATGTTTTAAAAGCTAAATTACAAACTCTTTAGAAGATGTCTATAACACTTGATTGATTGGAGGAATTTCCCCATGATGTCTATTTTGAGTGATTTTGTCACCTGTGCTAAATTTTTACAAGTTGCACATAAAATGAGTTCCTGATGATCTCTTTATGAGAAGATTATGAAGAAATAATTTCCTTAAAAGACACTGTTAGGGTGTACAGGTTTCATTGCTGTGCTTTTGTCACATATTGCACTTCCTTTAGACAGGTTATTGAAATGACTGCAATTGATGACTTAAAATCAGCCTAAAAGCTCTTCAAACCCATTTATTCAGACATAGTGCTGCTGCTCATGCCCATTCCTCAGATGCCATCTCAAACCCAAACCCCAGCAGATTCACCTAATGATGTTTCTTAAAAAACTAAGTTCGGGAGAAGCACGTTCAAATGATCTACCTAATCATGATGTCATTCCAACCAGCTGTCAACAATCAGTAATCAACATGTCTACCAATCAGCTCAAGTGGAGGATCACATAAATACCCAGTCAACTCACCAACGTTCCTTGACAAAGTTTGCAGCATCCCTCCACCACCCCTTCTACCTCACACGCACCTGGTTAACTTTCCTAACCAGAAATACGGGGGGAGTACTCTGGGTTCGGGCCAAATACCGAGCTCGGAGCCCTCTCCTCGGACAGCACGCCAAATACGCATACCATTTATTCTATCTGAATTATTTGTAAGTGTGAACTCGTGAACTGAGAATTAGGAGATATATAACTTACATGAATCCACCAAGGTGAGTACAGTCCCTGACAAAAGTCTTGTCGCTTATCTATTTTCTAGAAATACCTGATATTAACCTGACTTTTAATTAATTCATTGGTGTTAGAAATAGCTCATATGAAAAGCTAAAACCCTCCCAAATGATGTTTAATGCAGTGAAATAAATAATTTTCACAGAAAAAATATTTATCATTTAATCAAGGCAGAAAGGCCAAATTTTGGCAAGACAAAAGTTTTGTCGCCTATACAGAAATTGAACAAATTTACTGCAAATACAAAAATTTGTCAGCAAATTAAGTTGTGGTCCTGTGAGATCCAAATGTAATATCTTGTATGACTTCCATGAGCTTGAAGGACTGCATCCATGCGGTTTGGCAAGGATTCATACAATTTATTGATGAAGTCATCAGGAATAGCTAAGAAAGCAGTCTTGCATGCCTCCCAGAGTTCATCAATATTCTTTGGTTTCGTCTTCCATGCGTCCTCTTTCATCCTACCCCACATATGCTCAATGATGTTCATGTCTGGTGACTGGGCTGGCCAATCCTGGAGCATCTTGATCTTCTTCGCCTTGAGGAACTTTGATGTGGAGATGGAAGTATGCGATGGAGCACCGTCCTGCTGCAGAATTTGGCCTCTTTTATGGTTGGGAATAAGAGGTAGCTAAGATTTCTTGGTATTTTAGACTATTGATGTTGCCTTCCACCCTGCAGATCTCTCGCACACCCCCATACTGGATGTAACCCCAGACCATGATTTTTCCACCACCAAACTTCACTGTTTTCTGAGTGAATCTCGGATCCATTCTGGCTCCAGTAGGTCTCCTGCAATATTGTGGTGTAATTCAACAGAAGATTCATCTGAAAAATCCACCTTCTGCCACTTTTCCTGCGTCCATCCTTTTAGCAGGCTGTGGGCCTTGGCAAATGCCACACGGTTTTTCAATTGTCTTTTGTTTAGTGCTGGCTTCTGGGCACTGATTCGACCATGGAGGCCATTTCGAGACAGAATCCGACAAACTGTTCTGGTTGACACAGGGACTTCAGGTGACCAGGTCTCGTGGAGCTCTGCTGCAGTGGAAAATGGGCTGGCCTTGGATTTTCAAGCCAACAAACGGTCCTCTCGAGCAGTTGTCTTGCAGGGTCTGCCTGACCTGGGCTTGTCAAAAACGTCTCCAGTCTCTTCAAATCCTCTGTACCTCCCCTTTTTTTATCCTCTGTACTTGACGCTGAGACACATTGAAGGTGTCTGCCACATCAGCAGTGGATCTGGTCTTCAGCCTCTTGATAATCATAACTTTAGTCTCAGGGTGAATCTTAGGCATGTTTGCAGAGGTCTAGTTGCAGTTGATGTGAAGGTCTAGCGTACTGGGGTTCTTTTTATACACACTTGAGACCTAATTGATCCAATATTAGTCACAGGTGAAGCTCATATGACAAGGTGACAACACTTATGTCTTTGCAAAAATTGACTCAATGGGCTTTACCAAGCTGTGAATATTAGAATACTTTTTGAAAGTTTAGTTTTTCACTGAAACATTATCACAAAAGCTGGTGGGATTAAAATGAGCCATTTCTTGTAAAAAAATCTTGATTAGAAATATATTTCAGCGGCACTTTAGGTCAATTTGTACACAAGTGACAAGACTTTTGTCAGGGACTGTATAATAAATAAAAGGTTACATTTATATTTATTTATTATAATCTTGTATTAGGGGTGTAACAATAACCCTCTTGTCACAATAAGATTCCGCTACTGAACGCACTTTAAAATATTGCCATTCTCCAAGACATACTTCAAGACAAGGTATTGATTTACAATGTTAAATTTGGTATTACATTGGGGGTTGAAATGAATAATAAAAATAATAATTTGTTCGATTTATATAGCGCTTTTCAAGGCACTCAAAGCGCTTTACATTGAAGGGGGGAATCTCCTCAACCACCACCAATGTGCAGCATCCACCTGGATGATGCGACGGCAGCCATATTGCGCCAGAACGCTCACCACACACCAGCTGATTGGTGGAGAGGAGACAGAGTGATGAAGCCAATCAGGATAAGGGGATTATTAGGAGGCCATGATGGACAGAGGGGCCAATGGGCAAATTTGGCCAGGATGCTATAGGCTTGGATTTGGTGCTGGTACCCAATTAATGCACAGAACAAAGGTCACACCAGAATGAAAATATTCATGATTCTAAAGCTGAAATACAGATTTATTTTATGGGAATACACTTGCACTGTGTCACTGACCCAAAATGTATATATATATATATATATATATATATATATACACATTTTGGGTGAACTTTACACAATACAGAATGACACTATTTTTGATTTGCTATACATCGTGACACAATATTTCCCTATCTTTAATTATTTTTATTTTTCATTCCCATTTCATGCCCACACGCCTCACACTGTAAACCGCTTGTCTAATCCACTGTCGCAAGTCATACTCTCTCACTGAACGTAATGGCAGGCAAAATAACAGGAGAGATCACAGTACGGGTCACATGAACACTGGCAGGAGTGTCAACTGATGACCTGACCTTGTCTGCTTCACACACAAACTGCTCTGGCCACATTATGCAAATCAATCTCTGCCCAGATACACCAGCACAAGGAATAATCGTGCGTATGTATGTGTCTGGGTGTGCATTTGGTTGTATCTGTTTATTTGTGTGTGTGTGTGTGTGTGTGTGTGTGTGTGTGTGTGTGTGTGTGTGTGTGTGTGTGTGTGTGTGTGTGTGTGTGTGTGTGTGTGTGTGTGTGTGTGTGCGTTCGTGTTCGTGTTCGTGTGTGTGTGTAAACAGTCGATGAGGGGGTATTTGAAAGGCATTCCTGATAAGGTGATGTTCCCAGATTCATTTGCGCTTGGGCATAAGGATTAAGAGGACAGAATCTGAAGATAGAAGACAATTGAACCCTGTTTAAAGCTTTTCCCCTTCTCTCCCTCTCTTTTAATTTGTACATGTGTCATGTCCTCCTTCCCACCCCTCTCTCCCTATTCAACAAGCTCGAGTCATTAGCGGCTCAGGTGGTCGACTCAAGGTTAAAGAGAAAGTCAGTGAGGAAAGATAAAGGCTACGGCTATAAGACAATAATGGAAAAGTCAAATTAAAATCACAGCTAAGTTGGTTCTGGGGCGAAAAATAGAGATGATGGCTCCATTAATGAGGGGAATATGGCTGCTGCTTTCAACGAATATTTCTCTGATGTGCCCTTTTGAAATTCATGCATCACTCTGGCGGAAAACTGGTGCATGAAGGCCTAAGTTAGAAAGGTAATGTGGTGGGGCAAAGGAGAAGGTCAGGTTTCGAGCGAGAGGAAATCTGATGTGGATTTGCACTTAACCGGTCTAAGGTAAAGCTGACATGGCAATGGCTGCCCATCAGAATATTTTGACAAGTGCCGGCGGAAATCGTTTGACACCGCCCTGCTACTACTCATCATAATCATTGAAGAGAACTTATATACGGCATTTCGATCTTTCAATTCAAAGATATAGAAGCTAAAATATATAATATAGGCAGGTTAGATCAGAAGGAGAACAAATTATATGGGAGTATCCTGAGAAAAAATCTCAGTTTCCACATAAATATTAAGCGATATTCCAACACTGATAATAAGAATGATTCTTGAGCACCAAATCATCATATTAGAATGATGAGAATGAGGACTTTAGTAATGATGCTGAAAATATAGCTTTGCCATCACAGGAATAAATTACATTTTAAAAATTACAGTTTTTTACTGTATTTTAGATCAAATAAATGCAGCCTAGGTGAGCATAAGATGCTCCTTTCAAAAGCATTTAAAAAATCTTCCTGACTTCCAAACTTTTGAATGATAGTGTAAAAAAACAAAGAATACATAAGTTAACAATCACCAAATTTGACAATTGCTTAAAATAGCTGCATGGGGTGTTTCCAACATGGCCGTCGACTGAACTGATTTGCTTTCAGGTGACTTTGGAACAGAGAGAATCTATAAAGCCAACAATCCACTGGCCTCTTTCAACTTCAACCAGCTCCGATTTTTGATGCCAAACCACAACCGGTCATAGAAACACGATTCCAAAAAAGTTGTGAATAATAAAAAGGAATGCAATAATTTACAAATCTCATAAACGTATATTTTATTCACAATAGAATATATAGATAAAATATCAAATGTTGAAAGTGAGACATTTTGAAATGTCATGCCAAATATTGGCTCATTTTGATCTCATGAGAGCTACACCTACACATTTCAAAAAAGTTGGGACAGGTAGCAATAAGAGTCCGGAAAAGTTAAATGCACATATAAGGAACAGCTGGAGGACCAATTTGCAACTTAAAACTCTATAGGTAAAAAAATAAGCCATATCTAAACATGATCCAGAAGCGCAGGTGTTTTCTCTGGGCCAAGGCTCATTTAAAATGGACTGTGGCAAAGTGGAAAACTGTTCTGTGGTCAGATGAATCAAAATTTGAAGTTCTTTTTGGAAAACTAGGACGCTATGTCATATGGACTTAAGAGGACAAGGACAACCCAAGAAGTCTGTATCTTCTATCTTTCACCCATAGAAAACATTTGGCGCATCATAAAGAGGAAGATGCGACAAAGAAGACCTAATGGGTCCTGCACACTGTGCGATTTTTCAAAATCCTTTGCGAATGTCCCTTGTCAGACTGTACGAACATGATCGCCATGTCACACTGTAAGATCTCAGTTGACATTAATGTCAGACTGCACGATAGTTAAAGGGGTACTTCAGCGCTGGGAAGATGAATCTGTATTTAAACTGGGTCATCAATGCAGTAGAAATGTGAAATTATTTTTGAATTTGGTGTCTTCTAGACTGAGAAAAGACAGAAAATGTATTTTTGTCCCATGGGGATGAAAGACTACAATTCCCAGAATGCTTCGCTGCCCCGTGAGGCCATTCCCAACACCACCAACTTGATTACTGTGACTGAGTTAGAGACACTACAATTAAAAATTGTTCAATATAATGAGTGAGTCACCGCGCAAGTATCACAGCACTGAGCACTAACTGCAGGAGTGATGAGAGCTGAGGTAATCGCGACTACACTCGCGGCATACATTCACAACGCGAGTTCAGTCTGGCATGCTTCAGTTCATGCCTTTGCAAGCTTAACTTTCATAGAAATTAATTTGAGAAGTTAAAAGACTTACATTGCTCACCATAGCTCCGTTTAAACGAGTGCCTGTAGCTGAGCTGAGCTCTCCCTGCAAGCTGAGTGTTATCTCCCATCCCCCATGCGCGGATTCAAAACATGCGGAAATGGCTCCCTCTGCTGGCTGTAGTCTTTAGCCTTTGGGCAAACATTCCTCCTATGATGCAAAAATCGTCAATTTGCATCATAGGAGGAATTTTTCCAGAAATAAAATGCATAAATCTCTTGTATCAGAGGGGTAAGAGGGGGGAAAGCACAATCATTTGAATATACTCCAGGGTTTCTACTGATACAAAGCCATATGCTAATCGCTGAAGTAACCCTTTAAGGCGCGCTAAAAACGGATGCGCGCAAGAAAACTCACCCGGAGTTTATATCATCAATGAATGACGCGTTCGGTGACGGTGAGCTGCATTACACGCGGGGCTGAAATGCTGGCTACAAAGAAATCTCTAGTACTCGTTTTGGTCATAGTTTGTCTTGAAAAACTGAGATATTTGACTGTCGTCGTAGAAGTCACACTGCAGGATTGTGTGCCAAATCTTCTGACACTGCCAGAATTTCGTCTGAGGTAAAATTTGATCGCAGCGCTCATTAATCGGCTGCCGGTGAACATGTCAAACTAACGAACAAAGACGTCAGATTTTAGCCTAGGATCTGAGGAATCTTTTAGGATTTGCTAAATTTGTCCCAGACGGCCAAATCGTGGCCAAAATCGCACAGTGTGCACCCGGCTTAAGACAGTTGAACAACTAGAAGCCTGTATTAGACAAGAATGAGACAACATTCCTATTCCTAAACTTGAGCAACTTGTCTCCTCAGTCCCCAGACGTTTGCAGACTGTTATAAAAAGAAGAGGGGATGACACACAGGGGTAAACATGGCCTTGGCCAAACTTTTTTTAAGATGTGTTGATGCCATTAAATTTAAAATCTACTTATTTTTCCCTTAAATGTATAAATTTTCTCAGTTTAAACATTTGATATGTCATTGTTGCATTCTGAAAATAATATTGAAATTTGAAACTTCCACATCATTGCATTCTGTTTTTATTCACAATTTGTACCGTTTCACAACTTTTTAGGAATCAGGTTTGCAGTCACGCCTCTGATCAAAAGTCACGCCAGAACTTCCTTGCAAAATGGATGTCATAGTGACAGTGGGCTAGTTAATTTTAGCCTGAGAATGGCAGGCAGAAGAGCTTCCAGTGTTTGGAGCCTTGTTCACCGAGGCCATCGCTCTGACTCTGGTGACCCATCCGGGTGACCTCACTGGTGAAGTGGAGCACTGGAGTAGGGCATGGAGGTGCAGAAGTGTGACCTGTAGGAGGTTAATACATGCTCATACTTCATACTGAGAGGGTGAGCCCATTTAGGGTAATTTCGCAAGAGTGCACTAGCCTGAGCTACTTCAGTGTTAAGAAGTGGTCGGCGAAAGTAGGGCCGTTCTGTTCATTAACATGCCTGCCGCAGTGAAGCACCTGCCACAGTCTTTTGATGGAGGGCTTTTGCATGGCCCCCTCGGCTTCCCCAAGCCTCCGTGGCTCGATTACACTTTGGATAACTTCACTGGCCTTGGGATAATTCATTTCTGCTAATTCCTCCTCTTTCGTGTCCCACCATGCTGGGCAAAACACCCCATGCTGTCACCGGTCCCCCATCTCACTGCTTTCCCGGCAAAAAAATGTAAAGAAAACGCCCAGGCAGGGAAATTAAATGTCACCATAAATAATCCCTCCTACTGTACGGGCCCTGCGGGATCAGGAACTGGCTCTTCTCCATGTTCCTGGGCAGCGGACGACAGCGCTAAGTGATCTTTGGCTCTGTTGCGGCACCCCTCTGAGATTTTCACTCTACACTTTATCCAGAATTAACCAATCCGAAGCGAGATCTGCAAAAAACAACCCAAGCCGTTTTATTACTCCCTTATTTTCGTGTGCTTGTTGTACTATGATGTAATAATCATGCTCTATGTAAATGACAGCGATATGAATGTGCTCATCGCCGGCACATAATGATGATCGCGTGTGTCATACAGCCTCCCCAGAGACCAACCTACATCCTTTTTATGGTAGTCATTCTCATAAAATGAAGAGCCATTCCTAGGCATGGTGAGGAAATAAATTAAGCTTGCTCTTGTCACGTAGGGAAAAAAAAGCGTGTAAGTTGCATAGTTTTATCTGTTTGTTCTTCACTCAGATATATGCAAGAAGCAACACAGAAATCAAAATGATATTATTATTATTTTTCACACAGAAATTCCTGTCGATGCAAATAAGGGAGTCTCAATAAGTGCCTGCTGTGTCCTGGAATTTAATGATACGGTTTTGTCGGCCCCACTCCAGAGCCCAGCCTCTGAGCAGAGGAGAATCCACCACATGGGAATAGGATGATATAATGATAATCAGTACACATGGCAACCACACATATTCCCATTTTAATGGCCGATTGTCCTGGAAAAGACTCATTAATTACAGCATACCAAGCCGAACTTGTGTTTTAAAAAAATAACAACCCCAAAAAATACATTATGTTTATTGATTCCCAGCATCCTATTTGATTTTGGTCAAATAATAAAAGCAGATGATGATGATGAACACTCGCCATGTAGTATGTGTGTGTCTGTCTTGCGCAGTGTTGGTGTATTTGTGTCTAATGAGTGGTCTAGTGCGAGAGCTAGTTAGCACGGGGGAGTGTTTGTGCAGAATCGAACGGGCTGATTTAAGGTACGGAGGTCAAAGGCCAGCCCAATTACGTCCTTGGCGAGGGCGCCTCCTGGCTCTTTGATTCTGCACTTCTAAAGGGGCAAGGGAGGGGCAGGGGTCTGTGGCAGCGGCATTATGGGGGTGTTAATTGGAGCATGTTGTTTTAGACGGCCAAGCCATCAGGGCAGGCCACAACACCACCACTGGTCTAATTGCAGAGGCAAAGGCCTTCATGTTCCCTCACAACTGTAAGCATTTACTTGTGCCCGTACACTAAAAGCACACACTCTATTTCCTCGATGTAAAACAGCCATTTTAAGTTGTGCATACAGCATAACAGTGCAACTTGTTTAGCCTGTCAGATAGCACGGCGCAGTAAAAGTTCACACATTATTTTTGGAATAATCCCAGCTTTGTTATGGCATGTTGTGTAAAATCTAAATCTCTGTGACAGAGAGAGGACGGGATCAATTCAAACTCCTCGTTTGCAAGCCTGTCACCCAAGCCACAGCTCTCTGTAATGTTTAATTACAGACTAAACAGAGACATGCTTATGATCAGTCAACTCCGCTCAAATAAAGACATCCTGTAAGATGTGTTGCTTCTGATTTGTGAGTAATATAAATTTTGACTTAATTTCCTATAACTTTTTATCTTACAATGACACTATATATACAATTTTACACTCACAATTATGACTATTTCTCTCGAAGTGACTATTATTATTTAGGGTAAAAAAAACAACAACCCAATGTTGGGTCAAATATGGACTAACCCAGCAATTGGGTTGTTTTAACCCAGTGATTGGGTTGATTTAACCATGCGGTTGGGTTAAATTTTTGCTTAAGACAACCCAATCACTGGGTTAAAAAAGCCCAATTGCTGGGTTAGTCCATATTTGACCCAGCATTGGGTTGTTTTTTACCCAGAATATTAATTGCTTGGTCTATTCTTCTTCTTCTTCTTCTTCTTCTTCTTCGTCTTCTTCTTCTTCTTCTTCTTCTTCTTCTCCGAAATGAATGGCTAAACATTTTCACTTAAGCACCGTTCGAGCTACGTTTCACGTACAAGTCTGAAATCCGGTAGACACATGTCCATTACAGTCCATTACCTACAAAAAAGTCACTGAGTGCAAAATCTGAAAACCAAGAGGAAGTGAGATATTTTGAATATTTTCTGCAAAATGTTTGCAGTGTTTGCCATTTCCAGATGTTGTTTTTTAACGAACTCCGACTAGAGATTTAATCAGATCAAAATCATATTTGGTCAGTCTAATCTAAAGGCCTTATATTGTGGAGATTTTGAGTTTTGGCTGAAGGGTGTGTCCGTGGTGACCTGACAAAATTCGATGTTTCTCCTTGAAACAGCAAGCTGTCGTATTTCAGGCACACAATGTCTGATCGGCCCCAAACTTCACGTTTTATTAGAGTCCTTTCCTAAAATCCTCTAAATGCCAATATTCAGTCAGTCAAGCGTTAGGCATGCTTTACACTGTAATTCATTGTAATGCAACTCCCTGAAACACATTCAAATATGCCATCAAGTGCCAAAAATACTAAATACATGTTAAGTTATGCAACACTTGGGTATGTGCTAATGTATGTGATTAACGTCACAAAACAGGAAGTTGACGTAACTCAAGAATACAATGCCCGATCAGTCCTAAACTTCACGTTTAATAGTCCTGACCTGAAGACATCTACATGCCAATACTCAGCTATAGTCAAAGCGTCACCTGTGGGCAGTCGGAAGTGTGACTTTTGTTGAGTTTTGTTGATTTTGTTCATATATTTACCGGCTTAAATGCATCTTGCTCAGTATTCACAGTTTTCCTGAGGCCAGCGGGTGGCGGTGGTCCCGGGTGCGAGGGCCCTTTCATCGCTGATTGCAGCTTTACTGTTTCTCACATATATTTTCTTTATATCTTACAATTGGGACAAACATTTTTTTAATGTATTTCTACAATGTGACTTCCTACAAGTTTCTCCCAATTTGTTTCTCTTTACACTAACAATTAGGATTATTTCTCCCAAAGCGACTTCCTATCTCAAATGCAACTTGTCTAATTTCTCAAATTATGACTTCACACAAAAGCAACTATTTCTCAAAATATAATTTTATTTCGCACAATTGCAACTTTGGTCCTCAGAAGGACTTACTATCTAACCATTTCTACATTCCCACAAAACTAATGATCTCACATTTGCAATGTAAAATCTCACAATCTTCTTTTTCTCACAGTTAGCCTTGTTTCCATTTTTCCAATCAGAAGTAAGATTTAATATGGTGCTGTGCCGCCGAAAGGCGACATTGAGACACATTTAATAACTGAATGAAAAGTCCCCTGATATTATCTTAAATGTCTTCTTTTGGCTTCAGATTTCAACAGACACCACTGACACAATAACATCAGCTCAACCTCAATGATTGTCCACATATCTAACTCTCTGGTCTCTTCAGTATAAGAGAGATATTTGTGCTGTGCTGATTATTGCTCTCTTCTGCTCGTCAACACAAAGTAATTTGCGCGAGATGAGGTATTGAGCGGTTAAATTGTGCCGCCGGCACGTTTAGCCTGTCATAAAGCATGTCTTCTTTATTGGGGTGGCTCTCCAGGCCAGCACTGTCCGCTGCTCTATAATCCAGTGCTAAGAGCTCCCTCCTGGGCCTCCATACGGCAAAAGACGCCTCTGATCAATGCTTGTCACGAGAGAACAAGGTGCTGAAGGACTGCTGGGAAAATGCTCAGGTGCTTTTTGAATATGAGCTACATTCCCTGGTCACAACTTAGACACAGACTCCACAGTACCTGTTCTCATTTGGTCATAAAAAATGTTTGGTATTGATTGTGAACAGACTGCGGAAAAGTCCTGAGTCAGCACTCACTTTTATGTGTGAACGTTATGACGGGACAGGGATGAGAAGAGCCCTAACTAACAAATAAAGAGGTCTGGAGACAAAGCATCTCATTGGAATAACAGATGCATTTCAGAGCCGTGCAAGTGCAGAAACAGATCCACAGACGTCTAAATTAATTGATCGCATTATAAAAATTTTCCCTCTGAGAGTAATCAGTCAGAGCTATTGATAATGGGGCCTGGTGCCTTTGGCCTTGTGTGTTTATTCATAGTGATATGTTACTATGCCTTTGCACTGAGTGCCTGAAGCTGGAGAGACGGATGAGTCTTCTGCTACCACAGGCTCTGTATGAGCTATTGTGGACAGTATATTACAAATCTCTCTTTCTCTCACTCTCATTACACTTCATCTTTTTCAGATCTTGGAGCATTCACTAAAGTGATGTCTACAATTATGTCGCCCGCTCAACAAAAACGTAATAAGATATATTTATATGTACTTTAATGTTCTTCACAGATGCTTTTTTTTACCCAAGCGAAATACAAAAGCAAGCTTATGAGCATAAAAAAGAGAATTACCTACACATAAAATACCTGATTCTTTTTACCTGTCTATGTCCTATAAAAATATGATGCTAACTAAAACAAAAAGATGTATATTCAATGTATAATGTCCATACTGTTGTGTGCTGTATAACGTCTAAAAAGTTCAAAATAGTTTTATGTAAAGTTAGCATCAGGACCTACAGAAGTAAAAAGTGCTTAATTGTACTTCATTATAATGCTTATAGGTATTATTTTAATTAAAATATTGAATATTTATACTCTCCTTAAATTGATTTCCAAAGGCAAAAATGATACACAATGGGTTTATCAAAGTTATTTTAAAGAGAAAATTTTATGTGACTTGTTTTATTCAATTACAAAAACTATTTACAACATTTTTTTTAAATATATATATATAATTTTAAAAACAAAGTGAAATTAATTTTGAAAACGTATTATGTTTTGGAAAGACACTTTCCCAAACAAATCATATACTATAGTAGCATATGTTAAAGATATACTCCACCCAAAAATTAAAATCTGTCATCATTTACATGACCTCATGTTGGAACATAAAAATATATAATTTATGAACATTGGGTGCCAAACAACATCCAACAACGTACAGACATACATTTGCATACTTCCATACTTTAGTAAGTGAAAAACAGTATGTGACAAAAGATGTCTGAATTCACACTACTCATAAAAGTGTAGGTGAAAAGTACGCGGATGACCTACTACTTCCATCGAGAAGTTTGTATAGGCCAGGGAGGATTTGTGAATGGCATGAAGCGACACTGACGCTGGTAGGTCACATGATAAAGATAACATGGTGAATGTAGCATGTCCAGATTACATTCATACTACACACATACTATATAGACCATACTTTTTAGCACTTGCAAAGTAAGCGCTTATTCAAAATAATGTCAACTCAAGTCCAGAGAGTATGCGATTTCGGAGATGCGAACCTAAAATGTTCCTAAGATTCTTCTAAATAAAAACTGTAAGAGAAAATTTTGTCTCCATGTACACACAATTGAACGGCAATAATGACATGTTAGCTTTGAACTAAATTCTTCAGCTACTGGTAGTCAGTGCAGAAAAGTGAGAAAACATCTGGAAGTTTTAGTACGTACAGTAAATAGACCCTGACAACTGTAAGGGCTTGATTTTCCTTGTAGTCCACAAGGTTTAGGTGCCAGAGAATGACAGGACCAGCTGTGCATCTGATGGCAAACCTGATAGATCAGGGTTACACTTTATTTCACAGCATGTGTGCATTTACATGCACTTACAGTGTACTTACAAAAGTGCATCTATCCATCATATGTCACATATGATGGACAGTTGCACTTTTATGATGGATAGATGCACTTTTATGATGGATAGATGCACTTTTATGTTGGATAGAGGCACTTTCATTATGGATAGATGCACTTTTATGATGGATGGATGCACTTTTATGATGGATGGATGCACTTTCATTATGGACAGATGCACTTTAATGATGGATAGATGCACTTTTATGATGGACAGATGCACTTTTATGATGGACAGATGCACTTTTATGATGGACAGATGCACTTTAATGATGGATAGATGCACTTTTATGATGGATAGATGCACTTTTATGATGGACAGATGCACTTTTATGGGAATCAAAACAGGAACAGGCATTCACTGCCATTATAAAGCTTGGAAGAGCCAGGACATTTTTTAATATAACTCTGATTGTATTTGTCTGAGAGAAGAATGTCATACACCCCTAGGATGACTTGAAGGTGAGTAAATCATGGGATCATTTTCTTTTTTGGGTGAACTATCCCTAAGGTTAGGTTTGGGGGTAGGTTCAGGGTTAGTATCTAGTTATTACTCGTTATTGTAATTACTATAATAAGTAATTGGGGGACAGGACTGTAAAATAAAGTGCTACCCAGATCAGTTATGAAGCAAAACAGAAGAGGATGTCCCATGTGGAACAGTGGTAAAGGGTTCAGGGTGTACAGACTGAGCATTTCTCACTGATTTTAAATCATCGGTTATCCACAGAGGGCACAAGCTTTACATTCAAACTTATGTTTAAATTAATAAGGGCTTGTCAGTCTCACACAAATATACAGCTAGACTTTCAAGATAATCAAAACAATAAGGGCTTTTTTCTTTTACAGATCAATAGTACACAATTTTTTTTTAACTAATGTATCATACCTGCAAAAGTCACATGATTAATCCCGAATTACTTTCAGTAGACTGGCATTGTGCATACATCTCAGTTCTCGGGCCTGTACTTAATCCAGTTTAAAAGGTAGGGAATCTCACAGTTCAAAAAGTGTCAGAGCATAGTATAAATCAGACCATGTCTGTGTCAAACAAAACACAACAACCCTACCGATCCCGCAGCCCAGCGCCGGGGCCTTTACTCCCCCATGTTACGTGATGCATGTAGCCTGATGGATGGTCCCCTTCCCAGGGCAGACACCATGATGAACACAATGCCTGGAGACAAACCATGCCCCCCTCTATAGGCCTCTGCTCCTCAGACACATACCCCCCCCCCCCCCCCCCCCCCACACACACACACACACACACTTCCATTCATTCTGCTGCTTTTATTTATTCACACGCTCACGGCCTGTTTGTTTTTTTAAGCAAAACAAATTGAAAGGAATAAAAGCAAGCGTGAATTGCGCTTTTTATATTCCTCTTTGTGTCAAGAAGTTTGGCTTAGGGTTATGCATCATGCCACATAGGTTATGCATACGATCTCGGCTGTAAAGTATGATTAAAAGTGCAAAAGGATACTCATAGAGATGTGCAGGGTTTTTAGACTTTCTTTCAGGTGAAAGGTCCAGAAAACTGTTAATGATATTCAAACAAATAAATGTGAATGAAATGTTTCTGCACGTTATGAATGAATGAATGAATGAATGAATGAATGAATGAATGAATGAATGAATGAATGAATGAATGAATGAATGAATGAATGAATGAATGAATGAATGAATGAATGAATGAATGAATGAATGAATGAATGAGGCATTTATTATCAGTTATCAGTTTGTAACTTATGGCCATTGTGGCTTGACTCCCCTGAAGGGATGTGCCTGAAACCATATTCAAGGCACTGATAATGATTTTATTCTGGAAAAATTGAAAATGAAAACAGATTTATAATAGAATTATAGATTGATCATCCAAGGACCAGCACATGATACTTTTCATAACAGAGAAAAACATTAATTAGATTGATAAGTCCCAATATGACTAAGTGTGAACTTTGTAAATGCAAACCATTTTTTAGATTGCCTTTATTCTACATTAAAAAGGTTGTAATAAATATATTTCTTAATATTATATAATTTGTAATATACAAGATTAATCATTTTATGGATTATAAAATGCACATTAAATGGAATCGTTACATCTAAATCTTCCTGTTTAAGCCCATCCACATCTGGTTCTACACTGTCAGAAAAAAAGGTCCATTTTTGTCACTGGGGCGGTACCCTAGGGTACAAAACCGAAAAGGTACTACTATATACTTTTAAGGTAATAATACGCACTCCTAAAGTACTGATATGTGCCTTTTAGGGGTTAGTAAGGTACAAAGATGTACTTTTTTTTTGAGAGTGTATCCAAATACAGATAATTTTTCAATGCAACAGATACAGACACATGTATTCAAATAATGGCACACCTCTACTCTCAGCCGTGGTTTCAGTATTAGTAAAGTTTCCTTCAGCACCACGGACAGCAACCGTACGGTAAAAAGGCCAGCAGATCATTTCCACCTGCTTATGTTTCGGGGAGTTTCGGCAGTACCTCGGTGGTTCATGTTGGTTGTCTATAAACCGTAAGGTTGGAGGTTCAATGCCTGGTTCCACCTGACCTGTGTCGAGGTGTCCATGAGCAAGACACCCAAACCCAGCTACTCCCAATGCCTTACATGGCTGACATCGCCGTTGGTGTATGAATGGGGGAATGTGAGGCAAAAATGTAAAGCACTTTGGATGGCCATAGGGTCTATTAAAAAAAGCGCTATATAAATGCAGTCCATTTACCATTTATGTTGACCAGATAGGATAGTCTCTTAAACACCCACTTTAAGACTGGTATCGGTTCAATTACACTAGTTGGCCAATCACACACAAGGCTACATGAGGTGAACGCGCTTTGAAG
Organism: Pseudorasbora parva; assembly: GCF_024679245.1. Lineage (NCBI taxonomy): Eukaryota > Metazoa > Chordata > Actinopteri > Cypriniformes > Gobionidae > Pseudorasbora > Pseudorasbora parva. Next base: position 4,019,706 of record NC_090180.1, read on the forward strand.
GTAGGATCTAAACATCAAAGCTGCAGTCATTAAAAAGAGGATGAAGGAAGAAGCTGCAGTACGTTTCAGAAGCTCCCCTTCCTCTTCATTAAGAAACAGATGGGGGGAAAAACACAACACAAGTGCAATCAAATGAAGTTTCCCGACTGGGCTTGTTCGGGGCCAACTGCTTCCGTCAGCAGGACAAGAGCACGTGAGCGTGCAAACGCGAGAGGAAGCGAGACAAATCCCCCGAGTGTAACTCAATAAAGGCAAAAGTGTCACATTGACAAATGAAGATGGGGAGATATTATTTATAGCTGAGACTATGTTAAACAGCCAGCGTTTGCTCTGTGTACTTTTACTCCGTTTGGAAAAAACGACCAGGCTAAATCTTCTTCTCGGCGGGCAGTGATAAATAAGGACGGAGGGAGTCACCGCCGGTCTGTGGATGTTGTTGATGCTCATTCATGTTTACCCTCAACCTCAGGCTGCTCCATCACTCCTTTTCTCCACCCTCCCACCTCTTTATCTCCGCTCTGGCCCTGCGAAAGGAGGGAGGAACTGTGAGAGAAAAAAAGCCGGTGGAGAAGCCTGACAGAGAGCACTGACTTTAATTTTGTCCAGAGGGGGATCAAGCCTCTCTCTCTCTTCCCCCCCAATTCCTCGATCTCGTTCTCTCGCCCCCGGAACAAACAAATATTTGTCCTCATTATTAATTAAACAGGGCGCTGAGAAGCACAAAGGTAAATTGACGACAAGCCGTCCTCAAGCCCTGCACACAAACCGCCACGCACAAACACTGCACCGAGCGGAGCTGGTGGAAAAACGACTCGCCGGTTGTGATTTACGAGGCCCGTTGCGAGCAGGCTCGGGCCTGCACCAGTAAGCTATTCATAAACAAAAGCAGCTAAATAATGAATGTCTCTCTGGCTGTGCGGCCTGCCCATGTGGCGGTTAAATGAATAGGAATTAGTGGGGAGGAGTGGAGTTGGGCCCTGTGTGATGTTGTTTATGTGTACGGGGATATTCATTTATCTCTCCCAGTGTTCGCTGCCATGTGGTGAGGGCTAGAGCACGGAGACTATAAAGTGTGTGCGTGTGCTTCCTGTTCGTTTTTGTCCTCTCTAACAGGCCACTTGTGGAGGTGATGTGACGCCAAAAGAGAGCATTTGTCTGCCGAATACTTACGCTTTTCAAATACATGTCCCAAAGTAGCATGTAAAGTCATCTTGCCCCAAAAGAGCATCTAAATGAGCACAAGAGTGGTGACACTTTCCAATAAGGTTCTGTACATTAGCAATAGTTAATTCAATACAGGCCTAACATAAATACTTCTTTACAGCATTTATTAAAGGGGTCATAACACACACAGTTTCTGCCAGACTCATGTTAATTTTGAGTATCTATAGAGTGTTGTTGATCCTACATATCGCTGAAGAGTCTTAAGTTTATCATATTTATAAAAGACGGATACACTGAACCGATTCTTTCTGAAAACAGCCGAGCTCGTGGCATTATCTAACATGGCATTATCCCTGGATAACTCTTGGTTCTCGAAATAAAGCGTTACCAAAAATTTTATACTAACCCCCAACATTTACTATCCCATTATATTCAGTCTCTGTGGGGGTTCAATAAAAGTAAATTGGTAAAGTTGTGCTGCAACCCTCCCTGTGTGCTCACACTTGATTTTTCTAAAACATTTGTAACATTTAGGAGTAAATGTTATTTATCAAATTAAATGAAACAATCTACTGATTCAGCTGATAAGTTTTATAATTTAACATCTATTAACGCAAATTAATTTGAATATGTAAAATTTACCTAATAATTTTACCTAAACATTTGTTCTTGATATATTTAGTTATCAAATGTATTTTATAACCTCAAGAAGATGGTGATCAGGTATGATAGTGATTTCCCTGTGAATCATTTTCTAATTGGTTAAACTGACATTGTTACAACTGACCCTTATGTTACCTCCATCCCCGGTCGGTCTCCCTTTCCCTAATGCAATTACTAATGCCAATGAAATGAACCTTACTGTAAAGTTTTACCACAATCTCAGCTCAGATTCAGCATCTCTCCACACTGCAAAAAAAGGCTTTTCTTACTTAGTATTTTTGTCTTGTTTCTTGTCTAACTTAACTTCTTTAAAAAAAAGTATTTACTAGACCAGCAAAAGTAATTGTCTTGTTGGGGGGGGGGGGATAACTCAAAATTAAGAGAGTTTTTGCTTAAAATAAGCTAAATAATCTGCCAATGGGGTAAGAAGAATAATCTTAAAACAATTTTATTTCACTTACCCCATTATTGTGCTTATTTTAAGCAAAAACTCTCTTAATTTTGATTTATTTTTTCCCAAAACAAGACAATAATTTTTACTTGTCTAGTAAATGTTTCTTAATGTAAGAATTTTTAGATATTTTGAATAGAAACAAGACAAAAATACTAAGTAAGAAATGCATTTTTTGCAGTGTAAGCCTCCAGGACTCTGTTTAAACTGTTTCTTATGTCCATGATTCAGCTGGATGTTAGGAATGCAAAACGCTGACCTTTCCTCAGTCCGGCGTCCCAGCCCTCAGTCAGCACTCGTTTAATGGCACCTGCCATCCTCCGCTGGCCGTCCGTGCTTTTGCAGGGGGCAAATCTGTCAGCAAGGCTGAATTAGTGATCCGTGTGATCTGATAGCAGAGGAGGCCCAAGGCCCACCGCAGCTCCTGATACCAGCCAGAGCAGTCTCACCTGAGGCTGAGTGACAGCCCAACAGCAGGGGATGGACAGGCAACCCATGTCATTCATATTCATTCATACGTGAAGACATTCGCTTGGACATGCAGACACTGAAGCAGGGTCCTTGGTCTCGCACATTAAAGATGGGAAAGATATTCATCCGTATGCTTAAAGGGGTGGTTCCGTGTTTATGGGGCGCATTATAACATGTCTTAAATCTTTTTCTTTTTTTAAACGGCGTATTTTTCTTATATTTGACCTTTATTCCACACCGCTGTCTCCACTGTCCTTTGAACAGCTCGTTTGCTTCCTGCTTCTATGAAGCTCATCCCTCAGTAAAACGCAATGGTCTTAGATTGGTCAGATGGCCAAATGTAGTTTCCTGTATTTTTATTGGCTGAAGTGCCAAGCACAGGTTGCCGGAAACGCCACGCCCCTTCCCATTACGGGCAGAAGTCACATCTGCGGAGACTAGCAAGGGTTTATGATGTCACCAACCCAGGAAGAAGCTCGTTGCAATCCAAACCGGCCATTTTTGTAGGCAATAAACTGCCGTAACTTTAAAGACAATATCTCCGTTTGCATTGAACTTTCAGCGCTGTAACTTTGCAGATACTGTTTATGCTCAAGCAGCGACATTACACACTAACTAAAGTTAAAAAAGTGAAATCGCATGCAACCGCCCCTTTAATATGTGTGAGCATCACATAACATTCAAACGAATGATGAATCATTGATGGTAACTCAGCGTGTAAAATCAAAGTTTGATCACAGTGGTCAGCTGGACTGAGGGGGTCCCTCTCGACTCATTAGGACCCTCACGCTGACCCCTGGAGCTTCTTATTGACTCTGATGTGAAGAGTATCACAGGCACCAGAGAGAGAACCAGCCCGGAGCCATCCTTTAACCTCCAATGACATTTAACTAAAACCCAATCTCCATCTCTATGAGTGCTAGCTCTGACCTCAAGGGTAAAGGAGAACATTTAGATGTATTTGTGCTCACCCATGATCACAATCAGTTTCATATGTAGAGCATCATTTTGATACAATTGTTTTAAGTTAAAAAAAAAACAATAAAAAAATGTAATTCCAATCTAAACATATAAATTATGAATATAATCATGTGATTACTTCAGACAAAGAGAGAAGGAGGACAGATACAGAAAGTCCTGTTTTTTAATTGTTGGTCATAATGCGTCAGGTATGTTTCTATGATTGTGTGTGTGTGTGTGTGTGTGTGTGTGTGTGTGTGTGTGTGTGTGTGTGTGTGTGTGTGTGTGTGTGTGTGTGTGTGTGTGTGTGTGTGTGTGTGTGTGTGTGTGTGTGTGTGTGTGTGTGTGTGTGTGTGTGTGTGTGTGTGTGTGTGTGTGTGTGTGTGTGTGTCTTTACAGAAGGAGTAGCCACAGTGAGCTCCATTACCAGGAGAGAGGTCAAGGTCCAACACACTGGGACATCATCATCTCCATCTTATCAGCGTTGTAATAATTTGACGATAAAATAAAATAAATAATAAAAAAGCACCATAATCTCAGCCAGCTGGAATTGGAAACTTATACAAGGGTTAGCGACTGGAGGTGGATGATGCCCTTGGGCCTCTGCTGTGCACTGGCAGCAAGGGAGAGAAAAACTGAAAATGTCCTTCTGTTTGACATATTGCACATCATGTCGCCCCTCTTTTACGGTTCTGCAATCTTTAGCATTTCAGAGAAGGGTTTCCGTGTGCAGGTTAACTAGTAGCCAGGGGCTACAGAATTCTGTGTGACAAATGGAACAGTCAATTGGTATGGGGGAGGCCGAATGGGGTTTGGAGAGTTACACCATGCAGGTGGACTGATCTGTAGTTATGGGAGTTGGGGGGGGCAGATAAATCTCTTCCTCTGTAGCTTATGATGGCTAGATTGAGGTTTGAGGTTTGGGGCTTGAGTCCGTGCTCAGGGGCAGAGGTCAAGAGCCGGAGATTGTAAGGGGCAATGAGAGGGAATCAAGTAGAGGTGGGTCTTTTTACGACATTCGGCCCCTGTGTCCGACAATGTTCTCAGTCATATTCCCTTGGTACAGAACTAAAGCTGTGCAGTCTGTAAACAGTCAAAATACTCCTAAAAACAATCCTTTACCGTAATCATTTGCTCTGCCACTGAGGTGTAACTCCATTTCTTGGTTCAAGTATAATGCCCTTCCAACAAAACACCTGAGGAACAACACAATAAAATATTTTTTTAAAGGACAATTAATATTTTTTTACCCAGCAAGGATGCTTTTAATAGATTAAAAGCATAAATATGTTTATAATGATACAAAAAAAATTATGTATCATTAAAACTTTCTATTCGTTCAAAGAATCGTTGTGCATGATTTGCATCTCAGCAAAAAACTTTCACTACCAACCTTTTTTCACCCTTACTCAAATAGTAAGTTTGACAATAAGGTCTGAGTATGTGTAAATCTGTGGAGGGTATGATGAGTGAAAATGGGTTTAACAAGAAGGTTCCTGAGTATAAATCCGGGAATAGTGATTAAAATGGATGTTATGAACGTGTTTGAGAAAGAAATGAATGAGAGGTGTTCTAATAAAGATGGTACATGTATGTGGGCTGTAAACTGAAGAATGTTTATTTTTATATCAGACCATTATTGTGGATCTGACCTTTTTTTTTTTTTTTTTTTTTTTTTTTTTTATTATTATTGTCTTTACAACTGTTTTAACTATGCTTGTTTAAATTTTTTATTCGTCCATATGGTACTCTTTTTTCTCATGCATTTGCTACCACTGTTTTAATTAATTTCTATGTAAAGCACTTTGAATTGCCATTGGGTATGAAATGTGCTATACAAATAAACTTGCCTTGCCAACTTGCCAGAGTATTTCTTAACATGTGTAAATATTTGTTTGAACATAAAAACGATTAAACAACTGAGATAAACTAAACTAATTTTACAGACATTTGACAAACAAATGAAATAATGAGCATCTGGTGTGTCAAATAAGTGCTTTAAGTACTACATAAGTGTAACAGTTCTGATGCTCACGTGCCACTGTTGGTGCTTTCGGCGGGGTCAGGGGTCAGCATTGGGCACCCTGACTGGTCAGCGACTATACCGCCCTATACACAACAAACTGAGATGCTCTGTGTATTCTGACAGCTTTCTATCAGATCCAGCATTAACTTCTGGAGCAGTTTGAGCTCCAGTAGCTCGTCTGTTTGATCGGACCACACGGGCCAGCCTTCGCTCCCCACGTGCATCAATGAGCCTTGGCCGCCCATGACCCTGTGGCCGGTTCTCCACTGTTCCTTCCTTGGAGCACTTTTGATAGATACTGACCACTGCAGACCGGGAACAGCACATAAGAGCAGCAGTTTTGGAGATGCTCTGACCCAGTCGTCTAGCCATCACAATCTGGCCCTTGTCAAACTCGCTCAAATCCTTACGCTTGCCCATTTTTCCTGCTTCTAACACATCAACTTTGAGGACAAAATGTTCACTTGCTGCCTAATATATCCCACCCACTAACAGGTGATGAAGAGATCATCAGTGCTATTCACTTCACCTGTCATAATGTTATGCATGATCGGTGTATATATAAATATATCTTTAGATCTGCACCAAGTCAAAACACTCACTTTAAACGTTCAACACAGTCCCTAAATCTCGTTTGTACTGGCACTGATGTGAAACTCCATTTCTAAGTTCATTTATAATGTCATAATATGACAACGAGGCACCTGTGAAGAATCCCTGGAGTTTTGCCCTTTCACAAAATTGAGCACATTTAATAACCCTGTTAAAAGTCTCTGAAATACATCAGCTGAAGGACTTGTCTTTTTCTCCTGTCACCTTTCACTCTGTGGAAGCAAGTTTTCCAACATCCCCATCTCATTTTTCATCCTCACATTCTTTAGCTCACACACACACACACACACACACACACACACACACACACACACACACACGCACGCACGCACGCACGCACGCACACAAATGCTCCTTCCATCACCCCTTCGTTTCTCGGCTCTACAAATGCATTTGTTCAATACCTCCAGCAAACAGATTAGAGGCTTCTTATCTGAGGCAGGAGTACGTGATAATGGCTTTCACCAGATCCCTCCACTGTCACAGATTAAAATGGCTCTGGCTGAAGCGTATTAGCAATCACTTTTTTCTTCTACATTTTTTTTTGTTTCTGCTTGCCATTGGATTTCCTGTCCAATCTATTGTAGCAGGACCCTAAAGATACAAGGAGAAGTCAGTTTCAATCTGATAGGTGATTGTTTTTTTTTCCATCTCCCTGTTGCTGATTCCCTGGTCTGCCATCGATCGATGATTCGCCTGGCTGCTTGTCACCTTGGTGTGTGTGTGTGTGTGTGTGTGTAAGTGTCAGTATGCAAGTGTGTGTGTGTGTGTGTGTGTGTGTGTGTGTGTGTGTGTGTGTGTGTGTGTGTGTGTGTGTGTGTGTGTGTGTGTGTGTGTGTGTGTGTGTGTGTGTGTGTGTGCGCACAAGTGTCTTGAAGCTCACCTCCAACACTTCCTTTAAACTTGATACGAAGTGATTGATCTTTGGGTCCACTGAACAAAGGCAGACAAGTAGGCCTGCCAGAGAGGGACAATGCGCTTTGCCACGCCGCTATAGAGGCTCAATTACAGGGGTTACCTGCGCTCCTTATTGGATCACACCGGGCCGCATCTCAGAGCGCTGCACTTCCAGCTCTCCACTGCAACACACTAACAGACACTTTACTTTGCTTAATGTACTATAACTGGGATCAGACTTCCGGGATTGCAGCTTGAGTAGGTTAACCCACTAGCTTACTGCACAATCCATTAATAACTCTCTCCTTTACTGGCTTCACAGCAATACCTGTCCAACCAGAGTATCGACGCACACTGCAGCTTACGTGAGATCACAGATGTACACTCAAAAAAATGATACGGTGGATTTACTTAATGTTTTTATGTCAACTGGTTCCACGTAACTGGGTTATGTAGAATTTACTTAACATTGTTTATTTCAGTAAACTGAGGTTTTTTACGCAAGATTATTTCAATGCCATTTGGTTGAATTAGGTTAGCATTCTTAATTTTGTCCAAAACTATTAAGTTAAATTATCCTAAAATTAATATCAATCAAAAAGCATTACAAGTAATCCAGTTTAATTACAAATTTAGAAATGCACTCTCAGAAAAAAAAGGTACAGGGGGCGGTTCCCTAAGGTAAAAAAAAAAGTCAAAAGGCACATCTTTGTACCTTACTCACCCCTAAATGGTACATATTAGTACCTTAAGAGTGCATATTAGTATCTTAAAGGTACATAGTAGTACCTTTTAGGTTTTGTACCTTAGGGTACCACCCCAGTGACAGCAATGTACCTTTTTTTCTGACAGTGTATTATCAAATAAGAAAACCTTTTACAAAATCTTATTGCCTAGCCAGAAGATGGTTTTGTTACATCCATGGCATGCCCGAAGTAGTTGCTTTTTATTATTAACACAGCTTTAATTGTTATGAGCAGTTCCTCACCCCTAACCAATGCTCTACACGTCACCACAGTGGTAACCTCCAAAAACACTAACACAACACAAACTTTTAAATACCAACATTAAACATTAAAAAGTCTCTCCATTTTCGCATCTTGTTAAAAGTGCATAAAATAGCACTTTATTAAAACATTTACTCTTCGAATTCAGCCTCTTTGCCAAGCATGATGGGCAGTGAATATCCTGTTTGTTTGGTCTACTTGATTGAAAAATGTTATTTGAAAATAAAAACATCAAGTTATGTCAAAGAGTACCGGTTTTAAGTGAATATAACATAAGGCGATCACATTTGAACCAGAAACCTGATATAATGGTGTGAAATCCAGATTACTTAAATAAAGTGAGCAGCATCATGCAATCATTTTTTTGAGTGTACATTCTGTCCCATGTGTGACAGCAAAATGTGTTATATGGACTGGCCAGCTCAGGAAAAAAACAGAGCTGAAAATAACAAAAAAAGGAAATGACACACCTCCACACTAAATTGATCTGGTTGACCTTTAGACCTTTGCTTTGACACTTCCTACTCCCCCGGGGTCGGCTGTGAACATCTGAGACACTCGCAGATTCCTCTCGGCATTAACATGTGCTTTTATATTCAGTCTTTACACATTTCAATCCAACCAATGCATATGTGAGAGGTTGTGCTAACTGAAACATTTCCTTCATTTACTAAAGTGCTTTCTTTTGTTTATTGTGCTTTCTTTTTTCTTTTTTTCCAAAACCCCTCAGTAAATATTTAATTATGCAATGAAAGACAAATTATAAAGATCACTCTTTGGAGAGAGAAACACGATTTTAAGTATAGAGGAGAGCAGGGCACAACCGAATGCTTTTTGACTTTCTCAGTTTGTTTAAATTGTGTAAAAATCAGGTTCAGAGTATTTATTCTGACAACAAACACACCGCAAAACACAGCTATACATCACAGGTCAAAACATAATAATAATTAATAATTTCTGAACATTGACTCTCAGTCATTATTCACCACTTTCTCGTGGTCTCTCAATAGAATTCATAAAAGAGGAATATAATATAAAATCATATTTCTAATATGAGCTCGCTGTGACGACATGCCCCGCCTGCTCCACTGGGATTAACCCCGGCTCGTGTCTTCTGCTGTCAGATCAGAAGATTACAATAATATCAGATTTGTCTTATTTTAAATAAACACAAAAAAACAGAGATGAAAAATAAACTTACCGGTAAGTAAGGAATGTACTTTTGCTATTGTTAAATAAATGTTCAGAAATGTCTTCCAAAATGTTTACATTTTGCCACAATTTTTTATCTATATAGTGCTGACATGTATGGAAAGTGTTAAACCATGTGTGTAACAACTAACCCATGTGTTAGGTTGTGCCCCGCTCTCCCCTATGTTACAGGACCCATGCAGACGTCAATGTTGGCAGATCAGGAAGTCCCCGTAAAAACAGGAAAAATTGAGGAGACAGGAGCAAACGTGTCAGCGACGCACATAACCCCCAGGAACTGTGAGGGCGCCGGCGCAGTATTGCTCCTAGTTCATTTTCATAATAAGAGTCCCGATCTCACTCAGCAACAATTATCTACACTCAGACTGTTTTCAACATGGCTCATACCAAAGTCTACTCTATTACAATTAACACAAGAAATCTCAGAATCACAACTTAACCCAAAATGTGTGCATACTTTAGGGTGTCATATATAATTCAGTAAAACCGAGCGGCAACCTCCCGCGATCTCTTTCGAAGCCAATATGGAAGAAATGTAAACTGCAGGCTCCAGAAGGGAGCAAAATCTCATTAAGCCCCATGTTAAAATTCCCAACTTTACAGCAGAAAAGAACATGTTTACAGCCTGGTACAAATTGTGGTTTTGGCCTATACGGCTAATTTTGACCTTCATGACAACTGTGAGAGGGGTACATTTTTTTCTAACTCATTCGTTTACATTATATAAAGCCTTAAAGTTCTGCATAATTAAGGGCATGGTTACTTTGAGTGACAGGTGGATAGCCATTTATCTGCTGTCTATAGTCATCGCGTCACATAAGCTCCGCCCACGTCCCGCCTCTTTGCCCATTTTCTGTTATCCGGGAGTGACACGCGACGGCCAGCTCGACTCTACCCTTCAGAGCTGCTTATCGAAATCCTATGTGTGACGTCACAGACACTACGTCCATATTTTTTTTACAATCTATGGGTAAAACCAAGCGGCAACCTCCCGCAATCTCTCTTGAAGCCAATACGGAAGTAATCTAAACTGCAATTCCTCAACTGGCCAATAGGGACAGGCTCCAGAAGGGAGCAGAATCTAATTGAGCCCCATGTTAAAATTCCTGACTTTATAGCAGAATAAAACATGTTTACAGCCTGGTACAAATTGTGGTTTTGGCCTATACGGCTAATTTTGACCTTCCTGACAACTGTGAGGGGGGTGAATTTTTTTTCTAACTCATTCGTTTACATTGTATAAAGCCTTAAAGTTCTGCATAATTAAGGGCGTGGTTACTTTGAGTGACAGGTGGATAGCCATTTATCTATAGTCATTGAGTCACCTTAGCTCCACCCACATCTCGCCTCTTTGCCCATTTTCTGTTATCCAGGCGTGACTCGCGGTGACTTGCTCGCAAGATGGCGACTGCCAGCACGGCCCTACTTTACGCCTCAGAACGGCTTATTGGAATCCTATGTTACGTCATGGACACTACGTCCATATTTTATGGGTAAAGCACATCAATTAGTGTGAGCAAATGAGCAAGAGGGGAGTGTCTGTTGTCTTATCACATTAAAAGAGCAAACAATATAGCACTTTAACGACTGAATTAAAGTGATTCATATTATTTTGTGCAGTCTAACCTTATTACATAGACTACTGCTCAAACGTTTGGGGTCAGTAAGCTCCTAGATGTTGCATAACTTTATGTAACATGCAATTCGGAAGTTAGTGTGGGGTTTGCGGAGCTCCCGGGTCATGCGGGTACATTAGCAAGCCGGTGCAGCCTTCGCACACATTCCTCAGCCATGTCATCGGCGGGAATTTACTGCATGCAAATGAAGCCGAGACGTGCACGAACGGCTTGGAGATGAGATATACATATTTAATGAGATAAAATGAAAGGTGGAAGAAGGAGGTGGGGAAGAAGGGGTTAGGGTTCCAGATCCTCTCGTTTGCATGTTTTTATAGACTGGTCCCTTACAAGCAAGCAAATGTCACAGCTGCTGTTAATCCTGGTACATCTGGACTAATGAGGCAGCAATGCACATACTTGTGAGAGTGCGTGGGTGTGTCCGGGAAAAAAAAGAGAGATGCTAAAGCACTTGTGTATATTTGCACATGACTGTGTGTCTATGTGTTTCTCAGCAGTGCTGCCCGTTGGAAGGTCCCTCATTTCCCCTGGGGGAGATGCTCACTGCCTTGGTTTTATCAGCGGCGAGAGTGATTATAGAGATGGGCTCATAATGAAACCCTTCCACAAAAGTGTGTTAGGGCAGTCATCGTCAGCCCAGCAGGGCATTGTCTTAATCATAGACTGGACCTGACATGGAGATTCTCACAAAACACACTAACTAGATTCATCTCAACTCAACTCCGTACCGCTCTCTCTTATTCCTGCGACCAAGAAATCTGGTTTGTTTTACTTATTGATTCATTCTGTTTGCTCGTTAGGTTGCCAGTGTGCAGTGACACTGTAGTGCCGTGGAAGTGACCGAATGTGCTGTGAAATGTATGTATACTGACACCAATCTAAAGGAATAATTATTTTAATTGGAATGGTGACGCAACGATTAGAACGTACACAACAATATAGTGCTTATGAGTCAGCATTCAATAAAAACTGATTTTGACAAAATACACACACTTAAGATATTAAATATACAAATGCATTTAACAAAAATATAAAAAAATATATGTGACCCTGGACCACAAAACCAGTCATAAGGGTAATTTTACTCAAATTGGGATTTATACATCATCTAACAGCTTTCCATAAATTACAATATTTGGTCGAGATACAGCTATTTGAAAATCTGGATTCTGAAATGTGCAAAAAAATTGAAATATTGAGAAAATCTCTGTTAAAGTTACCCAAATGAAGTATAATAATATACATATACTGTTTATTATATATATATATATATATATATATATATATATATATATATATATATATATATATATATATATATATATATATATATATATATATATATATATATATATATAAATATCTCCATGGAGCATGATCTTTACTTAATATCCTTGTGATTTTTGGCATAAAAGACCCGTACAATGTATTGTTGGCTATTGGCACAGATATACCCGTGAGACGCAGGACTGCTGAAGAGCTCCAGGGTCGACACAGAAAGGCTAAAAAAAGAAAGGCTAGATAACCCCTTAAAAACAATATATTAATAATTAAAATTCAATAAAGATAAACAAGACAATAAAACAAACATTGAAATATAAAAAATATGTATAAACCTAACAATTATTACAAATAAATGTGACTGAGTATTATATATATATATATTTAAATATTTTGTGTGTGTGTGTGTGTGTGTGTGTGTGTGTGTGTGTGTGTGTGTGTGTGTGTGTGTGTGTGTGTGTGTGTGTGTGTGTGTGTGTGTGTGTGTGTGGCCTGGTAATCCCTACGTTATGGGGACAAAATGTCCCCACAAAGATGGCAATATCCGAAATCCTTGTCCTTGTGGGGACATTTTGAGGTCCCCATGAGGAAAAATTTTTATAAAACACACAGAAAGAGTTTTTTTGAGAAAGTAAAAATGCAGAATGTTTCCTGTGATGGGTAGGTTTAGGGGTAGGGGCAGTGTAAGGGGATAGGATGTACAGTTTGTACAGTATGAAATCAATTACGCCTATGGAAAGTCCCCATAAAACATGGAAACACGACATGTGTGTGTGTGTGTGTGTGTGTGTGTGTGTGTGTGTGTGTGTGTGTGTGTGTGTGTGTGTGTGTGTGTGTGTGTGAGTAAATAATATATGTATATTTTCTTGCATATATGTTGTACATACATGAAAATGTATGTATGAGTTTGTGCCTGCATGTTAAAAATAAATATAGTTTGTTTTTGATAAAGGGAATTGCCTATTTATTCCTGCTTCATGCGTGAGTACCTCAGTGCAGGTCAGTTTAGTTTACACTGAGTTCTGTGCTGTAATTGTATGATAGTGTTGGTGTGGAGTTGCTAGAATCCTCAGAGATGAAGAGTGCCTAGACCTGCTATGGGCTTAAATCACTAGAAAATTGGTTCTTGCAAGCTTGATTGTGTTGGTAAATGAAAACGTATGTGACTTTGTTGTCTGTGTGTGTGTGTGTGTGTGTGTGTGTGTGTGTGTGTGTGTGTGTGTGTGTGTGTGTGTGTGTGTGTGTGTGTGTGTGTGTGCGTGCATGTGTGTGCGTGTCACTAAAAGTGCTTCTTTTTTTCCATGGCTTTTTGATGGAATAAAATGGCACAACTATTTGATTTTAAAATCACTGACACTAAGCCCATGAACATAAGTGGATGTCTAACCTTTCCATTTATAAAGACTTTCTGAATAATAAAGTCATTCCTATTCATGCTACTAAGCTTATGTTACATCACAGACGATGGAAATGGTGTGAGGACTCAAGTGCAGGAGAAAAATGATAATTTATTGTCAAAATGAAACAAATACAAAACAAAACACCCACGAGGGGGCTGAAACACATAATAGAACATAAAACAAAAACTCAAACATACCAAATAGAAATCACAGGAGGAAGGGGAGACGCAAACATGAGACAAGGATCCAACACAGACTGACAAACACAAGGAGCTTATAAGGGGAAGAAATCAAGAGGGAAGAGGTGGGAGAAATCAACACTAATCAGATAACAAGGGGGAGGGATCAGACAATGACAGAAGCACAAAGGCCATACTGACAAACCCACATGTGCACACAAGACAGGACAGGCATGTGACATTACCCCCTCCTTAAGGAGCGGCTACCAGACGCTCCACTAGGGACGGGCGGGACAGACCAGGGGGGCACGGGAGGGACTGACCAGGGGGGCACGGGAGGGACTGACCAGGGGGGCACGGGAGGGACTGACCAGGGGGGCACGGGAGGGACTGACCAGGGCGGGACGGGCGGGACAGACCAGGGCGGGACGGGCGGGACAGACCAGGGCAGGACCGGAGGAACAGGGGAAACAGAGAAGGAAGGAACAAACAAGGGAGGGGTCAACAAGGAGGGAATAGGGAAAACAAAATTTTCAGGAGGCCATGGTGGCCCACAAAGTTCAGGCACCCAGGGCGGCGCGGTCAGAGCAGGGTGCTGGTTTTGCGCGGGCAGGCCAGTGCGCCGGGGCGGCGCACGGAGAGCAGGACGCCTCAGGGGCGCACGGAGAGCAGGACGCCTCAGGGGCGCACGGAGAGCAGGACGCCTCAGGGGCGCACGGAGAGCAGGACGCCTCAGGGGCGCACGGAGAGCAGGACGCCTCAGGGGCGCACGGAGAGCAGGACGCCTCAGGGGCGCACGGAGAGCAGGACGCCTCAGGGGCGCACGGAGAGCAGGACGCCTCAGGGGCGCACGGAGAGCAGGACGCCTCAGCGGCGCAGGCAGAGCAGGACGCCTCAGCGGCGCAGGCAGAGCAGGACGCCTCAGCGGCGCAGGCAGAGCAGGGCACCAGGGAGGCGCGGTGAGAGCTGGACGCCTGGGAGGCGCGGTGAGAGCTGGATGCCTGGGAGGCGCGGTGAGAGCTGGACGCCTGGGAGGCGCGGTGAGAGCTGGACGCCTGGGAGGCATCTCCGGCCCAGCGGCGTCCACCGGAACAGAGTCCACCGGCATAGGAACAACCAGAACTGGGACCACCGGAACACAATCCACCGGCACTGGGACCACCGGAACATGATCCACCCGTACAGGGACCACCGGAACACGATCCACCGGCACTGGGACCACCGGAACACGATCCACCGGCACTGGGACCACCGGAACACGATCCACCGGCACTGGGACCACCGGAACACGATCCACCGGCACTGGGACAACCGGAACACGATCCACCGGCACAGGGACCACCGGAACACGATCCACCGGCACAGGGACCACCGGAACACGATCCACCGGCACAGGGACCACCGGAACACGATCCACAGGCACAGGGACCACCGGAACACGATCCACAGGTACAGGGACCACCGGAACACGATCCACCGGTACAGGGACCACCGGTACACGATCCACCGGCACACGGACCACCGGAACACGATCCACCGGCACAGGGACCACCGGAACACGATCCACCGGCACAGGGACTACCGGAACACGATCCACCGGCACAGGCACGAAGGGAGACTTCCTTCTCCTCCTCCGTTTCAGGACCACTGGAACACGATCCGCCGGTACTGGGACCACCGGAATACGATCTGCCAGCAAAGAGACCACCGGAATACGATCCACCGGTACTGGAACCCCTGGAATCGGGACCACCGGAGCAGGCACGGAGGGGGCTTTTCTCCTCCTCCTCCGTTTCGAGACCACCGGAGCAGGGACCACCGGAACACGATCTGCCGGTACTGGGACCACCGGAATACGATCCGCCGGCATTGGGACCACCGGAATACGATCCACCGGCAAAGGGACCACTGGAACACGATCCACCGGCAATGGGACCACCGGAACGCGATCCACCGGCATTGGGACCACCGGAATTGGGACCACCAGAGCAGGCACGGAGGGAGCCTTCCTTCTCCTCTTCCGTCTGGAGACCACCGGAACAGGGACCACCGGAGCTATCCGGACCCTGGTCCTAGAGGGACTGGAGTCCAGCCGGTCCACAAACTCCCAAAAGTCCGGAGTCCCCATTTTCTCCACCTCCGTGGGACTGAGAGGCATGTCCAGGCAGAGGTTAAAAACCTCTGCCTTCTCTGTGTCGTTAAGGTACAGGTGATGCACCTCCTTGAGGAATTGACAGGCGAACTCTCTTACACCCGCCCCCTGTTGGCGGATGTATTTAGAGTTCACCTGCCGCATCACCTGTACGCACCTGGTTAGCTCCATAGTCCAACGAGCAAACAACAAACAAAACAAAAACAAAAAAATCCTCTTGCTGAATCCTCTAGGGTTGGATCCTTATGTTACATCACAGACGATGGAAATGGTGTGAGGACTCAAGTGCAGGAGAAAAATGATAATTTATTGTCAAAATGAAACAAATACAAAACAAAACACCCACGAGGGGGCTGAAACACATAATAGAACATAAAACAAAAACTCAAACATACCAAATAGAAATCACAGGAGGAAGGGGAGACGCAAACATGAGACAAGGATCCAACACAGACTGACAAACACAAGGAGCTTATAAGGGGAAGAAATCAAGAGGGAAGAGGTGGGAGAAATCAACACTAATCAGATAACAAGGGGGAGGGATCAGACAATGACAGAAGCACAAAGGCCATACTGACAAACCCACATGTGCACACAAGACAGGACAGGCATGTGACAGCTTATGCATTTGTATTAAACATGATGCTGTGCAGGTAGCTCCCTAAAACTGCACATGAACCCCAACGCTATGAAGACACTCCGATAAACAACTGCATTTTAGTACAGTAGGTTGCATTAAACAGGCAGAATCACGTGGCGGCGAGTTTTCCCGTAAATTATTGAGCAGCCTACACATGCCACACAGCTGCAAAATGATAAATCATCCTTGAATCAAATAGAAACATCTCCATATGAACATAATGAAAAAAACAGGGAGGTAACATTTCCATAGGGCGACGGGACGGGGTTGTAGTGCCCTGGGCTGGCAGCATCTTCCCCATTACTCTATTGTGCTGTCCTGGCCTGGCCTGTCTCTGTCAGCATACCATTATTATGAATAGTGAGCATAATGCGTTGCCATGAATAGGATTGTCTGCCTGATTGTGATGTATAGTTTTTCATTACTGCTCCCCAGCCTCTGCCATTAGGCATGTGGAAAACTCTATTTATCCCCTAATTTGTAAAAATCCCCTCCCTGTCTGATAGCAATCAGAGGACTGTAATTGTCTGTGGAGCAGTGACGGCTACGGCTTGATGAAGAGCTATGTGTGCAGAAAGGAGGCCGCCACCGCTGGCCAGAACGATCGCCCCTTAAAGCCGCCTGAACCCCCGCACACAACCCCGCACCTCATCCCTGCACGCAATTAATAACCATTTGCAAATGGCAGATATGTAACAACCCTCCCGTCTCCATCTTCCTCTTGCACACACACACACACACATGCGGACGGGTGAAAAGGTGTACCGCCAAAAGGACAGGCAGGAGAAATGAAGACGTGGCAGGGCGGCGTGTTAATTAATGCAAATGTACCATGGAGCGACAACTTCATCCACAGCCTGAGCTCCGCTGTCTCGCTACAGTCGCCTACATTTTACCGGCTCTATTAAGGCTCGCTCTGAGGCTCCTTCTCTGTTAGGCAAGGCTGTGTAGTAAATTAAAAGCATTTTCACTTTTTTGACTTTAGTTAGTGTGTAATGTCGCTGCTTGAGCATAAACAGTATCTGCAAAGTTACAGCGCTGAAAGTTCAATGCAAACGGAGATATTGTCTTTTAAAGTTACGGCAGTTTATTGCCTACAAAAATGGCCGGTTTGGACTACAACGAGCTTCTTCCTGGGTTGGTGACATCATAAACCCTTGCTAGTCTCCGCTGATGTGACTTCTGCCCGTAATGGGAAGGGGCGTGGCGTTTCCGGCAACCTGTGCTTGGCACTTCAGCCAATAAAAATACAGGAAACTACATTTGGCCATCTGACCAATCTAAGACCATTGCGTTTTTCAGAGGGATGAGCTTCATAGAAGCAGGAAGCAAACGAGCCGTTCAAAGGACAGTGGAGACAGCGGTGTGGAATAAAGGGAGAATATAAGAAAACACGGCGTTTAAAAAAAAAAGAAGTATTAAGACATGTTCCTGCGCCCTATAAACACAACCAAGCCTAGAAAAAAAACACTGAACCACTCCTTTAATTCCTGCTGATGAGAACACATACAGACAGCTAAACGAAAGTCATTGTTGCAATTTTGGAAAACCACCTCCTCCATCCTCCACCAGTGTAATTCTTCTAATTTGCAGCGAGGTCTTAATATATGCGTGTGCATTATTTTAGGCAAATTTGAGAGTTTTGCATGTTAATCGGGTTATTCTAATTTATGATACACCATTATGCAGATAATACTGAATTACTTCTTGATTGAGGACCACTAGCGAAGCCCCTACCCCCACTAAAATCCAAACAGAAAAATTGTAGCTACACTACTCGCAGTTAACGGTCTTTGTATTTTAAAGGGATCCTTTTAAGTAGACGTCCGTCTTGATAAACACTTTATGCATATCAGCTTCCACTTGTGGCCTGGCAGTGTGAGAATAATGGCTGTCTAATTGACTCATTTAGGGGCCTTTTGCCTACAGGAGGACTTTGCATTAAATGTTTGATCGGCCTAATTTCCAAACACATCATTAGGGCCATCTCAGGCCTCTTAATAACAACTTTATGAGGCTGCTTTAAAAGTCGTGCCTCTTTTTTCCTTTTATTTTTGGCCCCTCTCTTGTTTCTCCAAGTCGCTGGTCATAATTAAGTGAAATATTTCAAAATATGGTAATGCAGAACCTGCTTGAATAAGTGTCTTCCATTTCCATAATTCTATTATGGTGTAGAGCACGTTAATTGGTTGAGAGTGTGGGTATAGCTCGGTGGAAATGTTGCAGTAATTACAATCAGAGCGGTCCACCAGAGTTTATGTAAACACACTACCTCTCTTCTCTTAAGGAGTAGACAAAACCTAACCTGCAGAATGGATATGATATACTGTAGTGAATTAGTTGGTACACATTTTTCCAAGGCAAACACATTACGGAAGGAAGCATGAGCTATAGAAGAACTAATGCAAAACATTTCTGGGCATAATTGTAATAACTAAGATTGTATATATATTTTACGATTGTACGATAAATTAAAAAGTAAAACACTTATATTTATATTCTTTTGTATAGTATTGCACATCATATTGTAAATAAGAAATAATATGTATTTTAATCATATTTGGGGGGTTTTATCTAATCTAATTTTTTTCCTGTACTAGTTGTGACGCTTGAACATCTGTGTTGATTACCGTGCTTCAGCAGATCATGATGTAGACATCCTGTCGGCCTTCCGTTCAGTTCGTGATGAGGAACTCATGATACTTGCTAGAGAAATATGTGCAGAGCTGAAGCCTTTTAAGATATGTAAATTACCTGGAAATATGTGCTCTAAATATTTGGAGTTTAAGATTTTGAGTGCAAGTAGTGTAGCTACAATGTGCTCTAAAATTTTGGATATTTTAAATCAAAATCTCAAAATCAAAAAGTACGCCAGGTTGGCTGGTGGTTATGTTGCCCGCATACTGCCTCCCATGGCCGATAATGTGCCATATCTGTAACATCTTATGTATTTAGGTTAAACATTAAAAGATTTAAACATTTAAATCTTAAATGATTTACAATAGAAATGCAAATATTAAGATATATATTTTTTAAAAGGTGGCACAGCACATTATGTGGGTTTCACACACTAGAGGTCACTTATTCAAAACTGGGTTAGGCCTCTCAACCTTTGTCGCTTTATGGGGTTATCTTTGGCGACAAAACCTGCACTGAACGATAATGAATAATTGTGGTCCATCATGTGCAAAACAAACAAAACACTTTTTAGATGATATCGGAGATCGTCTGCTTTAAAGGTGCACTATGCAACTTTTCGTCCACTGGAGGGCGCCTATTCTAAACGGCTCGGGAGTAGCGGGACTTTTATTATGACGGGACGAGACACAGTCGCCGGGCGCGCGCACTTCCGCTTTTTCTGGTCAGGTAAAAACAGCTATTTTTATCATATCAGATACATTTAAGGGGCCAAGGGCTTTGGCCATCCGTCCACTCTCTTCCCTGAACTGAATTGAAGTAGTGGGCTGTACTTTCCACACGATTGACATCAGGTTCAAGTACGCCAGGTTGGCTGGTGGTTATGTTGCCCACATACCGCCTCCCATGGCCGAGACTGCTATTACGACACCTGTCAGGCCGGGGCTAGTAATGCTACTGCTAATTAAGGCTGATATCTCTGCAGCACTATAACTTGACATTTTTTTAATGACATCATCGCCCTTATTTCTTCTCATTCTTTTGATGCGTGTAGGTCATTTTTTGGATATCGTTACCTCAATTTTTACAGATGGCACCTTTAAAGCTACGACTAATTCCGCATTTTTTCAGTGTAAGTGCATTGTGCTTCCATGGTTTTATCGACATATCGGATTTGACGCCATTAACAGCTGACGCAATGACACAAGCAGTGTCACTGGGAAAAATTACATAACTTGCTAGATTTCAACGTTGGAAAATTTTGAGATAATGTGAACACAAGACAACAAAATCTATAACATTGTTCAAGTGGCTTTTGGATATTTTAAAGCAAAATCTTACATATCGTGCCTTTAAGATCCAGTCAGTCTCTCTCAACAATCTCATCTGTGTTTAGTTGAGAGGGCATGTTTGTCATCTCTCCTCAGCAGACAGATTTCATTACAGAGGAATACATGTCTTCCATTTAATCCCCACTAAGGTGGAGAGAGGAGCAGCCCAAAGTCATAACACATAACAATCAAGCGGCATTTTTATTCTTCAGCACTCCCGATTCAAGACCGTTTACCCTCGGCCCGCTGTTAGAGAAACGGTGTCAGAACACTTTAAGTGAGACAGCAAAGAAACAGTGAGAAAACATTGTGCACACTTGTGTCTCCAGCATCTGTAATTAACCTTGATGCTTACTGCTGTTGTTTCCATTGATTTTTTGTTTCACATGTGGGTGAAAATTGCACTTTAAGTTACCCTGAGTGTTTAAATTAATAATGAAACCACAAGAGTGCCCTCCTCTGACTTTCAATTAAAACGATCAAGCTTATCGGATCAATGAGGAGAGGAGAGGAGAGGAGAGGAGAGGAGAGGAGAGGAGAGGAGAGGAGAGGAGAGGAGAGGAGAGGAGAGGAGAGGAGAGGAGAGGAGAGGAGAGGAGAGGAGAGGAGAGGAGAGGAGAGGAGAGGAGAGGAGAGGAGAGGAGAGGAGAGGAGAGGAGAGGAGAGGAGAGGAGAGGAGAGGAGAGGAGAGGAGAGGAGAGGAGAGGAGAGGAGAGGTTGAGCTGGTCGTGGTCAGCAGGAAGTCAGAAACATAAACCGGCATGTTCCAGAGGAAGCAGGTGCTGTAGGATCGTATCTGTTGGTGTTTGGAGCTGTGGATCCCAAATCAGATGCTCATCAGGCAGATGCATCCGGAACTCATGGCCAACACACACCAACAGTCAGCAGCACCGCCCACACACTGCCAACACACACAACCGGCAAACAGGCTGACCTGTCAGGCCACAAAGGTCAGATGCCAACAGAATGATCACATCTCGAACACTGTAATAAGCAGAGGCAGAGACAGGACCTGCAAGACAGCTCTGTGTTGATATTTCTCAGATATTCTGGTAATGGTTTGTCCTAAACCTGAGCTACACCTTTAAGGGCACCATTCAAACATTGTGCTTTGTAAACTTTTGCAACTATTTTAATTTAAAATTAATGTTTGAAATTTTAACACTGAATCTGTTCAGCATACGCTCAGCAAATGTGAGGACATCGCGGTGACATTTACATAATAATCATGATTAAGCTCGTCTTCTTTGCATATATTTAAATATCTAGTTTACCCACATATTACAATTATTGATTTAAACCATACTGATATAATTTCAAACTCTCAAAAAATGGCTTAGAAAGAAAGTATTATCTATCTATCTCTCTATCTATCTATCTATCTATCTATCTATCTCTCTATCTATCTATCTATCTATCTATCTATCTATCTATCTATCTATCTATCTATCTATCTATCTATCTATCTATCTATCTATCTATCTATCTATCTATCTATCTATCTATCTATCTGTCTGTCTGTCTGTCTGTCTGTCTGTCTATCTTACCTTATTGTAAAGTGTTACCAATACATTTTAGGAAATTGCAATATATTTCTTTATATTGCAATTTCAGAATTTATGAATAAAAATATAGCAGCATTAGTTTTGAAACAAAAATCTTTTAACAATTAAACAAAAAACCAGTAGTGAGTAAATAGCATATGCCTTGCAAGCACTGATATTTCAGGCATCATTCAAGTTTACTCTCACACCTCTGAGCAGGACTTTGACTAGAGCAAAGCTTTAACTGTGCCGTCACATTTCCAACCTGGGGCGAGTGAGCTCATTGGCAGGGAGGTGAAAACAAGGAGACGATCCAGTCAATTGTCAGGCCAATGTCAGAGGGTGAAAGTGCAGCGAGGTGACTCAGCGTTAGCCTAGGTAATGGCTTCCTCTTCCTGATGGCCCGGTGTGTCCTGCTTCATGGACCCACCCACAGTTTGGGCCATGTGGAATCATGCCTACAATAACAGCCTCGGACACGCAGGGAGGGCAGCAGGTGGGAATGGGCCTTCACATCTCTGCGTCAGTGCTCGTATTGTCCGACTCTCTGACCGCGAAGCAGGAGGATGTTTGTGAGCGAGAAGACTGTTTCTATCTCCCCTCAGTCTCATTAAAAAATACCCTCATGAGAAAGTCTTTCATGGTTAAGTCACAACATTTCCCCTCAGTGAAAATAGATAATGAGAACGGTTGGGGCAGAACATTACTGTGATTCAAAATGGTGTAAATCACACTTATAAGTCATCTTGATTCAAAACAACAAATCATGGAACACGGCCAGAGGCAATGGATGCACAACAATGCGTTCAATCAACACTAAGTTGATGCAACAGTGAAGATCAGCAATAATATTTAGCTTTTTATGGTCCAGCATTTAATGGAGTTAATTCAGATGGCATTCCTTTAGTCCATGATCCTCCCACAAAAACAATTTCTCAGGTTTTGACAGAAATCCTTGGCCCATGTTTGCTGAGCTGCTTGATTGCTTAGCACATTTAGTTATGGATGAGTGACACCTGCTGGTGGTTAACTTAAGCAATGCATCAAAAAGCATCTTTAGCCATTAAAACCATTTCGCCTGCTGTATTAAAAGGACAGTACGGCATTGTGGGGATGATACAGTCAACTCAATTTTACCATGCAGGGCTCAACTATACAGATGACCCGCTGACCAGGGTCCAATCAGTTTCAGGACAGATGAATGTGTAACATTCGTTGATTATTTTATAACTTGCAAACTGAAACGTAGGTTTATGTGACTTTATTCTATACTGCTGAAGAAAAATCTGCTTATTTGTCATTGATAATGTTATAGCTGGATCATAGATCTTACAAAACAGCAATGTCGAATGCTTAAAATGCACAAAGGTGTTTATGAATATGAAGTTACATTATAAACTTAGCAAAAAAAGAAACGTCCTCTCTTTTTCAACTGCATTTAGTCCCAGCAAATGTCTTAATATGTAAATACTATTTGTATATGAAAAGATTCAACAACTGACAGATATATTAAACTAATTTCACAGACATTTGATGAACATAATGAGTCCCTGAACAAAAGGGGGCTAAATATCAAAATCAATCTGGTGTCCAGCAGATGCTTTAAATACTCCAGCGCATCTCATCCTCACGGACTGAGCCAGATTTGCCAGTTCTTGCTGTGAGATGTTACCCCACTCTTCCTCTGTTCTCTGACAGACAGACAGACAGACAGACAGACAGACAGACAGACAGACAGACAGACAGACAGACAGACAGAGAGACAGACAGACAGACAGACAGACAGACAGACAGAGAGACAGACAGACAGAGAGAGAGACAGACAGACAGACAGACAGACAGACAGAGAGAGAGAGAGAGACAGACAGACAGACAGACAGACAGACAGACAGACAGACAGACAGACTGACTGACTGACTGACTGATTGATTGATTGATTGATGGATTGATTGATTTTTGGCTAAAATCTAATTTAAGAGTTTGAAATTATATCAGTATGGTTTTAATCAATAATTGTAATATGTGGGTAAACTAGATATTTAAATATATGCAAAGAAGACGAGCTTAATCATGATTATTATGTAAATGTCACCGCGATGTCCTCACATTTGCTGAGCGTATGCTGAACAGATTCAGTGTCAGACAGTACATGTGAAAATTTCAAACTTTAATTTTAAATTATAGTGATGGGCCGATTTCAAAACAAAGATTCAAACGGTTATGAATCAGTGTTTTGATTCATGATTCGGATCACGTGTCAAACTGCCAAGCTGCTGAAATCACGTGACATTGCTGATCCGAATCATGAATCGTTATGCTGATTCATAACCGTTTGAATCTTTGTTTTGAAATTGGCCCATCACTATTAGTTGTTATTTAGTTGTTGTTGTCGCACAAAAACTATTCTCGTCACAGTGAGATGGACTTTATAACAATGTCTTTAGTGCCTTTTATGGGTCTTGAGAGAATTTTTTCCCATCACTGGATGAAATTGCAAAAACTGTAATGTTTAATTGTAAATTGATACAAAAACACCTAAAATGAGTGTTTAAATTACGCAGCTACAAGAAACATCAGCATACTTCTCCCTCAGAACAATATATTTCCACTAAATTTCCTAATTTGTTCTAATCCCTAACGTAAGCAGGAGCGTCCTGGGAGGCAGCCGGTGGAGTCTGGCTTCATAAGAACTTGCAGTGAGTGGATTACACATGCAGCTCTCCTAAGCCCAGGCAGCCAGAGCTGCATTAAGTACAGTTAAATATCAACCACTAAATGAGATCTTCTCTTTGCTCTTGGAAGGGGGGGGGGGGGGGGGGGTGCATAAGGGGATGGAGGAGCACTAGAAAGCAGAACGAGACGCAAAGGAAAAGGAGGATTGTTTTCCTGGTCACTCCGCCTCTCTGACATACCCGGTGAACACAAATATCATTCATTAACAGTAATCTGCCATTTTAACACTGATGTATGGTCCCTAAACACCAAGCCACTGGTTCACATCCCCGGCTATAAAACACAGGGACAGTTTAAATATGGACCTGCTGGTCCAGGGATGACTGGCTATCCGTCTCTCCCTCCCTCTCTCCCTCCCTTCATCCTCTCGTCCTAACCTCCAGCAGAGCTCAGGTGCCGCACCATCGCGCCGCAAATGAACACATTTCCAGCGAACAGCACCTCTGATGGCTCTATGATTTCTGACAGGTCAACAGCTGAAGAGAAAGAGAGAGAGAGAAAAAAAAAACTGGAAAGAGAGACAAGACCTTTTAAAATTATCCTAGAGTCCTATGCTTGCTCAACTGAATGAAATGCATTTAATAATCAAGATAGCGATATGTTAAGGTGTATACTCAGTGTATACAAGCAGCAGTAATGGTTGGTCGTGAATGGAATGGAATGGAATGGAATGGAATGGAATGGAATGGAATGGAATGGAATGGAATGGAATGGAATGGAATGGAATGGAATGGAATGGAATGGAATGGAATGGAATGGAATGGAATGGAATAGAATAGAATAGAATAGAATAGAATAGAATAGAATAGAATAGAATAGAATAGAATAGAAGCAGCCATTCATTTTCATCTAATTCCACGGCCCACAGAGACGATAGGGACTAAATTGGGAGACCTCTGTGATCAGCTCCGTTTAACACTAAGTTGATTAAGGAAAGTTAATGAACACTGCGTTACTTGAGTACAAATAACGTGAAAAGAATGAACACAATCCACTCATTTACACCAAACTTAAATGTGCCTCAACATTCAAATACTGAGCGCCAGTGGAAAAGTTGTTTTTAAAGGATGTTACGAATGTTCAGAAAATGTCCTTAACATAAGCATAATGGTTACCATTAAAACAGTGAGCTTATCTGCAAACTTGACAACCTGGTCTTTTAAAGATTATTATTCTGAAAATAATATTTGCAATTGTGATTTACAGTTACATTGCGAGACAGAAAAACACATTGAATGATCAACATTTACTATCGCATTAAATACATTCAAAATTAAAGTTCTCATGAAGTCAATCTTATTTACTTTGTTAGCACACATCACTGGGGGTCTAAGGGTGAACAATTCATCTGTGCAAGTTATTAATACACAGGGAAAAAAATGTTTGTCGAGGTAATTTTTAATCAAAATCTGAAAAGTCACTTCCGGTCTGGAATGGCGTTCCTTCTCAGATGACGACTTCGGGTTGCAAAAGCTTAACCGCTCTGGTTAGTCTGCTATGAGTGAGAGATGGAGAGGAGGAGCGCTGAAGTCAAACCCTGCCCTCTAATCAATATCCGTTTCCCTTGGAAATACGTCACAGCACTGAAATAAAATCAGTGGCAACTTCCGGTTCGCTGGGACTTTAAAGTTGCAATTGTGATATACAAAGTCACTTTGCGAGATATGAAGTTGCAATTACACAAAATTAAATCACAATATAAGAAATAAAGCCAGACAAACTCTCATTCCTCACTCCTCTCATTCGCTCCAGTTAAAGAGTGCTCATATTGCATATAATTTTAATCATTCTCGCAGGTTTCGTGCTAACAACAAAAGCACGCGCGCCACTGATCTATATAACTGCCACACACAGGCCACCTCCTCAAACTGCTTGTGAGTCGCAAGTACCAAAATGAGTGGTTTACTGTGCTTAAATTGTCAAATACATACTAAATTATGTCAAAATGCGAGTATTCAGTTTAACACAGTCAGTTTTGGAGCGTAAATAGTTGACATTATGCATGTTGTGTAACAGTATATTGGATCCGTGCATAAACTCTTAAAGTGTTCATCATGTTCATCAAACAACAAAAGACAAAGAAAATCACTCTCTGCTCTTGACTGAATACGTTTTATAACTTTAATTGTAAGCATTAATCTGTATTTAATTTTTACATCTAGTGTTATTTTACATTTTGATTACTTTAATTTCTGTAGTATTTCTTACCTGAATAATAATCTATAATGTTAGTCCCACCTCAAAAACATAAAGCCATGTTTATTTCATATCTCTTAATTCTATAGCATTTATTTGTGCTGGTGTTTGCAATTTGTTTATTTGTTCTTATTGCTGACATTTTTATGAGAATAAAATTTTGCATTAAAGAAAAGTAGATTTTGGTTTGTATATGCTGTCAATTATAGCAAATCGGTATTGGCAGGTCACACAAAAAAAATTTGAAAATTGGGATAGGCCAAGAAAATTGCAAATGGTGCATCTCTAGTGTCAATAGCCAGTTGGCCGAAAACATTTCAATAAATTCTAGCAATGCAATGTTGTGAGAACATGACGGACCAGAGCTGCACCATCAAGAAAGTTTAAGCCTTACCAATTTAAATATTCAAGCACAAGAAGATGCAAAAGGGAACTCAATGAATTACTCACACACTGTGTGGGATCCAAAGTGTGCCCAGAAAGCCGCGTCTCAAAGTCATTTAGCGAATGCTATCATTTAGCAAATGCTAAATTGAGCTCTTTTTTCCTTGCACGGACAAGTTCACACAAAATTATGTCAAAAACGTCTTCAAAAGAGTCTTGAAAGATATCCTATAAACATATTTGGTTATGTCTTAAGTGAACGTAAACAGTTGAGAAAGAAATTGCATGTCTACAGTATCAGTTGACTGGATCCGTGCATTAGGTCTTAAAGTGACAGCAGCTTATACTACGTACTATATATATTGAAATTTATTAATAGGATTAACCCCTTGAGATGTACCATCTCGTTTTCGAGGGGGTCCTAATGTACAATCAAAACATAGTTACAAAACAATTACAGATACAATTAACAACAAAACAAAACAAAGCGCACAATAACAACAAAAACAATTATACATGAAGTAATAATAAAAATGATATAAATAAATAAATACATTTTACACCACAAAAAAAAAAAAAAAAAAAAAAAAAAAAAGTACAAAAAAAAAAAAAAAAAAAAAAAAATACCATTATAAATAAAATACAAATATAGAAAATATTAGCAAAACCAGTGAATAACAGTGACAGTATCAATGATAACATGTACAAGCAACCTTAAAAAAGGATAATAAAGATTGTTTAAACATCCTAAAAGATGTAATAGACCTAATATCAGCAGGTAAATTATTCCAGTCTTTTGGAGCTTTACACATAAATGATCTTTTGCCAATAGTTTTGTGTGCACGAAAAGCAACAAAATAAGTCTGGCCAGAGTGCCTAACATGATAATTTGAAGAAAAAGGTACAAAATATTGTTGAAGATAACTGGGATAGTTAAAATAAATACATTTAAATATGAAATTAAGCCAATGAATGCGTCTTCTCACATACAGAGATGACCATTGAAGTGCGTCATACATTGTACAGTGATGGGTGAAATAAGTACACCCCAAAACAAATCTACAGATTCTATTATATGCTGTATTAAGAGACTCAAGATCTGATTTTGCTGCTGTTTGATAAACCACATCACAATAATCAAAAAACGGAAGTATTAATTGTGAAACAAGTTTCTTACGAACACTATACGAAAAACAACTCCGAGAACGATACAAAGTATTAATTCCCATGTTGACTTTACGTAAAACATGATTAATGTGTGATTTAAAAGAAAGTTCAGAATCAAGCCATACACCTAGATATTTAATAGCATCAACTTTCTGTAAAATAGTACTGTCTTTACATAATACAGCACAAGAACAAGCTTTAGATTTCAGTTTCTGTCTAGAACCAAAAATCATAGTATATGACTTGCTTTTATTAAGCACTAATTTATTTGCTAAAAGCCAATCTTGTACAGCATTAAAATCAGACTGAAGAGATAGATGAATTTGTAAAGGATCAGAATTAGATGCATATATGACGGTGTCATCAGCATAAAGCTGAACTTGGCAATGTTTAAGAATTAATGGTAGGCTATTTACATAAATAGAAAACAGAAGTGGTCCCAGTATTGAACCTTGGGGCACACCACATTGTTGAATCACAAAATCAGATTTGTTCCCATTTAATACAACACATTGTTTTCTATTATGCAGGTATGAATTAAACCACAAAACCGTATTTTCAGAAAGACCAATAGCATGAAGTTTATCTAAAAGCAAATAACGATCAACTAAATCAAAAGCTTTAGTTAAATCAAGAAAAACAGCACCTGTGAGTTTGCCATTATCTGAAGCTGAAAACACATCATTAGTAAACTTAAGTAGAGCAGTAGTCGTAGAATAATTAGACCTAAAACCGGATTGAAATGGTGATAAAATATTTTTAATACACAAATAATTAGAAAGTTGTTTATAAATTATTTTTTCAAAAACTTTAGATAAAGAACATATAATAGATATAGGTCTATAGTTATTAGGATCAAGTACATCACCTCCCTTATGAAGTGGAGTAATGCGTGCACATTTCCAGATAGTTGGCAGCTCACATGTAGACAAAGAAAGATTAAATAAATCAGCTATTGGATACATAAGAATATGAGAGGATAATTTAAGAAACCAATTATCAATCCCATCTAGCCCAACACCACTAGTCACCTTTAATTCATTAATGGCATTCTGAACATCAACTGGTAATATCTTTTTAAATGAAAATAAATCATTACACAATGCAGTCTCATTAAAGGTACCAGAATTCAAATGAGAAGAAGATCCAAAAGTAGACCAGACAGAAGAAAAATGCTGATTAAATGCATGAGCAATAGATAAAGAATCATGTAGTATTGTGTTATCAACTCTAATTTGATTAATAATATGTTTATTTGATGTACTAATAATACTTTTAATTTTATTCCAAAATTGTTTAGGATTTTTAAAATGATAAGAAAGACATTCTTTATAATAATTAGATTTTGCATTTCGGGTTTTAGTCTTACTCAGATTTCTCAAATGCCTATAAACTTCCCAATCTGTATTACTTCTTGATTGACGAAATGTTTTCCATGCGTTGTCCCTTAGCCTAAAAAGACTAATAAGTTCGGAGCTAATCCACGGAAGATGATTGCCCTTAACCTTAACAGTCTTCCAGGGAGCATGTTTATCTACAACATTAATGAACGCAGTATAAAAAAAATCCCACGCATTCTGTACATAAGGAATTAAAGCAAATCTATCCCAATTAATAGAAACCAAATCGTTAATAAATAAATCTAAATTAAATTTTTTATATTGTCTAATTTTAATTAATTTTGGTGGTAGTTTAGGTACTCTAATTTTCCACACACAAAATATGATGGAGTGATCACTAAAGCAATCAGACATAACACCTGCCCTTAAAAATCTATTTGGATGTGAGACAAGTATCCAATCAAGAAGAGATTGTGTATGAGAAGTAACTCTAGTCGGCTCATCAATTAATTGTGTAAGATTTAAACTATTAAATATATTTTTTTCTTTATCGGATGACTTCTCTAACCAATTCTTATTAAAGTCGCCCAATAAAATTATTTCATTTCCACCAATGACAGAATTAATAGTAGATATCAGGCAACTAAAGGACTCCGCCGGTGAAGAGGGTGGTCTGTATATGCTTCCAATAATTATACATTTATTTGAGTGAAAAATCACCTTGATAAAAATACATTCGAAATATGACGGATCAACTGTAGGTATAATCAACTCCGATACAAGACCAATAGAAACATATATAGCCACACCTCCACCCCTGGAGCACCTATCATATCTATAAATAACATAATTGGTTAAGTTTATTTCGTTATCTGAAACACTGCTATTAAGCCATGTTTCAGAAAGAGTAATTATATCTGGTTTGTTTAAATCAACCCACGCACGAAATAAATCAATTTTGTGCAACAGACTTCTAATATTCAAATGAATAATTTTTAATCCCTTAATCCCGTCAAGCATGAAAACTATCACTAACAATAATACTGACACTGATCAAACATAAAAGAAAAAAATTCTGAATCCATAGGCTTAAGTACATTACAAAAATACAGAAATTATAAAATAAATTAAACACAACAAAACCAACATCACACATTACAAAACAAAACATAACACATAAACACAAAATACAAACACGTACAACCACCACACCCTCCAAGAATAACCCAGCTGCCCCAGACCCCATATTCCAGGGCATTCCAGTGAGTAAACCAAATAATATACGTCAAAAACTTATCAACTCAACTCAAACAGCATTCATAATCAAAATAATAAAGAATGTAACTTAGAAGAAAAATAAATAAATAATATTTTAGAAAACAAAACAACCTCAAGAATATTGTTAAACTACTTTTTTGACGAGAGAAGAAGAAAGAAGAAAAAAAAAAAAAAAAAAAAAAAAAAAAGGAAAAAAAAAAAAAAAAAGAGAAAAAAAAAAAAAATAAATAAACTCGTTATCCAGAGAATAAGCATCAACCTCACCTTGTAGCTACAATCATTATCCTGAAGAGATCTGAGGTGGTGACATGAAAGCAGCTTCGGCATCTTTATGGCAGCTAAAACATTGCTGTTTGCCATCAACAAGAACACACAAAGTGCAAGGATATCGAAGAAAGTATTTCATGTTGAGTTCACGAAGCTTACGCTTAACAGGATCAAAACTCTTGCGCCTCCTCATCAAGTCAGCACTAAAGTCTGGATAAATATATACTTGTGACCCGTTATATTCAAGCTTCTTTTTCTCCCTCGCAATGCGAAGAATTTTCACCTTGTCCTGGAAGTTTAGGAGTTTAATCATAATAGGCCTAGGTTTGGCTCTATCGCTTTGACGAACTGTCGGAGAGCGATGAGCCCATTCAATGATCGGCGGAGTGGAAAAATTGCCTTGACCCAAAAGCTGTGGAATCAGCCGGGACATGAAGCCAGTAATATCATTGTCCTCTGATAACTCCCGAACTCCAACAAAGCGAAGATTAGAACGCCGGCTTCGATTATCCAAATCGTCAACTTTGTCGATCAGGTAGGAGTTGTCTTTCTCCAGTTGTTGAATCCGAGCGACACACATTTGAACGTTGTCCTCATTAGCCCCAACTCGCTGTTCCAACAAGTTAACTTGGTCTCCTAAAGTACTTAATGAATTCTGAATACTGCTCAAACTACTATGAATGGACTCCGTTTTCACATCAATGTGAGTCAGCGTATCAGTCTTGCTTTGTTGAATGGCTTCCCACAAAGTTTGAAGTGAGATATGTGGCTCCATTTCAACAAACAAACAATCCAAAAAGCAGAGCGGGGGGAAAAGACTGTGTGGCTATATAAAGAAGCGTTAAAGCCAACGTACAAAGAGGCAGTCCAGATAAGAGAGATCCTACAAAGCTACTATAATAGCAATAAGCATGCTTAGAGTTGAGCTGGACGCGTTTACTCACGCTGCGGCCATCTTGTCTTTTATCAATGACTAGTTAGACCTATCTGAAAAACCTACCTGAAAAGCACTTTTTATTTAATAATTGTCTTAGTTCTATTGTATTTGATATTGTATTCTATTTATATTGCTTTTAATTTGATAGTTTGTTCTCATTTTATTACTGACTGTTTACTTGTCTTTGATAATGCTTCAAGTTATACTAGTTTGGGTAGTTTTAGCTGTGTTTATAGTAGTTTCTAACTGCCTAATATTCATTGCCAGTACATTTTCTTAAGTAACCGGCATATGCAGGTGAGGAAAAAAGTTAGTTTTAGGCCCTGGTTATCAAAACAATTATTCGATTAAAACTTTGGATGATAATCCAAATAGCAGCGTATTACTATTTACACAACAATAGCGCACTGTTTGCACTGAAGTAAAATAAGCATCACCGTCTATGTGGCATCCACAACATGCAAATACAAAAAGTATATGCTACCATTTACAAATATAGAAATAAACACTAAATGGCATCTGTTATCTTATTTTATAACCTAGGGTTGATAGAATTGGCTAGAGGGACATTCACACTTTTCCTTTCTGTGAAAGACTGTGTATATTTAACACAAATACAATGGCAAAACAAGATAATACAGCTATTGGTTCATTTTACCCATTTGAACCTGCATAATAAAGAATTGAAGTTTTCTCCGAGAGACCCCTGGTGTTGCGGGAGACGGTAGGCTACGGACTGTGAATCAAGGCAAAACTCAGCGCCAATCCCAGCCCAGCTAATGCAGACATAAAGCTTTCTCCTACAAATGAATAACTGCATATCTTAATCAAGTTAGCATCCAGTTATTTCGGCTGGCAAATAAATATTTCTATAATGTTATACATGGGGCTCTTTCCCATCAGGCCTGGGCTATTAAAGTGATTACATTAGAGCCCCGATAGTATGAGAGATGGACACACTGTGACTTTTATGTGCCGGTGGGCCACAACATACAATTACAATAGCAAAAAAGTCATTTAGAGAGATCGCAGTAATATGAGAATGGACACGGTGAGCTGACCTCTCTGTCCTCTCATTTCAATGCAGCCATTTTGTTTCATGCAGTGAGGATCCATGGTGGCTCAGGGGGTAGTTTGTCCTCATTAGAGCGGCTCTGAATGGGAGCGTGGCACGGGCGCGTGTCCGACACAATCTGATAACACAGCGGAGGAGTGAAGAAAATCAATCTGCTGTCGGCATGACGAGGGGAAGTGTGAGGAAAGATGGCTTCCGTGGCACAAGAAAAAAAGAAAGGGTCGGAAACAGGGCTTAAGTGAGGGGGGAAATGAGTCATGTTGTTGGCACTCAAACTAGTGATGATGATTTTGAAGCAGAAATGTGCTGACACTTTAAAGACTAACATATAGACACACACACACATACTGCCGCCACTGCAAAGTCACTGTGATATTTCATCTAAACGCAGAGTGAATAAAGAGGCTGGATAAATTGGAAGCTCCACAGTTAAGTTTATCATTCATCATGAAGTCATCATGACCTAATTTTTTAGATGATCTTATGAGTAGTTACGTACAATAAATTTTGCTGTGTTTTATTTCCACCTCTCTATCATCTCTTTCATCTCTCTCTCTCTCTCTCTCTCTCTCTCTCTCTCTCTCTCTCTCTCTCTCTCTCTCTCTCTCTCTCTCTCTCTCTCTCTCTCTCTCTCTCTCTCTCTCTCTCTCTCTCTCTCTCTCTCTCTCTCTCTCTCTCTCTCTGATCAGATGTGACTCTGTAAGAGTCACTTGTGTTCACCAAGGCTGCAATTATTTAATTAAAAAATACAGAAAAAACTGTTTTCAAATAAATGTTCTCTATTTTAATATATTTTAAAATGTAATTTCTTCATATGAAGATAAAGCTGAATATTCAGCATCATAAGCTCAGTTTTCAGTGTCACATGATCCTTCAGAAAACACTCTAATATACTGATTTGCAGCTCAAGAAATGTTTCTTATTATTATCAATGTTGAAAACAGTTCAATTTTGTGTAAACTATTTTGAAGAAATGTCAAATTTGAACTATATATTTTTGTAACACTGTAAAAGTATTCACTGTTACTTTTGCCTTTACTCAAATAAACTTGATAATGGCCATATTCATATGCCACATCTGTTAGCCGTAGGTGCTCATGTTAATTCGTGCCATGCCTGAACCTCTTTGTTCAGATTTTGTCTCCTTCCACATTAAATTTATGAAAATTGTGTTTCTAATATTCCTTCAGCCTGGCCCATAAAGGCCTTATTAAATCAATTGGGTATGAATACGCTGGATAAAAAAAAAAAATAAAAAAAATCAATGCTAGCCTGTAATTGCATATTACAGCGTTATTTTCTGCATTGATATTGATAATATGTATGTTTACATTTCACATGATTAAAATCAATGTTGTAAAGTGAGTTATGACAGCTCCTGTTGATGAGTCACATTTATGGAGCGTGGTTAATAGGGTAGTTGATGCTTCACATAGAGTGCCATCATTTATCTCCATATAGAAAGCTTCCAGGGCCAACGCTTTCTCTCTTTTAGTCTAGCTACCGTTCTAGTGTTTCTTGTGTTTTTCTATCTACTGTATTTTTTTCTTGATCCATGTATGCAATTTTACCAAACTAACAAGTGAAGAATGGTACGTTTAGTAAAATATACAATTAAAAAAATATTTTTACAATTTTTAAATGTAATTAAGGGCAACTGTGTAACACTCTTATTCTGGAAGTAAACTTGATTTCTAAAATAACTAAATACATTGCTCAGTTTGTCTGAGCGTCCCAACCAGCCTGACATGGCAACAATAGCTAGTAGGGGGCAGGACACTATCTGTTTGTCCGACCACTGAAGGACAGGGGGAGTGTTCAGGGAAACCTGAAAAAAATGATTTTCGCAATTACATTTTGAGCAGGCATTAGTGCAGAAATTAGACACTTCACCATCAAGTCCTTAATTACATTTATAAATCATTGAAATAATAGGATTTTGTAAAAACTTAAAGGGTTGCATTCAATTGGAAAACAAAAAAAAATTTAAAAAAGTTATTTACAACGTTAGTGCATTACCATTTGACGAGTGGTGAACAATTTTAGAACTGTCCCAATTTAATCTTGAAAAAAATTCCCACTTTTGTATATTTGCCTCTGATTCAATCTTCTATTACAGCCAGAATTTGCACTTCCTTTCCTGCTCGAGTGACGCGCCCATCACCCAAATGAGATTGGACTCCTCTGAAGGATGGATGCCCCTCTCCAAACTGCCCCCCCCCCCCTCCCCTAAATAGCTGCGGCACTTTACGCTGCCACTCAAAGAGCGTTTTGTTGGTGCTCGGCACCTATGACGGCCTCACTCCTAATTGTGTTAGGGGGCTTTTTGGATTATGCGTTTTACTTTGGGATGCAATGTTTACTGCATGTTCCCCGTATCAGGTGCCTCTGCTGCAGTTTGTGTGTGTAACCAGATCCACCTCAGGGACGCCGCTGCAGTAAAAAAAAACAACACTGTGGGGATACATTTGGGGACACGTACATGTGGTAACAAGAACATGCAGTCTGCTCTCTGCACTGTCTTGATCTTGAAAATACCCCATCATCCATTGTAAGAGCAGGTGATTTTTAAAAAATATATAAATAATTTAAAAACTAGAAAGAAAAAAAGAATTAAAAAAGGGCAGAACATATTCTCAATATTCTGAATTGAGAAAGCCTGCATTCGTAAGAAGAAATCTAACTCATACAATTTTTTTTAAAATAAATAATAATAATAATAGTCACAGTTTAACAGATAAAAAAAACACTTATTTAAGAGAAAGGTTTGTGCACTGCAGGGGGAAATGGCACATTCACTTTAGCTGTCAGGACATTTTTTGTTATTAAAGATATTTGGTCTATTAGGTAAAATTCGTAAGCCAGCCTTCTCACGTGTTTATGATCATAAGGCCGGGATTGGGAAGTGTGGCGAGAGGACCTGCAAACCCCACCCCATCCCCATCCCCAGGTCTCAGTCTGCTCTGCCGGTGAAGCTTTAACTTTAATTAAAAGTTTCTTCCCTGTAGGTGACCTACATCCCTCTGCAAGGTGACTGAGAAAGAGAAGAAACTGATTATAAAAAAGGAAAGTAAGAATAAATGATGGAAGCGTGGCAGAGGGAAAAGCCAAGGAAAGTTGAATCGCTAGTCCAAATGGAGCCAACAAAAATAAAAAAAAATCATAAATATATTATATTTTATATTATATTATATTATATTATATTATATTATATTATATTATATTATATTATATTATATTATATTATATTATATTATATTATATTATATTATTTACACATACAAAATACATTTTATGGAGTATATATAATATACAAGTACAGTGCATCTGGCATACCCCTAGACTGTAAAATAAATATGGACGTAGTGTCCGTGACGTCACCCATAGGATTCTGAAGAGCAGTTCTGAAGCATAAAGTAGAGTCGAGCTGGCCGTCGCCATCTTCACACATCACACCCGGATAACAGAAAATGGGCAAAGAGGCGGGATGTGGGCGGAGCTTAGGTGATGTGATGACTATAGACGGCAGATAAATGGCTATCCACCTGTCACTCAAAGTAACCATGCCCTTAATTATGCAGAACTTTAAGGCTTTATATAATGTAAACGAATGAGTTATAAAAATTCACAACCCTCACATTTGTCATGAAGAGCAAAATAAGCCGTATAGACCAAAACCACAATTTGTACCAGGCTGTTTTTTTCTTCCTTAAAGTTGGGCATTTTAACATGGGGCTCAATGAGATTCTGCTCCCTTCTGGAGCCTGTCTCTAGTGGCCAGTTGATGTATTGCAGTTTAAGTTACTTCCGTATTAGCTTCAAGAGAAACTGGGGCTCAGGTGCTAGAGCTGGCCGCCAGGGAGAAGGAGGAGGGCCTTATTCAGGCAGGTGACCAAGTACCCGATGGTCACTCTGATAGAGCTCCAGTGTTTCTCTGTGAAGAGAAAGGAGAACCGTCCAGAAGAACAACCATCTCTGCAGCTCTCCACCAATCAGGCCTGTATGGTAGAGTGGCCAGACTGAAGATGCTCCTCAGTAAAAGACACATGACAGCCAGTCTGGAGTTTGGCAAAAGGCACCTGAGGACTTTAAGACTATGAGAAACAAAATTCTCTGGTCTGATGAGACAAAACGAAGAGCAAGCGTCATGTTTGGAGGAAACCAGGCCCGCTCATCACCTGGCCAATACCATCCCTACAGTGAAGCATGGTGGTGGCAGCATCATGCTGTGGGGATGTTTTTCAGCAGCAAGAACTGGGAGACTAGTCAGAGACATCCTTGATAAAAACCTGCTACACAGTGCTCTGGACCTCAGACTGGAGTGAAGGTTTATCGTCCAACAGGACAGCAACCCTAAACACACAGCCCAGATAACAAAGGAGGAGCTACGGGACAACTCTGTGAATGTCGTTGAGTGGCTCAGTAAGAGCCCAGACATGAACCCGATTGAACATCTCAGGAGAGACCTGAAAACGACTGCACCGACGTTCTTTATCCAACCGGATGGAGCTTGAGAGGTCCTGCAAAGACAAATGGGAGAAACCGCCCAAAAAAGTGTGCCAAACTTGTAGCTTCGAACTCAAAACGACTTAAGGTTGTAATCAGTGCCAAAGGTGCTTCAACAAAGTATTGAGCAAATAATATATATATATATATATATATATATATATATATATATATATATATATATATATATTTACAAAAAAATATAATTTTTTTAAAATAATATATATATATATATATATATATATATATATATATATATATATTATTTTAATAAAATTATATTTTTTTGTATAAAAAAAAATATATATATATTTTTTTTACATTTAATACATTTGCAAAGATTTAAAATAAACTTCTTCCACATTGTCATTATGAGGTATTGTTTGTAGAATAGAGGAAAATAATTATTAATTAACTTAAGCCATTTTGGAATACGGCTGTAACATAACAAAAGCGCTGTGAATACTTCCCAGATGCACCGTACATAACGATTGTACATCTTTGGTGCAGTCTTTTTTTTCTTGTTCATCAATCATGTCTGATAGACAAACTTATCTCTAAAGAGAGAGGTTCATTACAGAGGACATCTTTCGACTATTCTTTTATCAGTAAGTGTTGAAACACTATGTCAGTGCTGATCATAAATCACAGAGTCATGATTATAAGACAGCAAGCATCTGTCTGCTAACACTTCCCCTGGCAAATGATAATTGAGGATCAGACTCTCAGGACGTGGCACCACGTTACACCTCCCTGAGCTCACCTAACAGAGGACCCCGATCTACAGCATGGCCCGAGGGGAAAGAGATGAGAGATGAGAGAGGTGGAAGCACTGGGGGGCTGGAGGGTGGGTCTACACTCTAAAAAAACGGTGCTGTATAGTACTAAAAGTTTTCTCTGAAAAGCAACACAAAATAGTAAAAAGCTAATTTTTACTATTTAATTATTGTAATGGTAAAAAAATTGCCAAATAAATGGAAAAAATGCGAAACACAGCGTTCGGTATTCGGCCTTCGGCCAAGCATTTCGGCCAAGCATTTCTGTTTCGGCTTCGGCCAAGAATTTCATTTCGGTGCATCCCTAGTGAAAACACATTTGTGGTTCTTCCTGGGACCTTTATTTTTAAGGGTGTACAGAACCTATTAAACCCCTGTATGGTTCTTCAGCGGTTTTTCAGTGGTTCTTTTGGGGTGGTAAAGGTGCTATATGGCATGCCCCCCTTTAAAGTTTTCTTTACACACCAAAGAACTACTGTTGGTGTCGTTTAGCACCATTATTGAGGAAGAAATAAAATGCGATATGGCACCTCTTATGGGTTCTACATAGGACCATTTGACAAAGGTGCTAGAGCACCTTAAAAGATATGGTGCTATTTGGCACCAAAAGTGGTTCCCCTATGATTACAAGCCACTTTTAGTGCCAAATAGCACCCATTTTTTTAGAGTCTAAGACGAGGGAGCTCTGTTTTACTTAGTGTCTGTCTCCCAGGCCAGCTCGCAGCTGAGCCCTCCTCTGACTGGGACTTTATCTGCGTTCAATCACAGCGCAGCTCCAGCAGGCCAGATCGTTGGCACTCCCGGACAGTGAAATATGGCCACAATTAGCCCCGGACACAGTTCAATGATGATAAAGCGCATTCGCACCTTTTACGCCATGATTAAAAGCCCTGCCCGCTCAGCCACTGATAGAGAGAACTAATTTCACATTATTATTATTATTATTAGCATTCCTTGATTGTAATGCACTGACCCATTCCTCCTCCTCTCTTTCCATCCCTTTCTTTCGTAGCATCCAAGCCTCGGATAGATGCCGAGGGGCTCTTTATCATTTACACATCAGCGGCTGTGCATTGCTCCCCTGTCTGCCCCATTTATTTCGCCTCTCTTTTCTATGTATACCTATACCACTCGATCTTTATTCACATCTATCAGCGCATATACGCAGGGCAGCCCATCTGCCCGGGGCCACTTCTCCGGTGCCAAACAAACAAGACACCTGCAGAGAATATTACACAGTTCTGTCAGCGGAGACCCTCCAATGTCATCTGTGCAGATATGAACCCCACTAGAATGGAACAGATACACATATACAATCACACTGTGAGGAAAAAAACAGGCGCAAAGTCACTCCTCACCCGAAAAGAGTTGATAAATGGAGGGGCCATAATGAAATGGAGACATCAAGGAGCATGAAAAGAGAGGACGAGAGAAAAAGAGGGGAGGGGGGATATAATCCTGCAGGAACAGAACTGTCTACGGAGAGAAGGGAAAAGAACAGGGGAGTGAGAAAGAGAGAGAGAGAAAGAGGAATAAGAAGGATCGCCTTTCGTCCGTGTTCCATCAAGGGAGAAATTACACATTTACTAAGGTTTTTTCTTAGGACGACGGCCCCCATAGATCAAACCACTGGATGTACGAGCCAATTTTCAACATGAAATATAGACACCAAGAATCAATTTCACCTGTGTTCTCTCCCCCTCTCTCCTCACACCAGCGGCCGGACCCATGGATCAGACCATGGTTTATGTCTTCCCGTTATTCGCACACTGTCCAATACACCTCCATTACGAATGTCGAGCGTGTGTTAGATATAAGTATATTAAATAGACTTATTTAAATAAATCATGCTAGCTGGCTCTGTAATTGAGTCTGGAATTCATCCGGAGGTAAAAACCTGCTCTTTATCCTTTTACCAGGACGTCATGGGACACTAAATTCCAGTATTATAGGAATAACCAACAAAGCAAACGTATAAAAATGAAATGAAGTAAAAACTATAAATCAATAAAAATGCACACGATGTGATTACCTCTAAAATATAAGCACAATTTGCATAAGCACACTATATTGTGTTTATAAATAACGTTGCAGTGTCATATGCATATTCCCGGTAGGAAAGTTAATTACGACACTCCCAGCACATAGCACGACATTCAGGGGAGAACGAGCTTACAATAGCGAGATTATTATCTCTCTTGTTGTTTGTGTGTGTGTGTGTGTGTGTGTGTGTGTGTGTGTGTGTGTGTGTGTGTGTGTGTGTGTGTGTGTGTGTGTGTGTGTGTGTGTGTGTGTGTGTGTGTGTGTGTGTGTGTGTGTTCCTTGTTTGGCAATACTTGTGAGGACACAAATGTCCTCATGTATATAGTAAAATATGAAAATGACTCACTAGTTAAAAAGGCTTATAAATCGGCCAAAACATGTTTTTATTTAAATCTGTTGTTCTGCACATGTTTCTGTGATGGGTAGGTTTAGGGATAAGGGTTGGGTTAGGGGATAGAAAATATCATTGACCTGATATAAAATCAATGGAAGTCTATGTAATGTCCTCACTAATATAGTGAAACAAACCTGTGTGTGTGTGTGTGTGTGTGTGTGTGTGTGTGTGTGTGTGTGTGTGTGTGTGTGTGTGTGTGTGTGTGTGTGTGTGTGTAATCCCTACGTTATGGGGACAAAATGTCCCCACAAAGATGGCAATATCTGATATCCTTGTCCTGTTTTAGGTCCCCATGAGGAAAACATCTTATAAATAGCACAGAAGGAGTTTTTTTGAGAAAGTAAAATGCAGAATGTTTCCTGTGATGGGTAGGTTTAGGGGCAGTGTGTGTGTGTGTGTGTGTGTGTGTGTGTGTGTGTGTGTGTGTGTGTGTGTGTGTGTGTGTGTGTGTGTGTGTGTGTGTGTGTGTGTGTGTGTGTGTGTGTGTGTGTGTGTGTGTGTGTTGGGTAGGTTTAGGGTCAGGGGCAGTGTGGGGGGATAGAAAATACGGTTTGTATAAGTACCGGTTGTAAAAAAACATTACCCCAGTGAAATGTCCCCACATTTCACAAAAACAAACGTGTGTTTGTGTGAGGCAGTGGACTTTACGTCGTGTGGTAATACTTTTAATATTCACACGAGATGCTTACACAGCTGTGTGTTCTGCACCTGGACAGCAGGAAGCGACTCTCAAGAACACTTCCGCTTTGCTAAGAAATATCTACAGCGGATGCTCGGTGTGAACTGAGTTCAGTTCTTCACTGAGACTTTCTGCATATTTGAGGGAACAGACTTTAACAAAAAAAAAATGCTGCATAAAATAAATAAAAAAATATATATAAAGTATATAACTAAACCCGTGTCTCTGTGTGCATGTGATAAGTCTTCCGAAAGCTGTCTCCTTCTCCACTGAAGTTCACCTACAGTCATCGTCTCTGTCAGATCACAATTACTCCACGTCCAGGAAAGGGGCCCCGGCGATAAGCAGTGGGAGGGTCTTCATGTAAAATTCACTTAGGTGCCATATTTTTCCTCCTGGACAAGATTAATTGTATTATAACTCGTTTCAGGGAAGAATAATGGCAGGGCCGGCATTCTCCTCAAACACTCCGCTCACGGGTATTTCTTAATCCATCCTGCAGAATTGAGGTTAAGAGGGATCTCCTGGAGGTTATCTGACTCCCCTACAAGAGCCAGCAGAGATTGATGGGCTAAAGAGACTGAGATGCGATGGTCATATTCATATGGTAATGCCCCATTGTCGCAAGCAGCGCATGGTTTTCCTAATCTCAGCTGTAGTGAAATTGAGCCGAGCGCTTTATCATGCGCTGGAATGATGCGGCAGGAGATGCCACAAAGCAGCGGGTGTTCAGAATTAGATGCGTTTTGTAGAACATGGATTATTTCCGGTGGAAATCCGAGAAGTAAAATGATAACTCAATCTGTGACTCTTTTGGGTTTTTTTTTTTATCCACAGTATGAATTCCAGTATGTGAAGAGATGAAGGATCTTGCAACTGATAAAAAAAAAATATTTTAAAGTGCCATCCATCAGGGATTATAGTGTCACGCCATGTTTTTCTTAAATCCATCAACAATGTATGTATAACTGAGGATCAAATTCAAATCCTTGTAATATATTATGCGATGTATAAATGTCAGACTTTACATTGTATGATCATGGCTAATAATACTGAGTTTCAATAACTGCTCTATTCATCCATGATCTGTCCAATATGGATTTTTAAAAATAATTTTGACTGCTGTGCAGTGTAATGTCATCTTAATGTAGCACTTTTAATGTTCAACACTAAATGGCACAATGCAAGCTTAAAGCTAAGCCAAGTTATGCACCAAAATGACAATCACAGAGTATTTTGCAGAAATGAAAAAGGTAGTGTTGTAAAAAACAGCTGAATATATATATATATATATATATATATATATATATATATATATATATATATATATATATATACAGTAGTTTCTTTATAATCCTTATTCAAAATGTCATGAAGCAACTTTCCCATTCGGCTGACGTCAAGTTGCACAATGGTTGTATAAAACTAGCCAATAATGAGACATTGATATCGGGTCTGTCTGCATTCTGGTAATATCCACTTATATGATTAGCGTTGCAAAGCAGCAGAATATTTCCGGTAAATTTCCACAGGAACTTAATTTTGAATTTTGAATTTTGGAAATATTCCAATTTGGAAACTTAACATGAATTTATGGGAATCTACAGGAATTTATGGGGATTTATGAGAATTTATGGTAATTGAAAATTTTGCTGAATGTATGCATAAACATTTTGATTGGTCATAAGCGGCACACGTTATTTATTAATTCATTTATTTTTTGCATATTGATATATTTTCCCATTAATTACTTACTATTACTATATTAATTACTAATTAATATAGGAAATGTGTCAAATAAATATGTTTTTATTG
The DNA here is from genome assembly GCF_024679245.1 of Pseudorasbora parva. Classification (NCBI taxonomy): domain Eukaryota; kingdom Metazoa; phylum Chordata; class Actinopteri; order Cypriniformes; family Gobionidae; genus Pseudorasbora; species Pseudorasbora parva. The sequence continues at coordinate 4,063,560 of NC_090180.1, forward strand.
CAGCAATTGTTATGCATGTGTTATTTATTTCAGTGTCATATGATCCTTCAGAAATCTTTCTAATATGCTGATTTGATACTTAATTATCAGTGTTGGAAACAGTTGTGCTGCTTAATATTTTTTGGGAATCTGTGATACGTTTTTCAGGATTCATTGTTGCATAAAAAGGTAAAAAGAACAGCATTTATTCAAAGTAGAAATCTTTTCTAACAATATAAGTCTTTACTATCAATTTTTATCAACCACATCCTTGCTGAATAAAAGTATAAATGTTTTTTTCAACAACAAAAAAAGAAATTTAAAAGAAGAAAAAAAGACTGACCCCAATTTTAAATAAATACTGTTTTTTTTCTAACTTTTTATTCATCAAAGAATCAAATTCAGCTTTGCTCATAGAAATAAATTATATTATAAAGTCTATTAAAAAAGAAAACCACTATTTTATGGCATATTATGAACTTACGAGAATACTTTATTACTCGAATGAAGTAAATATACATTAATGAGCACATATATTTTTGAAAGAACTAATTGTTTTTAGCTAAGAATAAACTAGAAAAGTTACACAATGTAGCTTTAAGTTCCCTGGCTAACCTGCAATTTAGCAAATTTCCAGTTTATTCCGATTAATTCCCATATAGTCTTCTTAATTCCCATATATTCCCGTAAATTCCCAATGAAAGTTTCCAGCCTTGAAAATTCCCGGAATACATGATACAATCTATAAGCAATGAATTAAATCCCACCCTACATTTTTAAACAGCAGTTTATGTTTACTTTACAAATCTGTCATCATGTACTCACCAAAACCCCAATGACTTTCATAGTATGGAAGGAAGAAAAAAAAACTTCTTTTTTTTGTGCTCCACATAAGAGAGAAGGTCATGCAGTTTTGTAGCAACGTGAGGAAATGATGTTTGGAGTGAACTATCCCTTTAAACGGTCAAGTGGTCAAAGAACCATGGCCTATAGTGGATAAAGTGCATGCTCTTTAAACTCATGCAGATGATACACACTTTAAATCTATCGTGACATTTCCTGATCCTGTTCCCCCCTCTTCTCGCCCATTATTTCCTGTCCTCTCAATGTCCCTATAAATAAAAGTGGCAAAAGGCCAAAAATAATATTGTGCACTCTGATTAAGCAGAGTTGATATTGTGACTGCAGCAAACCGGCTGACCAATAGCTTGTTCCTGCAGTGGGATAAGGACAGATATCTGTAGGAGGATTTGATTAAGTTGGATGCAGTGTTTTTGACTGCTGGTCAGTCTTTCAGCACCCATTGGATTTCTGCATCCAAGTGCTTGTGCGTGCATTTTTCTCCATATCATCTGCACACCGCCCAGGTCGCTAATCAATAGGCATATTAATCATTCAGGAGAAGAAAAAAAAATGTGACAAACCAATTATTAATCTGCCCTGTCAAGTCCAATACAGTAATGAATTTACTAAAAATGGTCTTCACTTCATCCATTCATTAACTGCTGATGGGTGGCAGACTTCACAATGTCACTGGATTTTCTCTAGTATTGATGCCGGCCTGGCAGCTAATTTACAACCTTGCCTCTTGTGCAGAGCCCTAGTCTGCACTAATAAAATGAAGCTTGATAATCGTTAAGGGGCCTGTCGGAAAGCAGGCACGGCTCTGTTTGCCTGTGCCAAACCCACGAGCACAACACCGTCTCCAAAACTAACAGGTGTGTACACAAAATGTGGATGTGCCTATTACCAGCTCATGTGTGTTCTCGTGTGTAGGTTTACAGCTGCAGTAGTTGACAGAAAGGCAGGTTGCACTCTGGGAAGAGAGACACTCACTGTCATTTCCATAGCGGGCAGCCATCTCGCTCGCGCACACACACACACACACACACACACACAGCAGCCTATTAAGTTCACAGCAGATGATACACAACTGCACAGACACACAACTGTCACTGCAGGAGGCACCAACTTCCCTTAATCATTTACTTACAGTATGTCTTCATCAGCCTTTATTGATGGGTGTTTTACACCCCACTAAACCTATTGACTGCATAGAGATCAAAGACAGATGATGCATTGAGAAATCATTTACTGGGTCTAACTCTCCCTTGTAAGTACAATTAATGATCATTCCATGAGTCGAGCAGCTTGCTTTATCTGCAAGAGGAGTGATTGGAAATATCACAAACAAGCTGGATTTGTTTTAGTTAGGCTTCAAGTCCAAGTCCGCATCAGCACAAAACGGCTCTGGTGGGCCCAGACTAAGATCGTGTACTATTTATACACTTACTGTTGTCGAGTGCTGAACCCTCTTCTCAGCCCCACAACCCCGAATTTGCATACAAATGAAGTTCCAAATGGGCTCAATGACATAATTGACTTGCAATTAGAAATATTCCAGAGCTGGTCACTTTGCAGTGGACAGAGCACGAGTAAAATAAGGGGGAAAAAGGCCTGTTTAGCATATTAATGAAGCTCATTAGCTGTCACTTCACCGAGCTGACAAGAGGACTTATATATGCAATGGCCCCACAGCTTAATTTGAAATGTGAGTTCTCAACACTAATTGTTTTTGAGCATGTTTCTTTAGATCGTTGAGGAAATCGTGTCATTTTGGCAGCTGCGGAAGACGACTGCGGGCAATACAGACCGCACGCATCAAATCTAATATCAGAATGTTTCTTTAATTCAATTGACATTCAAATGCGCAAGATGGGAAGTACAAACATGAAAAAATATGAGCAAAGAAGGATCTTCATGCTCAGAAGCTGTGCGTGTTCAATCGAATCAGCACAATAATGAAATAGACGGTCCTTTGGTGGTACTTTCATGGTTTCATCTGATGCAAGAAATTATTTCAATATTCAAATATTATCATGAGCTCTGTCCACATAACATTTTATCACCATACTAAATTTATATTTACATCTTTAACTGATGTTCCTAGGACCAGGGCCGGTATGAAAGTTTGGGCCAGAATAAATAATAATAATAATAATAATAATAATAATAATAATAATAATAATAATAAAAATTGTACAGAAGGTGTATCTTTTTTATATATGTGACCCTGGACCCCAAAACCAGTCCTGCGTCACACTGGTATATTTGTGGCAATAGCCAACACATTATATGGGTCAAAATGAAAAAATAAAATTTTATTTTATGCCAAAAATCCTTAGGATATTTTAATTAAAGATCATGTTCCATGAAGATATCATTAGAAGACATATTATTAGTATTAATAAGCATTGCAAAGGATTTAATTTGGACAACTTTAAAGGCGATTTTTCTCAATATTTAGGTTTATTTATTTATTTTGCACCCTCAGATTCCAGATTTTCAAATAGATATAGGCCAAATATTGTCATATCCTAACAAACCATAAGTCAATGGAAAGCTTATTTATTCAGCTTCCAGAAAAAAAATGGTTAAATATTTTGTGGTCCAGGGTCATTTATATATATATAACACACACGCTTAGAATTTTCTCTTTTAATACTAATAAAAAAACTTATAGGAAATATAAAAATACAAAATTGATCAGTCTTTTGTGGTGAGACAAGTGAATGCATGGCCAATACAAATCTAAACTATTGGCGTGATAGAAAAAAAAGGTATTGTTGAGCCACTGTACTTTTTCAGTAAGCGCATTTTCGGCAGTGTTATCTTGCCACAGTTTATATACAAATGAATCAAAGACAAACTGGATAGAGCAGTCAAGATGAAACGTCTGTGGTCGAACAGCAAGCTTGAAATAGTCTGAGATACAGAGCCATCTTCACTCCGTAAGTGACGGGCCACTGCAGCTCTCCACTGTACGGAAGGGTAAGGAATGAAGCCAGGCTGCCTAATTATCCACTGGTGCAGTTTGTGCCAGCCTCGGCATGTGTGTGATGTGTGTGTGTGTTTGTGCATGTGCCGAGGAGGTTGGTGGTTATCGCATAGACAGCTTTAGCACCCCCACATTGTAAACACGGGCCCCAGTCGCTTCCCCTGGCTTGTTAACATCATCTGCGTCACTCAGCACACCGTTACTGTCAGGTCCTCGCTGCGCCTGCCGCAATCAGCATTAACCATGTCAGCCCCTTAATGGGCCCGCCATAAAACCAGCTGACAGGCCAGCCAGCGTCGATCTGCGCCTAAGACAAACTGCCTTCCCGCCCCGCGCGCACACACACACTTCCACACACACATACTGTAGACACAGGCAGCGTACACAGTCTAGTTAGCTCAAACACACACAGCCACACACACAAATAGTGTCTCATCACTCGCCATCTCCCCAGCCTGCCAGACTCACTAGTGCGATGGAGGTTGTGCTATGAGATTATAATAACAAAAACAGGGCCACCCAGATCCATTCTGCTGTCAACAAGTGGAGAAAAGCCACTTGATAACGACGCTCTTTCTAAGCTGCCATTTTTCTACCATTCACTGACCCTCCACTGGGTCTGTAACTGCACTGTGCAAAATATTACTCTATCATATCTATGAAACTGTGCCATTTTTTGTGAACACACACTGCTTTTCCTTTTTTTTTTTCTTTTTTTTTTATACAATGAGCGCTTGCGGTGTTGCAAAGCCATTCTCCGGCTGAATGGTACAGTAGTTGATGTCATTATCCTATTGAAACGGAGATGCTCCTGGTATTTGTTGTTTGTTTTACACTTCATGTAAGTGATATGCACTTGTGCATGCACATAAGTGTTATGGAAAATCAAATGGCCTGGTGCTAGATGACTGAAACCTACGCTGTGTGGTTATACAAATTGGTGGCTTGTACCTTGGAAGGCCTCGTTTTGCAAGGTGAACTGCAAAACGCACATTTCACATATTAGTCCTGTTTATATATTAGATGCACGCTGGATCAAATAAGACAAAGTGCCTCCTGCAAGGTTAAGCGTAACTTCAGATAAGATCTGAACAGGGTAAACACAAACTTATACTATCATAGCTTTTCAGAAATAATAGCGCCCGACCGCGATCTAACTGCAATATACGGAAGAATATTAATACAGTAATGGCAGAGTTCACACAGGATCACTCACTAAAATTGAGTGAATTGAATTGAATTTTTCTGCTTGTTCAATTTAGATGATTAAAATTAGCTAATGCAATATTTTTATTATATTACACACATCATTTTTTTCTTACTTTCTTAATGTATACCAGAAAAGAAAATCAATGTCAACATACAACTATGTTTTGTAAAAAACATTTTTTAAATTGTATAATGGTATTATTAAGTAATATAATGTGCTAAAAATTAGAAAAACTTTAGAAAATTATAGGCAGTGCATGTGATGAGACATTACACTGTGATGGCATGTGTGCAGGCAGTGGCATAACTTTGCTTTAAAAGGTGGGCGGGACAAGTTAAAAGGTGTGTGTGTGTGTGTGTGTGTGTGTGTGTGTGTGTGTGTGTGTGTGTGTGTGTGTGTGTGTGTGTGTGTGTGTGTGTGTGTGTGTGTGTGTGTGTGTGTGTGTGTGTGTGTGTGTGTGTGTGTGTGTGTGTGGGCATGTTTTTGTGACATATGAGGACACAAATGTGTATAATGACATGGGTATGACACAGGTATTACAGGAGAGGGTGAAATATGAGGACATTACCCATGTCCCCACTTTTCAAAATGCTTATAAATCATACAGGATGAGTTTTTTTTTTATTATTATTAAAAATGCTGAATGTTTCCTGTGATGGTTTAGGGGTGGGGCAGTGTAAGGGGATAGCAAATACGGTTTGTACAGTATAAAAACCATTACGCCTATGGAGAGTCCCTGTAAACCACATAGACCAACATGTGTGTGTGTGTGTGTGTGTGTGTGTGTGTGTGTGTGTGTGTGTGTGTGTGTGTGTGTGTGTGTGTGTGTGTGTGTGTGTGTGTGTGTGTGTGTGTGTGTGTGTGTGTGTGTGTGTGTGTGTGTGTGTGTGTGTGATCACTGTCAGCCGAGGTTGTTGCAGTGGAAAAATACTTAGAGGCAGTTTTGGTTTAGAGAGAGAATGCCACAAAAAATACACAAAACACAGCTAAGTGGTAAGAACTTTGAGATTGATAGTACAAACACATTTGACAAGACATCTGAGGTATATTTTTACAGACTGCCAAAAGCTACAGAAAAGATAAGCAAATGTATCTCTGCAATTCACAGAAATAACTGGACTCCAGGCAGCAAGACATGGATTTGCAGTTATCGTTGCAGTGTCAATATGTTGGATTTGGGGGTAAAATCATACCCTCAAAATTGTATTGTTATATATTGTATTAATTAATAAATTAAATATTTACTTGTATATTCAGCCTTTGATATTTTTTAATAAACACAGACAAAAACTATACAAGTTTTAGGGCTGGATGGTATGATGAAATATAGCTATAACCTAAATATATAAGTGGTCACCCGAATTTAGATCTACCTATATTGTATTTCTGTCAGGACCACTATCGTCAAAGAGGATTGACAATTAGTCAATCCGAACATACAGTATGGACTGGCGGTATGGTTCTGTTCTGGGCAATAACTCCCAGTGCATCCATGCAGCCTAGCCCCCCTTAGGGTAAACCGTACAGAACCAACATAATGTATATCAGATATCATTAATGTCAATATTTAATGTACAAAATAGTTTGGAAATTTAGTGTGATTAGAGGAGAATCAGAATACCAAATCCTGACTGGACGTGAGGAGGAGCTGGGGATGGAGGAGGGTAAATGAGCTCTGGAGAAACACGACAGCTGCTGATAGTACTGAAGGAGCTTATATATATATATATGCATGCTGACGTCGTATTCCATCGTATATAGTGACCTAATAGAACTGACTACACTTGATTTATATCAATCCTCTACAATGCGAGTAAAACACTTGCATATGCAAGTAAATGTTCACTCTGGGCGACTAAATAATATCTATCATTAGCCTTTGGCTAATAAAATCTTAGATTTTACTCGCCAGTGTGTGTGTTAGAGGCTAAGAATAAGTTTAACATTGATATATTTTAACTATAACACTCGGAATGAGTGTGTGAGAGTTTCTCAGCTCGTCTGACGACGTATCGTAAACTCTAGTTTTGATTTCAGCAAATCAGCTTAAACGAATGCTGTCAATGTGATTAATATTCATGAACCTAGAAGCTCATCAGTCCAACTTCAATCAAACTTATTATATTATATCACTATTATCTTTTTTTTTTTATAGAAACACCAACAATATCTTAAGCATCACCACCAGTCTAAAGTTCAGTTAAATGACAAGTATGCATTCATATGGTTACCAACAGTTTTAATTCTAATTACTAAACTTCTATCATTAAATAGTGTTTGATTATCATAATATTATTACAGTCTAATGCTTTATTGATTGATGTTAAGAGTGTATGTTCAGATTTTTTTTAAAAACTGTGCTATTTTACATATATTTTTTTTATATTTTATATATAAATATATATAGTGCCTAGCAAAAGTATTCGGCCCCTTGAACTTTGCCAAATGAACATTTTTGCCAAATTTCAGGCTTCAAACATAATGATATGAAAATGAATTTTTTTGTGAAAAATCAACAACAAGTGGGACACAATCATAAAGTGGAACGAATTTTATTGGACATTTCAAACTTTTTTTACAAATCAAAAACTGAAATTGGGCGTGCAAAATTATTCGGCCCCTTTACTTTCAGTGCAGCAAACTCTCTCCAGAAGTTCAGTGAGGATCTCTGAATGATCCAATGCTGACCTAAATGACTAATGATGATAAATAGAGTCCACCTGTGTGTAATCAAGTCTCCGTATAAATGCACCTGCACTGTGATAGTCTCAGAGGTCCGTTTAAAGCGCAGAGAGCATCATGAAGAACAAGGAACACACTAGGCAGATCCGAGATACTGTTGTGGAGAAGTTTAAAGCCGGATTTGGATTCAAAAAGATTTCCCAAGCTTTAAACATCCCAAGGAGCACTGTGCAAGCGATAATATTGAAATGGAAGGAGTAACAGACCACTGCAAATCTACCAAGACCTGGCCGTCCCTCTCAACTTTCAGCTCATACAAGGAGAAGACTGATCAGAGATGCAGCCAAGAGGCCCATGATCACTCTGGAGGAACTGCAGAGATCTACAGCTGAGGTGGGAGACTCTGTCCATAGCACAACAATCAGTCGTATACTGCACAAATCTGGCCTTTATGGAAGAGTGGCAAGAAGAAAAGCCATTTCTTAAAGATATCCATAAAAAGTGTCGTTTAAAGTTTGCCACAAGCCAAACTTGAACCAAAATTGAACTTTTTGGCAACAATGCAAAACGTTATGTTTGGCGTAAAAGCAACACAGCTCATCCCCCTGAACACACCATCCCCACTGTCAAACATGGTGGCGGCAGCATCATGGTGTAGGCCTGCTTTTCTTCAGCAGGGACAGGGAAGATGGTTAAAATTGATGGGAAGATGGATGGAGCCAAATACGGGACCATTCTGGAAGAAAACCTGATGGAGTCTGCAAAAGACCTGAGACTGGGACGGAGATTTGTCTTCCAACAAGACAATGATCCAAAACATAAAGCAAAATCTACAATGGGATGGTTCAAAAATAACCATATCCAGGTGTTAGAATGGCCAAGTCAAAGTCCAGACCTGAATCCAATCGAGAATCTGTGGAAAGAACTGAAAACTGCTGTTCACAAACGCTTTCCATCCAACCTCACTGAGCTCGAGCTGTTCTGCAGGAGGAATGGGCAAAACTTTCAGTCTCTCGATGTGCAAAACTGATAGAGACATACCCCAAGCAACGTACAGCTGTAATCGCAGCAAAAGGTGGCGCTACAAAGGATTAACTTAAGGGGGCCGAATAATTTTGCACGCCCAATTATTCAGTTTTTGATTTGTTAAAAAAGTTTGAAATATCCAATAAATTTAGTTCCACTTCATTAAATTGTGTCCCACTTGTTGATTCTTCACAAAAAATTACAGTTTCATATCATTATTTTTGAAGCCTGAAATGTGGCAAAAGGTTGCAAAGTTCAAGGGGGCCGAATACTTTCTCAAGGCACTGTGTGTGTGTGTGTGTATATATATATTTAGCCGGTGTCGAAATTAGGCACATGTCAGAAAACTCTATTCCTGGCTGCATGTCAATATCCATGGATCACTGGATATTTGGTATGTTGTAAGGAGCACTATATGGAGCACAACCTTCAGTTAAAACTGATAATCATTTGCTTTACTCACATTTTAGCAGTTTCTCCTATTAAATCCTGTCATCCAGCAGCTCTTTTGCCATTTAGTCCGGCTAATAGGGCATGTTCCGGCAGAAAAGTGACATCAATGCATGCCCTCTATTGCCAAAAGTATTAGGACACCCCTCTAAATCACTGAATTCAGGTGTTCCATGGCCACAGGTGTAAAACAAAATCAAGCAACCAGGCATGCAGACGCTTCTACAAAAATGTGAAAGAATGGGACTCTCTCAGGAGCTCAGTGAATTTCAGGGAATGGGTTTCCATGGCCAAGCAGCTCATCCAAGCCTTACATCATCAAGTACAGAGCAAAGCGTTGGATGCAGTGGAGTAAAGCAGCCGCCACTGGACACTGGTGAGACGTGTTCTCTGGAGCGACCAATCACGCTTCTCTGTCTGGCAAACCGATGGACGAGTCTGGGTTTGGCGGTTGCCAGGAGAACATGGCTTGCTTGACTGCATTGTGCTAAGAGTAAAGTTTGGTCCAATGGGGGATTGTGGTATATTAATGTTTTTCAGGGGTTGGGCTTGGCCCCTTAGTTTCAGTGAAAGGAACTCTTAATGCTTCAGCATACCAAGACATTTTGGGACAATTTCATGTTCACAACTTTGTGGGAGCAGTTTGGAGATGGCCCCTTCCTGTTCCAACATGACTCACCAGTCTACAAAGCGTCGGTCGATAAAGACATGGATGAGCGGAGTTTGGTGTGGAGGGACTTGACTGGCCTGCACAGAGTCCTGAGCTCAACCCGATAGAACAGCTTTGGGATGAATAAGAGCGGAGACCATAAGAGCCAGGCCTTCTCGTCCAACATCAGTGCCTGACCTCACAAATGCGCTTCTAGAAGAATGGTCAAAAATCTCCATGAACACACTCCTAAACCTTGAGGAAAGCCTTCCTAAAAGAGTTGAAGCTGCAAAGGCCAACTCCATATTAAACCCTACAGATTAAGAATGGGATGTCATTAAAATTCATGTGCATGTAAAGGCAGGCATCCTCAAACTTTTGGCAATATAGTGTATATTGAAGCGCTTGAAGAAGAGACTGTGCACGGCAAGAACACTGTTGCCTTTCGCCACTGATAACGTCCGCTCAGCATGATTTAAAAAACAACACATTCTACATTCCACAGTAGGTTTAAACACCATCCAAACAAATGCATTAAAAAAATGTTAGCTAAAACATTTGAGTGAGTTAGAGGCTCTATATGCATAGGGTTAGGTCCCTACATACATAAGCGTAACTGTATTTGTGCTGATTAGTTTATCGATTTTGTGCTAATGTGATTTGGTATCTGAACAGTCTAACAATATCAGCTATCAAAGGCATCAGCTGAGAGCATCAGCTCAGAGAGAATGACAGCCCAATAAAAAAAAACATCCCGAATCACTCTACTGAATTCAGACGCTTGACATTCAGATTTTCACATGACTTCACTACAACAAAACTCAACATCCTGGAGCACAGGCCCTTCTGCAGATCATTCAGGTTGAAGACGATCTCACATACGGTGCCATCCATTGGGACATAAAAGCAAGGGGACGCATGAGCATGTCAGATGCTGGCCTTTACGTAAACGACTCTTGGGGCAGAAAGGCTAACTACCTCCTCGCCCCCAGCCGACGGCTGCTTTTTCGGACGGCGCTCTGAGACGATGCCTCTCCAGGTAGACCGAAATGGCCACCACTGCGAATGCGCTTGACCTTTCCCTCCCTGCTCTAATCTGATTGTGCCTCCTTTATGTAATCAGCCGCTAAAGGTCACTGAGCTATTTAACATGGGAACCCTTTAGCTATGGAATTTGCCTTGCAGTAAATTACCTTTATTATGTTTCACTCACATGTCACCCATGCAAAAAGCTACTTAACTCCTTGGGTGTCAAGAGTCTTACAAGCGATAATGTTAATAGTTAATCGTTACTGTAACACTGTCCCATTCGAGGGTAAATCATTTGATATATCGGTAAATGTAATGAAGTGACAAGGATTTTACATGAGGGCTACTCTGACTCACAGGTAAGTGCAAACGACCGGTCGAGCAAATTTAATGGCACCTTTGAACATAATTGTGTGTGTATATGTGAAGTACATTTGAGGCACACAAAGTAAATCCATCCTTTGAAAGAGGGGAAAAAAATACAACGACAGAAAATATAAAGAGATATTAGAGCTTGACCTTTGTATACGTCTTGATATTTATACCTGCAGAGTCGAAGAAAAGCGTAGACCATCAGATAATAACAAATCCATACATGGACAACTGTCAGATGTGTACAAATTAAATATTAGGCTCAGTATGTCATTCAGCACTGGGTAATGACAAGTCAGGGAAAATTGATGGATTTATCATTAATTTTGCATTTTCGTGAATCTCCAAAATATGTTGTTCAGTCTGACAGTTGTATGTAAAGAGTCACTTATGCCAGAGATCTAAAATTCCCTCTCTAGAATTTACTCTCTCTGACAAGAGAGAGGAAAAGAAAATGGCATAACATGGAACTGACCCTATATTTTATAGTATATTATATTCTTTATATAAATTATGTACACTATATTGCCAGAAGTACTGGGACACCCCTCCAAATCCTTGAATTCCGGTGTTCCAATCACTTCCATGGCCACAGGTGTATAAATCAAGCACCCAGGCATGCAGACGCTTCTACACACATTAGTGAAAGAATGGTTCGCTCTCAGGAGCTCAGTGAACTCAGGCGTGGTACCGTGATAGGTTGCCACATGTGCAACAAGTCCATTCATGAAATTGGACCAATCACACTTCTCTGTCTGGCAAACCAATGGACGAGTATGGTTTTGGTGGTTGCCAGGAGACTGTCGCTTGGCTGACTGCATTGTGCCAAGTGTAAAGTTTGGTGAAGGGGGGATTATGGGGTGGGGTTGTTTTTCAGGGGTTGGGCTTGGCCCCTTAGTTCCAGTGAAAAGAACTGTTAATGCTTCTGCATTTAAAGACACTTTGGACAATTTCATGCTCCCAACTTTGTGGGAACAGTTTGGGGATGGCCCCTTCCTGTTCCAACATGACTTCTAATCCCCATAAACCCACTCCTAAACCTTGTGGAAAGCCTTCCCAGAAGAGTTGAAGACCACAGTCTATAGCGTCAGTTGCTAGCATGCAGGATCAGGGGAGTGAGATTTTTTTGGAAACTTTTTTTTTTTTATTATTGTAGAAAATGTATGAGCATCAATGCTAAAACCCTTACACAAAACTTTTCAGACATATATATACCTATAAACCGCATGAAACGTAACATAATGAAGCCTAGCATGCAGAAATCGGAGTATGTGTCTTCACAGAGTTTACAAATAAAAAAGATTTCAGTTCTGTCCTTCAGATTTCCTTTCCATGTCTCGGCAGGGAAACAATCTCTTCTATTCCACACACACTGTATTCAAAGGAAGCACGAGACGGTAAGGCTCTTAAACCCCCACAATATAACACAGCACAGTCCTGAAAATGGTCCAAATGAGATAATTCATGTCTGTTTGCTCTAAATGGGAAAGCATCGTTTTCTAATAGAATCATATTTCACCCAGACTAAAAGCTTCCTCAGGAACAATTAAAGATAACGAATGAGCAATGCCTTATTCAAACTGATCCCTCCACATATGCACCCATAACTCTAGACCAATTGTAAAATTGCCTCTTTGCGAATGTGCTGCTACGTTTAATATGATGTTACAGACTCTTTCATTAATCAACTGCTAATGAGATTGAAGCCTTTCTGTTGACCAGAGCTAAGTCCTGCTTACTCAGGTTGTGATAGCCATTTTCACAAAGAAACAATTTTCATTCACACAGGCTCTACAGTCGAGTAAAAGAGAATGATGAATACATAAATACTGATTCAAGATGGCAACAAAACACTTGCTTATTTTTTGTGACAATTCCAGTAAACATCAATTGATCCTAAAAATCTACTACAGTATCAAAAGTTATAAAAGGGAAATATTGCATCAGCACTACTGCAGGAACCACAAAAGCAAAGGCACAGCTTCATGGAGAGACTTTTTACCCATTTGATTTATTTTAACCAGGCTCTATTTTATTTAAACAATCAGCTAAAACAGTAAACTAAAATATTGCAAAACATACCAAAGAAAAGGAAGTACTACATCTGAATAAGTGAAGTAAGAAAACTCGCTAAATCCTTCTGGTAGTTTTCATCGCCTAACTCTTTTTAGTAAACTTAATTAAATACAGGATAAAAGTAGTACAAGAAGATAATTCCCAGTAAGACAAGTGGTACAAATTAGCATTAAAAAGTTAATGTTCCCCCATTGGTGTACTTTATCTTAAAGCAATATTAGAGTACACTCTCTCCTCTGGTGTAATATTCTTAAAACTTATTCATGCATATACGGTACCAATTACACACCTCTATCCGATTAAAAGTGATGTAACAGTGCTGAAAATGCCATCCCTCCGCAGTACTTATGACTATCCTTTCAGAGTGGTGTCATTTAAATGAAAGACACCCAGTGCTGCAGGGCTGACCGTTCTCGTTCTATTACCGAGGCTAGGATGTAGTCTATTTTCTGACAGTGTGAAATTTGAGTGCAATAAAACTTTTACTTTTCCCAGGAGAAAAAACACTTTGGCAAAAGTTTTGAAAAATGTTTCTCTTCAGAAGCCAAAAAGCATCTCTAGATGGCTTGAGGATGTGAAATGAGCGCTTTAATGTGCCGATTGCTTCTTCCCAGCCAGGGGTCAGGTAAATACTGTTCAGATCACGTAATGTGCTGGTAATATTTTGTAGATCATGTTTCTATTATTTAAATGACATTGTGCAAGGGAGGGAATCACACTGGCACACGGAAAGGTTGAGCAGTGAAGGGAAATGATTTAATGTAATGGGAGGAATAAAGCATCATTAGCGCAAATTAACTATTGTCAGTCGAGGTGATCTTGTTGGGTGCTAATGCCATTGGCAGCCGCTGAAGGTGGCAATTTATGCACAGGGGGTGGGGTGAAGTGAAGTGCACATCGGCATGCATTTAGTGCCCAATGGCAGCCGCGGTCACAGTCGTTCCATTGGGTTTTGTCTCGTAGAGTTTAAGTAGTGCCAAGATGAGGTATGCCCATGTTTAATTCACGCCGCTTATGTTTAACTTCAGGCCAGGAATGGGCCGCAGTCCATTAATTAGTACCAAACGGCCGTTCAAAACAAGATCTGCCTTGTACAGGTCGCCCATTCTCCTAGGTTTGAGAGCCTGCAGTTTTACCGCCGTCACCTGCCAAGCACTTTTGGTGTGTTCAAGTCAAGAAGAAATTCGGGATTTTCTCTAAGCCCCAATCTGTACAAGTTGGGGGAGTGTCAGTGAAAAACATGGCGGAATACGGATGCAACATCTGTAGTTGAATATAACGGGTATATTGCATAGTGCAACGGGTATAGTGACACTGTTAGGATTTGTCATTTACAACAAAATAAGCTAACACTAATGTAACAATTAGCCTAATATATAATAATACCGTTTACAGTGGCTTCAGTTAATTAAAAAGGTAAAAAATTAAAACCCACCTGATGCGCATTCTTTGCTCTTTATTTTCTATAAGCATGCAGTTATATATCCGATTTCCTTGTCCTTGTGGGGATATGTTTTATTGTTCCCCATGAGGAAAACATCGTATAAATCATACTGAATGAGTTTTTTTTTTTTTTTGAGAAAGTAAAAATGCAGAATGTTTCCTGTGATGGGTAGGTTTAGGGGCAGTGTAAGGGGATAGAAAATACGGTTTGTTCAGTATAAAATCCATTACATCTATGGAAAGTCCCCATAAAACATGGAAACACTACGTGTGTGTGTGTGTGTGTGTGTGTGTGTGTGTGTGTGTGTGTGTGTGTGTGTGTGTGTGTGTGTGTGTGTGTGTGTGTGTGTGTGTGTGTGTGTGTGTGTTTCTATCCTGGTGGGGAGTTCAACATGAATGCGCACAGACTGGGGACTCGAGTCACTGAAGAGATGTTCACAAGTCTTTCATCTGGAGTCCGAGTCAAGTCTGGAGTCTTTTGTCAAAAGTCCAAGTCGACTTTCAAGTCATGTCATGGCGTCATACAAAAAAAAATTTATAATAATAATTAAAAATAATAATAATCTAATTCTCAAAAATATAAACATATATATATATATATATATATATATATATATATATATATATATATATATATATATATATATATATATATATATATATATATATATATATATATAATATTCCATCTATAATCTGTTATCTGTTTTGTAATAAAGTGTTAAGATGCAAGGATAGGCCTACATCCAGTCTGTTACGTTAACCCATTATAATGTACAATACAAAACAATATTGTCCTGGCAACAAGACGAGTAGTACAGTCATTTTCAGGCAGTCTGACTCTGTGGGCACAAGATGGCGCCAGTTACGACAACGTTGTTATTGACAGCTAGTCGTTCAAAAAATATCAAACCTCGGAATGTTTCCCAGTTGTTTCAAGTCACAGAAAACTGCGCATGCTGATTGTGATACGTTAAAATGTGAGCAGTAACACTACTTTTAGACTGATAAATGTAAAACGTAGTGCTAACTAAGTTTAAAAGTTAAATGTTGAACTGGCTGGCAATCCAAAGGAACCATGCAGCTACACCACATAACAGCTAACGTTAGCTATACTGTGTGTGTGTTAAGGTGTTAATGTCACTCACTAACCTTTGTGGATGCGATGTCATTAATTTCGATGTTGTCGTTCCGGTGTCTTTAATTGTTTTTCACACTTGCATCTAGCCGATCTGACATGGTAATGAATCCAAATGTGAGAACATGGCACGATGGATCCTGTCAGGTTTCATGGGACTCTTGTCTTATGACATTTTGGAGTTACGCGCAAGGGTGCGTTCTAAATGACTGTAAATTACAAAATAATCCAAATATTATTTACAATTACAAGGAGTTTAATGTTTTTTTAAGTACAATATAAAGTGCCTATTTTATTTTATGCAAACAAAGCACTCACACTGGTTTATAAAATTGAGGTTAAACCACTGGAGACTTGTCCAAAAAGTTTTCATGTTACAAAAATGACATTTGTACCAAATCCCCTGACAAAGCAATTTGCTAATACGTTTAGGCCTACAGCAAAATCAGAGTACAAGCATGTGTTAGCTTAGAATTTAAAAGACAAGCCAAAATAACAGTATTGGGACACATTAATTACTTTAAGTATGTCTTTCCCTGTCGGGGCTTGAAAGTGGTAGTTGCATAAACTGTCAATGGACAGACAGAAAGCTCTCAGATTTATTAAAAAGGTCTTTATTTGTGTTCTGGAGATGAATGAATGGCTTACTGGTTTGGAGTAACATGTGAGTAATTAATGACAGAATTAAAATTGTTGGGTGAACAAACTATAACCCTTAAAAGGCAAACAAAAGACTTTAAACTGCCCAAATATGGTGGTTCAACCCCTGTTGACTAAGTTTTCCAAGAAATGTCAAACTGTCCATTTAAACAAGAAAAAAGTGTGACAGTAGCCGAAATTAATATCACAGGACAGACAAAATGTTGCTTTCTCTCAGGATGAGAGCCAAACTGATATATCTTACGTCATTTTCATAATAAAAATGTGATTCGTTGTGTTAATTGGTCTGGATTTCATGCCAAGAAATCGCTCATTACCTCTTGCTGTCCGCCAAACTCTCCAGTTCAATAGAACATTTCTCCCATAAGTTTCTTTAGCAACACATACTACCGCGCAACATAAAAACATTGGTTTTGCAGTTTAATATTAGATCTAAGTTAGGCCCTAAGCGTACTCAATGCTCTGTTTTTTGTTTTTGCATCGCTGCGATTTAAATTGTACTTTCCGCAATGCCGCAAGGTGGGCTATAGCAGGGGGCATAAGTGTAAATGTATTTTTTACAGTCATTTTCTCTTTTAGGTAAACTACCCTCAATGCAGATCAACAGTTTGAAGGGCATTTTGCTAAGAAATTCATAGCAGCTTACCTAACTGAATAACACACCTGGCTTAAAGGTGCAGTGTGTAGTATTTATGAGGATCTATTGACAGAAATGCAATATAATATACATAACTATGTCTTCAGTGGAATACAAAAACCTTATGAACCGTAATGTTTTTATTACCTTATAATGAGCTATTTCTATCTACACACACCACGGGGCGCTTTACAATGAAATCGCCATTTTGCCCTGTCATGTTTCTACAGTGGCCCTAAACGGACAACTCTCTGCTCTCTGACGGCGATATTTTTGTCCAGTATCAGCCACCGTAGCTTCTCTATGTGCTTTGAAAGGGAGGGGTGAGCATTAAGTGATAGCAATTCACAACCTCATCACTAGATGCTGCTAAAATTTACACACTGCACCTTTAATTTGTGATGCTGCTGATAATAGCTCTGTGGTTAAAAATATTAGACAAATGCAGAAGCATTTCCAATAGACGTTTCAGACTTTTGAACCCACTGTTTACAGTAGGCCTATATATAATTACCTGTAAACACAGCAAGGGTTTATTGTTATTAATTACATTTATATGACTGAGACAAAAGAGCAGCAGGAAGACACATGATCATCTCTGCTGCAGTCACGTGTGTGTGGTGGAGGAATAAACCCCTGCGTGTTAATTAACCCAATGATAAACAGGCTTTTCCCACACACACACACACACACACACACGGCTGTTGCCATGAGTCTCCTGAGTGGTTCTCGCACACGTTGAACCCCTCATGGGGTGTGTGGGAGGGGAAGAACAGATTAATTGTGGTACGATAACAGATATGCTGATAAGTGATGTGTGTCCAAGGGAAATGGCGGCTGTAGAGGTTTCTCTTTAAACATTATAGCCTGGTTTGATGTTCTGAAGAAGTGGGGCCCATCATCGCGGTGACATATCTAAATCTGCTTAGTTGGCGAGATCTAACAGATTATCAGCCAGATTTGAGTAATAGACTCCTCATTTAGCCTTAATGCGTTTTGCATAGAGAGCAACCTCCTCTCATCATTCTTTAAGATGAATCGTTGTCCCAGGCAAAATTTTAAAGATATTAGTCTACCGGCAACTGCATAAATCATAGGATTTTTACTAATGGGACCAAAGCTAAACACAGTCCTACCCTCTTAAGCACACAAAGAAGAATATTATAATGATGTCAAGGTTGTTGCTCCCCAGGAGCCTGTTATTTACATGAGGTGTTTTTGCAGGAATATAACGCATTTAATACAAATGAAAAACCCTCACACAATTTGTAAGATGGCAACAGATCATTTTTAAAATAATTATTTATAGTTGAAAGAAATGTATGCTTCTGGATATTTTTTTCATTCAGGACTGATATAAAGGTATTAAGAGATGAAAAAAAATGATGCCAAAAAAAATTAATAAAACAGACTAATCACAAAAAAACACAAAATATGTTTTACTTTAATGGTGTATAAATTTATACCAATATAATATGTGATTCATGTCATGAACATACATGAAATTTAATGAATTAAATAAAATTGACTTTAAAAAAAACATAAAAATTAATAATAAAATATACATATATACGCAATTATATAATATAAATATATAAAAGTTTGACCTGAAAGTTTTATACCTAATGGAAGGAATAGTGCAACACATATATAGAGATAGACAGACAGTGTGAGTGAGTGTGTGTGTGTGTGTGTGTGTGTGTGTGTGTGTGTGTGTGTGTGTGTGTGTGTGTGTGTGTGTGTGTGTGTGTGTGTGTGTGTGTGTGTGTGTGTGTGTGTGTGTGTGTGTGTGTGTGTGTGTGTGTGTGTGTGTATAATTTATCAAATGCACAGGACATTCACATATTTTTAAAAGTGTCCAAGATACGTTTTAAGGCCACTCTATAGCTTTGATCTTATATCCGAGTATTATATAGGCCTGCTTGAAAATCCAATAGCACGTATAACAAAGGGACTTTTGCCGAAGAGAACAAGAGAAGCTGAAGTGTCAGCTGTACGGCAGAATCAAAAGCCCGCTGCTTTGTTTCTGTGCCTCTTTTGTGAGCCCTTGCTTCTGGAGGGCTGTCACACAAGAGTACATCTCTCCCCTTCATTAGACATACTTCCGTCTCCGGCGCCCTATATCAGTCAAATTAAACACACCCCTCGTGTGCTGGGGGACCACTGTCGTCGCACTTTTACACTTTCAATCTTTCAATCTTTCTTTGGTGCTCTCGAACCAAGTCCACCTCTAGTGTAGCATGGGTTTGTTTTGTAGATCTAATTCGACAGTGCTTTTAACAGGAGCCCGCTGCTTGTCAGATGCGATGGCTGTGAAGAGCCGGAGATGTTCTCTTGAAGGGGCTCTGTGAAGCGCAGTCACTTTGAACAATCTCGCGCAAACCCGCGCTCCGAGAGGTGCTGTTCGCACGCTGAGGGCCCCTCTCTCTTCCTTCACCCTTTCTTCTTCATTTCTCCTCTTTCTCACAAGTGGAAACTTGCAAGGGGGGTTGGAGAGGTCGGTTGCAAGCCTAGTCCGACTGGAAGCCCTTCTCTTTTCTCTGAGTGTCCAATTCCTCAAGTTACACACCAGGGAAGCTTTTCATGTTTGTCAAAGCGAAGACGACTTTGGTCATGTCTCTCTTGTGCTTTTATCCCGAGTGGGAGGGGGGCCGACGCTCGATGTTCCTTTCAGTGGGACGCTTTGCTCATTAGTGGAAGGGACTTGAAGCTCTAACACAACATGTCTCCTCTGAAACAGGTGTGGAGGAAAAGGCCAGCGGGCCGGAATGGCCCCTGCAGGCTTACTGTAAGCGCCGGGGTCGCTGTGCCAAAAAACCAGGGGAGAGAAGGAGACGGAAGGACAAACATGGGCTGATGTGATGTGTCTGTTTCCTGACACCAGACATCCAAAGCTGCAAAACAAAAGAGGACACAAATACAGCGGATGGAAAAGGAAGAAGCAGGCGGAGACATTGGCTTATGGTTAACCTCTAAACCCGAGACACCGCATAAAATACAACAGTGTTGACACAACCAGCTTCGGGAAAGACAGGTCATAACCCAGGCTTGGGCAACAAGGCATTAGAATTGACTGGACTGGAAGTATCTTCAGTTCAAAAACATCTGAGTTTCAGGAGACAGATGGTTTATTAAAAGGAAAAATGTCAATTCTGTCATCATTTACTCACCATTCTTTCGTCAAAAGCAGATATTTTGGGGTAAATAAAAATAGTTTTAAAAATATTTTATTGTATGTTCCACAGGGTGGGGAGCATGAGAGCAAATACAAAAAAAATTGGGGAAGTGTCCCTTTAAGAATTAGTTTAAAATGCACATTTACTCATAAGGCTATATATATATTATAATACTCATAATTTGCTCATAGGCCTATTGTGTTTTTGAAGTATCCAGTTACATTATATAAAAAATAAATAAATAAAAAACAATATTCTGATTGTTCAGAATGTATGTAGGCTAGTTGTATCATTTAAAATCCTATGAAATATTGAAACTTCTTCCTGAGCTATCTAATTACTTGCAGTCATGACAGATTTACCCATTTCCCTTTGGATAAGGGCAACAATATCATATCAGATGTTCCTCTTCAGAAACGGAGCAATGAGTGCATGACGATTGTAGGCCCAGTATATCTTCACAAGCAGTATATCTCAGTTATCCAAAGGGCAATGCATGTAAAAACAGATGTACGATTTGACATTAAACTCAAAGTAAAAGAGGGTGACAGTCACAAAATCCCAAAAACAGATTTAGAAAATTCACAGACATCCCCCTCTGCGTTTGATGGCCGTTGACTGTAAATGCCAATGCTGCGGGTTATCTTTAATTTCTGGTTATGCTCCAAAAATAAATAAATAAATAAATAAATAAATAAATAAAATATCTTCTGGTTTATATTGTCAAGAACAGGCTGTCCATCAGCACTAGCAAAAAAATTATAATAACTACTACTGAAAATTGTAACATGCAATTATTAAAAAAAACATCAAGCACTGTTATTCTGAGCTTTTTCTCTCTTTTTAGCAATCACCTCAACGATATATTTGACCGTGACAGCATTGAATAAATCTAAGTGAAATAAAAGTCGTTCTACATGACTTTAACTGTTATGTGTTAAGACGAGTGTATTCTAAGGGGTTTTGTTAGACACAAAATTATACATATTTCTGTGATTTGCTAATATTTTAGACGCTATAGCGCTATACTGCTGCTTTGGCTGATACTGCCATCTGTTGTTCAAGATTGGACATTAAACCCAGACCTGCAGCAATGAAACCAGCAGGTACGTTATGGATCTGTTCGCAATAGCATAGGCTACTATAATACTCTTACTATTGCTGTAATCTGCATAAAGAATGTATATTATCTGTATATTTTCTGTATTGAATACATGGATGAACCTACAACATTTCCCAAATATGTCCCACAATGCAACACACTTAAAGGTGCACTAGTATTTTTGCAGTAAAATATCCAAAAACCACTAGGCCATGTTATATATTTTGTTCAGTTGAGTTCTTATAATATCTCAAATGTTTCCAACTATTTGTAAATTGTGAGAAAATTGCTATTTTAACCAAGGAGCTGGGACGTCTGAGCTGAGGGAGTCGCCTATCAATTGCGTCATTACCCTCAGTTTCCGGTTTTATTCTGCATAATTGCTTTACTCTTAGCAGTGTGCAGCCAGCAAGTGTCATAGCAGCCACTAAGCGAATGCACAGAGTTATGTCATAACATAATTTTAAACAAACTTAAATGTATCTAATATGATAAACAGAGCTGCATTACCTCATACTGATGACCAGACAAGCGGAAATGGCTCCGGCGACTGTCCCTTCATAATAAAAGTCCCGCTGCTCGCGAGCCGTGTGTTTGTGTAACAATCGCTCCAGCAGCCTTGCTCAGCTCCTCAACACTCGCTCCTGCGATGCTTCACACTACTTTAATAACCGTATCCATGAACATGATTTCTGCCCGTGTCCTATCCCGATTCTTTCCCACCGGCTGTGAGGTGAAGACCACATGTCCCAAGATGCTGAGCTCAAACTTGGCGTCATCAAACTACGCCTTTTTTTTTTAATAGGCGCCCTCTAGCGGATGTAAAAATTACATAGTGTAGCTTTAACTTGACCATCAATTTCTAGTGTAATGAACAGAAGAAATATCATTAATCTCTTCTTTCTTTATTCATTTTTTGATCATGTGTGCACAAAATTGGATTAAAATAGCAAAATAACCATTTTGAGAGGTGATAACTGGACAGCAATCGTGTACGAGTCATGTGATGACAATAAAGCAAACTTATATAGCACCCTAATGTTCAACAGTTATTGAATATTGAATAGGCCTACTTATTATTATGTTATTTAAAAAAAATACTGTGCAGTAGCTATAGCTGAACTTATGTAGATAGAAGACAATAATGTAAATAAAAAAAATGCATTTAAAGCGACAATATGTAATTTTTCGCCATTAGAGGTCAATTATTTAAAACAAAGGCATATCTTGATGACTTGATTTGGAGGGGCTTTTATTCTGCCGCAGACGAGCACTTCCACATCTTCCGCTCGTCCGTATGTGGGGGAATGCAACGCTGTTTTATCATATTACACCCATTTGAGTGTGTTAAAGTGATGTTATGAGGCTACTCTGTAGCTCGCTCGGTGCTATGAGACACTTGTTCACACTGCAGTGAGTGCGATCGTATTAGGCATGGTAAAACACGGTGCTCGCGGTAAAACAAGAATACCAGATTAAACGATAAGACTAACTGTGCTGAGCTGGAAAACAATGATTAGTTTTCTGTCGATGAATGATCCAAACAGTTGCTCACCTGTTTTAAAAAACACATCATATATTAAAGCGGCTTTGGTGTTTCCATGGTTACAACAAAATAAAACCTTAACTCGACGGTAACACGAGTACGATGTCATTGATAGGCGACACACAGTCCTTGTCCTGGCCAAAATAGCTTCGTATTTCTCTGGATTTAAACATTCTTGGAAACATTTGGGATAATGCACAAGTCAACAAAATATATAACACTGTTCTAGTGGTTTTTTGGATATTTTAATCAAAAAAATCTTACATATTATTCCTTTAATTACTCAACCATTTTAACAGGCTACTTTTATCTCATTTTTTCCCTACATTGAAAATGAGGCTTGCCTGCCAAACGCCTCTATTTTAAATCATTAGTCTCTGGGCAAGTGTGCTGTGTGGGCATTCAGATAATGTTCGGCGGCTGACAGCAGCCATTTTCCATGGACGAGAGGGCTGAAGAGGCCTGTTGACCCCTTTCCACCACAATCTTCCCTCATCACACTGCACAACTTCATTAACTCTCAGGGCAATTTCAGGACTTTTTCCAGTCGTTGCCATTATACAGTGTGCTGTCAATTACACATGCCTGCTTGCTTAAAAGTAATCCGATGGCAAAAGTTCTCGGAAAGCCAAAAGGTCATTTTCTCCTCTTAACTTCTAAGATTGAATGTTTCTTAATCTTTAGATGTGAACAATAATATTAGCTCAGTTTACATCTTGTGCTTAAGTTATTTGGCATAGACATGCATCAGATAATAGAAAGTAGACTATAACCTGATCCTCAAAACAACTAGGTCAATGGATAAGGGCAGTGTACACACACACACACACACTCAAAGGCAAAGGAACTGGAAGACGGTGGCTTTGTTAAAAGCACAGCAGGTGAATCATTGAGAAAGGCTGCCATCTACTGAAACTAATGTGCTACAGCTGAATACAGAAAGGATACGGATGAGCTTCAACAAACAGTGGCTCAAAGCAGCAATACAAAGGCAGAGGAGAAAACCATGCTCTTCCACAACAATGTGTTTGTTTTAACCGTGTTGAAGAAAATCATTTAAAATAGAAATTCACTAGTTAAAATAAGACTAAATCTGTTAAATCTATCCAAGGCTTAAGCTAGCATCCTAGAGTAAAATGTATGTTTGAGCTGTTCTAACTCAAAGCAACTTGCACTGACATATCTTAAATATGCCAATGTCATTGTTTGTCTCAAGATGCACACCAGTAATGTTTTTTCTAGGACACGTTTATAAAAGCTACTAATTGAACTAATCCTGGCTTAGTCTAAGCTCTGTCTGTGAAACTGGGCCCATATATTATTTGAAATTGGTTTAACTAAACATCATATAACCAATCATAGTTGAAGACAGTCCAGAAACACCTTTTCTCAAGAAAGCACAAAAGTGACGCAAGCAGCTTGACCAACCAGACAAAAACAAAGCAGATCGTATATATGATGCACTCCAATAAGCGATGTTCATCTGTCTAAACAGATAAATAAACTCCTCTCTTTCTCTCTTCCCTATCAGTGGCTCGAAATGATACATGAAGTGCCACAGACGGCTTTCCAGAGAGACAAATGCCAGTGACTCGCTCTGAAATGTCAGACGTGACAGTCGGAGACATGCCATGAGAACCTCAGCCTGACCAATTTGAAGCCCTCCTGATCACAAACTGGCTGACTGTCAAGACTGACAAAGGCCAATTTTACCTGCCTAGAGTGAAATATCTCTCAATGACAAATATGAGGGTAGTGAAGGTACTGCTCTCTTGAAAATCTTCTATAATGTTGGTATAGGAAAGGATGTAGGATGAACTCTGTATGGTATAGTGATGACAAAATTCCAGCCAGCTGAGTTTAAAGGGATAGTTCACTTTGAAATTAAATTTTGATATGTTTCAGCTTACCTCATGGGCATCCGAGATGTAGGAGTATTTGTTTCCCCAGTAGTTTCAATTTTGATCATTTTAGGTCAAACCGTTCTTGTCTGTGCCTCACATAATGCAGGTCTATGGTCACCACCTCAAAGAGCACACACAGAGAAGTCCAAATGAAACAATCCCCCATCGTAAGAACACACTGATGGCCTAAGACACGAAACGAGCGGTGTGTGTGAGAAAACAAACAGTATTTATATCGTTTTTACCTCTTGTACACCACAGGAAACACGCACGCGCGCCCTCGGATCAGTCGGACGTAGTGGTGTACAAGAGGTAAAAACGATATAAATACTGTTCGTTTTCTCACACAAGCCGCTGGTTTCGTGTCTTAGGCCATCAGTGTGTACTTTCGATGGGGGATTGTTTAATTTGGACTTCTCTGTGTTTGCTCTTTGAGGTGGTGACCATAGACCTGCATTATGTGAGGCACAGACAAGAACGGTTTGACCTAAAATGATCAAAATTGAAACTACTGGAGAAACAAATACTCCAACATCCCGGATGCCCATGAGGTAAGCTAAAACATATCAAAATTTTATTTCAAAGTAAACTATCCCTTTAAGAATCTGGTTTTGTGTTGTAAATACTTGGCAAAGTCACAATATGAATACAAAGAAGCACTGGTATACAATGAAAGTGTTTGTTGCTGTACCGAGTGACCAGTCTGCCAGAGCACTTCCAGTTTCAGGGTTGAACAACTCATTTCTATGGCCTACCATCCTTCCTGACGTTTGTGATTACCGGATGATGCTTTTTATGATGCCATTTTAAATCAAACCCGATTTTCGCATTGAAAGAATCGGTTTAATTTGCTTCAGTAAAGAGAACCGACTCAAAAGAACAATTCGCTCACAAATCGTACGTCATGTACAGTTTCAAGTGTTTCTTTTTTATTCAAATTTGAGTAGACAATATACATTTAATGTTAAATGCGTTTGACCAGTCTTAGAGGAAACCATTAGATGACTAACTTGTAAGACGAGTCAGGTCTTACTTATCGGATTCAAAGTAGACAAATCTACGTTTTAAACTTTGCATGCATGAATTATGACCTCTGTCAGGATTTTTTTCTTACTTGTTTTTATTGCTCTTAGGGCATGAAAAACAAGATCTGAAATGTTTTTTGTTTTTTTTGATTTTCAGATGTCCACTTGAGTGAACAGTATGCGTTTATGGTTTAAACTGAAGAGATACTGTATTAAACATAATACAATAATAACACAGCAATATTGTGTGTATTTAACAAGTCAATCAATACAATTATATGAAATCATGTGAAAACTATCAAATACATGCAAAAATATATATAAATGCGAAATATTGCAAACGCAATTGACAAGTTGAACTTCGCACATCTTTAATATCAGAACATGAGGACGTGATTCCATCCTTTATTAGCTGATCATTCTGATTATGTTCAAGATGGACACACTTCTACCATAGCTCTCCTCTGAGAAAGCCTAGCGATCAGGTGTTTTCAATCTCATCTGAAATGAGCAGTGTTGGGAGTAATGCATTACAAGGAATATGCATAATGTAAGTAATCAGATACATTTTTGATGTAAGGAGTAAAGTAACGCATTACAAGTAACATGCATAATGCAATCAGATTACTTTTTGATCAAACAAGTAATGATTATAAACAACATGCATTACGTAATCATGATACTTTGTTAATGCAAATTACATTCTAACACATTTATTTAGTCAAAAAAGTTGCTGCAGATTAAGTATTTTTAAAAATAGTTGCAGTAATAATATGAATTGTAGCTGAAATATAGCTGTGATGCATGTCCACTGATGATTAATCAGAATTTTCACCCAATCTAAAATCAATACTTGGAAAATGTAACTGTTGATATAACTCATTATATATTGCTTGTGCTACAATCTTTTTTATTTATTTTTTACCTGTGCAAGAGTCCTGGGATAGAAGGAATGGATAGATCTTCCGGAGCAACTTGGCATGTCTGAATGGCCATCGGCCATCTTGGTTTGGAGGGGGGAAAATGATTTACAACAAATTGCCAGTTGGTGGCAATGTATAGGATGATGCAAGAGGGTCCACTATAGAGGTTAATGTGCAACTGAATGCCATCAAAACCCATGCAAGAACATGCTTTTTGAATAGCTTCCCACTGTAGTGACCTCAACGCGTGAAAGGGTTAATGTAAAGGATTTACAACGGAAAGGGTTAATGTAACGGATTTAAAACTGTAAGACTAGTCTAAGCAGGTTTTCCACAACCATGTATGCTTAGCATTACCACAAACTTCCCTTGTGAAAAGGTTGACTTTAATCAAGTTTAGTTAACAGAAGCTTTTATTTAAGGAAGGCACATTAGTCAAATACATTAATTTATTCACTCACAATGTCTAAATACACAAATGCACTCATTCACAATGTCTAAAAATCTCAATGCGACAAATCAATAACCCCCTAAATTACAATTTAATTCACAGCATAAAACAAATACATCAGAGATTAGGATACAAGTTTAACCCTGTTAAAACGCCACATAGGGCTTAAAGGGTTAGTGCACCGAAAAATGAAATGTCTGTCATTAACTCCTCCCCCTAATGTCGCTCCACACCCGTAAGACCTCCGTTCATCTTCACACACAGTTTAAGATATTTTAGATTTAGTCCGAGAGCGTATGCAAGTTTTGACTAAACAACAAAAATCATGAATTAATTCGCTGAATCATAACCGTTCGAATTTTTATTTGAGGATTGAAAACAAACGCTGAAGAGAAGACAATGCTGAATAAAGTCGTAGTTTTTGCTATTTATGGACCCAAATGTATTTTCGATGCTTCAAGAGATTCTAATTAACCGCTTACACTCCAAGGACCCGGTACAGGGTCGGGAATGACATCGTCATGTATATACTTTCAATTTTAAATGTCTGTGGAGGAGCTCTGACCTCATATGTGCTTTCTGGAGATATGCATCACTTTGGCATTTGTTTTACACAAAGTAATGTATTTACACTAAATTACTCTGGTGCCATTTCCGCCTGGATTTGGCCTACCCACATTGAAAAGCCTCCCATACACACATACAGTGGTCTAGTTTCAAAATGTTGGTGTCATTTTACAGGAAACCCTTTAAAGTTACATAAAACACTGCTAAAAGTGATAAACATGTAAGTATATGTTGTCTAAGCTGTTATAACCCTCCAAAAAATTAGGCGCTTTTTGATTTTTTTTAAATATAAATTCATTTTTGAAAGGGTGTTACTCAGGCCCTGTGTTCTCTAGGACCCTGCAGACACTTTGGGCATTTTCCAGCATATATAATTAATTTAATGACACTGGGATATTGCATTTATATCACTGTATATGGTGGTGAAGGGGGGTAGCAGGGTCGGGAAAGGGGAAAAAGGGGGGGGGGGGGGGGGGGGGGTCATCCCTTCAGACCAATTTGAATAAATCTGGCATACAACATGACACAGACAAACTTCTTTTTTCCACTATTTTCTGTAATTTAGTGGAAACAGCCCAAACTGTCTGCAGGTTCCTATAGCACACAGGGCCTGAGTTACACACTTTAAAAAATGAATTTATTAAAAAAAAAACTCAAAAAGTACCTAAGTTTTGGGGGGGTTATTACAGCTTAGACAACATATGATTAAATGTTCATGACTTTTAGCAGTGTTTTATGTAACTTCTAAGGTTTTTCTGTAAATGACACCAACATTTTGAACTTAGACCCCTGTATGTGTGTATGGGAGGTTTTCAATTTGGGTAGGATATGGACTACTTTGATGATGTTTTATTCCCTTTCTGGACATGGACAGTATAGTGTGCATACACTTGCATAAGCTCTCGGACTAAATATAAAATATCTTAAACTGTGTGTGAAGATGAACGGAGGTCTTACGGGTGAGGAACGACATTAGGGGGAGGAGTTAATGACATCAATTTCATTTATGGGTGAACTAACCCTTTAAGATCAGTTTGTTTAATTTATTAAACAGCAGTGCTTTATATCACAAATAGGATGTGCGCATATACATTTACAGTGTGTATATTACATAGCTGGTCAAGAACCGTATAATCAGTGATGCACTTGGAGGCGCTTTTTCGTCAGGGTCTCCTGTGAAGTAGCCATGCAGTGGGTCAGAAACGTCCTGCACCTGTTTGAATAGTCCTCTGGACAGTCTCTGTACAGGCTCACATGGGCAGGGGTGATGAAATCAAAACTTTCCACATTAAGCCCTTTTTCCCGCAACACTTTAACCATCTTCTCCACATCCCTGTGCCTGATAACCCGGTCTGCTCTGGAATAGAGGTACATCTGAGGCCAAGGCGCCGGGTGATCCGTCATGGCGTCATAATGGTTCTTGTGAAAGTACTTGGTCACCGGATACAAAACAATCCTGAGAAGGAAAACCGCCACAGCAAACAGTGCCAGGAGGAAGTACTGCAGAAGCACATTAACTTTAGGGCCTAAAGTGGCTTTGAGTGCTCGGAGCGCCCCTATTATGTTTTGGCTGCCTGGGGCACTGTCCACAACTGTGCCCACCACATCCAAAGTGCTGAACTGCTTGTGACTGAGCAATAACTCAACCATGTAGCGGTAAACCATGAAGCCCCCGTTGCTGAACACATGGAAGAAAACTGGGTTGTTCTCCACCTCGTAGTCATACAGAAGTTCAAGTAATTTGTGCGCAGTGCTTCTTAGTTCCTTGTAGCCCAACGGTTCTGAAATAAAAACGGTCTTCAAAGGAGCCGTGTAGTGTAGAGTCACACATCCCTGTGGAGAAATGAGAAGCCGTTATTATACCATAGACTGTAAAAAAATATGGACGTAGTGTCCGTGACGTCACCCATTGGGTAACGATAAGCCGTTCTGAAGCGTAAAGTAGAGTCGAGCTGACCGTCGCCATCTTACGAGCGTGTCACCGCGAGTCACGCCCGGATAACAGAAAATGGGCAAAGAGGCGGGATGTGGGCGGAGCTTATGTGACGCAATGACTATAGACAGCAGATAAATGGCTATCCACCTGTCACTTAAAGTTACCACACCCTTAATTATGCAGAACTTTAAGGCTTTATATAATGTAAACGAATGAGTTAGAAAAAAAGATTCACCCCTCTCACAGTTGTCATGAAGGTCAAAATTAGCCATATAGACCAAAACCACAATTTGTACCAGGCTATGTTTTATTCTGCTGTAAAATCAGGAATTTTAACATGGGGCTCAATAAGATTCTGCTCCCTCCTGGAGCCTGTCCCTAGTGGCCAGTCGATTAATTTGCCGTTTGCATTACTTCCGTATTGTCTTCAAGATATCGCGGGAGGTTGCCGCTGGTTTTATACATGATGCGTGTGACTTCAACTTATGTCCAAGGAACCCACTTTTATTAAAACATACAGGTTTAAATGTTTTCTAATTCTTTTCTTTACAAAGGTCACATTAAAGCTGATGCCTTTTATTTACAATTTTTAAGTTTTAGATTCAATCTGAAAATATAAAACACAATGAAAAAGTACTAAAATATTACTAAAATGAATAGACCTATGGTAAAAGAAGAAAATCAAACATTCAATATTAATCTTTTCATTAGTCACATTAAAACTTGGAATTCAAATGCATTTTATTCACAAATTTTTACATTTTAGATTCAATCTGAAAATATAAAACACAATAAAAAAGTATTAAAATAAAAAAGTATAGTAGTAAAATACAATAAAAATACAATATAGTACTACTATACAATAAAAAAGTATAGTAGTATTAAAATATTACTAAAATGAATAGACCTTTGGTAATCGAATAAAATAAAATGAAATATCAATATTATTATTTTCTTTCTTTTTTTCAAAAAAGTCACATTAAAACTTTAGATTCTTAAGGTTTTAGATTCAATCTGAAAATATAAAACACAATAAAGAATTACTAAAATGTTACTTTAACTAATAGACTTATGGTAATCGAAGACAATTAAACATTCAATATTATTATTGTCTTTTTTCATGTCACATTAAAACTTAGAACTCAAGTGCACTTTATTTATATATTTTTAAGTTTTAGAATCCATCTAAAAAAATATTAAAAAACATTTAAAAAAATGCTAAAATATTACTAAACTGAATAGACCTATGTTAATCGAAGCAAATTAAACATTCAATATTTTTACTGTGTAAAATGTTTCTTTTTAAAATATACATTTATCCACAACAAAATTATACATTTAATAAAAAATTATGAAAGGTTACGCTAGACTAGTTATCATGCTTGGTATGAAACATTATATGATGCATGAATACAACAAAAATATAACTTGTAATAAATATATTTTATTGTGCATCATTTCTTGTAATTATAAAAAATATTAATATTACATTGGTAAGATGGAATGTGGGTATTTATGATACACAAAATAGTATGCCTGGTTTATCCAGAGAATGATGTTTTAACACCATACATAATATCAGATGTTGTGAAAATGACTGAGTGTAATGGAAATGTTCGTGACTGGTAAAAAAAAAAGAAAAAGAAAAGAAAAGAAAACGAAAAAAAAGACTGTGGTGCATGCTAGTAGAAAGTAAGAAAGAAAGAAAGATTTTTTTTTCTGAAACTCCACAGGGCCAACAGTGCCCATAATTGAAGAAACACCAACATGTGTGTTTTGAAGGCCTCACCTGTTGATTATAAATGGAGCTGTATTTGGAGAGATGTTTGTCTCTGCTGCCCGCCCAGCCCAGCAGAATAACGACTGGCTCCTTTAATCCGCGCCAGTGTTTCTCTGTCAACACAAGAGCAATGTATCCAGACAACACGGATACAATGATACACACACCTCGTGGTTGAAATGTATGTCCCAGCTCTCTAATATAACTCATACTCATACTCATACTAACATGCACACGGTTAACGTTATAAACACAGCTTGAAAGCTTCCATGCATTTATCAGCAAAGAATCAGTCAAACAAGGAACCAGCCTCAGAACAACACTTACCGGAGATCGGTGCGTCTGGAAAAATTATGTTGTAGTCTATACCATCATCCCCCATATTGACAGTTATTTCCCCAATGGTCTGTCTGCCATTAATAATTCGCTTTCAATGAATGTCGCGTTTCACTGCTCTTAACAGTCACATACAGGGGCGACGCACGATGAAGCTGGGTACATCAGGTCCATACAACATCCGGGTCACAACTCACATGTAACAGACAAATTCAAAATAAAAGTCAATTTTCATGCAAAACGTTTTTATTTTTTTTACGGTCTATGCGTGTAACTAAAAGATAAAAAGCAGATCATAAAAAATACATTTAAACCCAATATGTTGTTTAAAATGAATGTGATCCCTTCTAACAGTTAAGTGTAAAGTGAAATTAGTTCTGAGATAATATGCGTTTTTTAGTGCAATCGATTAATCGCATCCAAAATAAAAGTTTGTTACCATAATTTATGTGTGTGCACTGTGTATAATTAAGATATACACATTACCCATTCCTTCATGTATATATATATATATATATATATATATATATATATATATATATATATATATATATATATATATATATATATATATATATATATATAGATAGATATATATATATATATATATAGATATAGATAGATATATAGATAGATATATAGATAGATAGATAATTTTCTTAAATATATACATGCATGTGTGTGTATTTATATATAATAATAATCTTTATTTTAAATATTTTAATCTTTATTTAAAATATATATTTTAAATTATATATTTTAAATATATAATAATCTTTATTTTAAATAGCGCCTTTAAAAAGTGCATCTCAACGAGCTTTACAAGCATAAACATATAAAGGCAAATCATATATGTAACACAAAAAAATAACATTGAAGCCTTTATAAAAAATACATTTAAAAAACTGGCTTTTAAGAGCAGATTTAAAAACAGTAAGAGAATCAGAATGTCTGATCACAACGGGAAGTGAAGTCCATAGTTTAGGTGCCAAGTGGAGAAGTCCCGGTCACCCATAGAGCATAAACGAGAAGGAGGAACAACTAAAAGACCCCAACCAGAGGAGCGGCGATCATATCTAAACAGTTAAAAGTTGAGACAAATAATGAGGTCGTCAGGCCATGCAGGGCTTGTATTAAACCATGTATTGATTAAAATCAATCTGAAACCTGACAGGTGCATATAAACATAATAATTATAGACAGTAACCTGCACAAACTTTTATTTTAGATGCGATTAATAACAATGAATAATTTGCCCAACATAACATTTTTTATTTTCTGTTTCTAATGTAGTGAAATTCATCCATTTTAAGTGAGCTTTAAGTGCCTACATTTTTAGAGCAGGTTTAGGAATATGTACAATGAACAAAATGTGACCTCAAGTTCTGTCTAAGTCACTTTTAATATATATATATATATATATATATATATATATATATATATATATATATATATATATATATATATATATATATTACATGCAAGCTTAATACTTCAATAAAAAAAATTTAATAGAGCGTCACATTTTTCTGAATTTGTTGTTTTGTGGCATCACTGCAATTTGAAATACAATTAAAATGAAGTAAAATTAGAATATAAATACACAATGTCAGAATAAACAAGAATGCTGATTATATTTGTGTATGATTTTATTTAAATTATGCCAAACATTATTCACCAACATTTACTCTCACTTCATGCCACAATATTTTGATTGAAACAGAAAAAAACTTGTTGGTTAATATTTAGGTTTTATAATTCAAATGAATAAATACATTCTCTAAATTCACATATAACCTGAAAATAGTTTCATTTCAAATATAAAGTTCACGAAACAAAGACTAGGGTTGTTCATGACATGCAAAGAGTGAAGAAGAACATATGTGACCCTGAGTATATTTCCATTGCTGTATGGTTTGTTAGGATAGGACAATATTTCGCTGAGATATTTGAAAATGTGAGGGTGCAAAAAAATCGCCTTTAACGATGTCTAAATTAAGTCCTTAGCAATGCATTTTACAACTAATAATATTTTTTAGATATATTAACAGAAGGAATTTACAAAATATCTTCATGAAACATGATCTTAATATTCTAATGATTTTTGGCATAAAAGAAAAATCTAGAACTTGACCTATACAATGTATTGTCGGTTTTTTGCCACAAATATACCCGGGAGACGCAGGACTGGTGAAGTGCTCCAGACGCAGCACTGAAGTGCTCCAGGGTCACATATGATTATATATTCTTAATAAAAATAAAAAAAAACTAATTATAGGTCAAAGCAATTACTACTAAAGTCCCTAGTACCCTGCATTATTCCATTAGTTCCCCCCAGGTAGCAAAGCCTTTCCATCAGACAGAGACTCCCCATCTGCTTCAAGAGTAATTGACGGCACCGGTACGCTTACAACTTTGTGTGCCTTCTCAGATTTCTGCCCAATGGCGGTGCTAGCACTGGACCCTGGTGAAAGAATGATAGTATCTGTGGAGATCTCGGTGGACACACGACGACCAAAGGTCGGGGAACTAGCATTGGATCCATCAGCCTCACTCTCAGTCCAGCAAGAATCGCTATCTGAAGCGGAAGACAGGCGGCTCTTCCCCCAGCGGCCGTTAGCTCGTGCTGCATTTCCGATGCTAACTCCCAGGGAGCACTGGCTAGTGAGGGTCGGACGACGGGAACTAACGCTGCCGGAGCTAAAAGAGGAACGGAGATCCTTCTCTTTCACTCGTAAGATGGTGCGGAGTACTGGAATGTAGCGTGCGATAGCCGTCCGATATTTTGGATGCGTAATGGCATAGATGATGGGATTATGGATGGCTGAGGCCTTGGCAATTACAGCAGGGACTGAATTCATGTAGGGAGTCAGGAGATGAGAATAGCCAGCCGTGGCGGTGAGCGCTACCACAGAGTACGGCGACCAAGATATTATAAAAAGCAAAATGACCAGAAGGGCGACTTTCGCCATCTTCCATTCGTTTTGCATTCGTTCATACACCTTGCGTGTTTCCCCGCATTCCAGCTCTCTAATTTCCTTTCCCGTTGCTCGGATAGTTTGGAAAATTCCAAAGTAGCAGCTGCCAATAATGCCTAGTGGGATGAAGAACACAAAAATGAAAAGGAGGATGGTGTACGCACGAACCGATGGAGTGAAGGTCATATAGTCCCAAGAACAGGACGTCTGAAGGCCCTCTGGAACATAAGCGCTCCAGCCGAAGAAAGGCGGAAGGCTCCAGCCCAGGGAGTAAAGCCACACAACGGCCAACACCGCACCTGCTTTGCGTCGGCTAACTTTGCCCACCAAGGCGAGAGGCTGAGTTATGGCTAGGCAACGATCGGCAGCGATGGCAGTTAAAGTCATCATGGAACAGATCCCAAAAAGGGCACCGCAAAAGGCATAGAGCTCACAAATGCGCTCGCCAAAGACCCAGCGTCTGTGCAGGCTGGCCGCGAAGAACACGGGCGACTGAGTGAGGGACATGAAGAAATCCGCCACAGCCAAATTCACCACAAACATGTTCCCTGCGGTGCGAAGAGCACGGCTCCGGCAGAACACGTAGATCACCAATGCGTTTCCTATCACCCCGGTGATCCCGACTATTAGGATGACAGCGCCGATTATGTAGTGGGCATGATCAGGAACATCCACAGTGGGAAACGGGTGTGGAGGCTCATGGTGGTGGCTGTGGGTCGGCCCATGGAAAGGCACATGGAGTAGCTTGTAGTTCCTGCTGGCCGAGGACTCCTTAAAGCCTGCAGTGCAGTTGATATCTCCAGGGGCACAATGATGCCCTCTCCATGCGTGATGGCTCATATCGTGTGGCTTGATGTCTCAGAGTCCTAAATTTATTGTTGATAAAACCAAAAGTGATCAAATAAGTGGGGAAAACTCTCGTTTAAATAAACAGTGCTGTTCTCCTCTCTGTGCCAGACTGTGAATGGTGGCTCCCTACATTAGCTTTTTATATACTAATCAATGCACCACCAAGTTATTATTGATCAGTAAGTAGTTCACAACTTGGCTTGTTGGGTCAGAAAATGATCACTTGGCCTATGGTAATGGTTAAACACTCAAAATGTTACATCATATCATATTGAACCTGTTGGACTATTTTGCTTTATTATAAAATTGTTGCATTAGGCTAACACTGTCTTGTACTAGGAATATCTTAAAGTAAAATATATATTAGTGCATTTTATTGAAGATGACACCAACTTACAATAATAATAAAAAAGAACAAATGAATATACATAACAAAAGATGGAAGTTAAAACTAAGTAATATATTTTTTCTCATTTTTCGTTGAGAGACTTGAGGGAGAACTTTGCATGTAGACGTTTTCATATGCTTTGTTTTATTTACTGTGTTTGATCATAAAAGGCAATGTCAGAGAAAGATGTTCCTTCCACATGAACGGTCCTATTTTCATAATATAATTTGAAGTTTGAATGTGCGATAATTTGAAATGTTGGCAAGCACCCCAGCAGTGAGCGGTAAAGAGGTCACCAGGAGGAAATGTAGAGAGCGAAAAGCTGGTTCGATTTTTAGCACTCATTAACTACAAAAATGCTTTAATGTTTGTTGTTAAGAGTAGTAAATTAGGCCAGATGCTGATGGAAAAAACTCTTTTTGACCCAAAATAAGGGTGTATGGATTGTCTGAGTGGATGCAGTAGCCAGATCAATCTATGCGATGCGAAAGTGGAGCACAATGACTGTTCCAATAAGGACTGATTAACATCCCTCATGAGAACTGCTCACTGACCTGAACGTGGTCTGAACGGATTCTCCCTGTTCTAGTTAAATAATCATCAGCCTATAGCCTTCAAGTCCAACGAGAGGGACTTGACCTACTTTAGAAAAACACAGATGTATTTATCTCAGCAGTCATTATTAAAACTGAATATGGTATTATTTTGACCTTTCATTGGGTTACTGACCCTTTTCAAGGGTTTCTCAGACGCTGAAGTCATCATAGTTGGATAGACGTCTGTAGCGTTGCATGAGAGACTGTGTTCAAATGTGCTCAAATGGCAAAAAAAAACCTCCACAAGTGTTTTCACATAAAAAAAAAAGAGAGAAAGATGTCAATTTACAGCAGCTTTAACTATGTTTTTTGTAATTTGGTGCAAAGGTAATGTAATACAAAGTACTGTGATATAAATGTACAAAAAATGTTTTTTTAAATGAAAATATAAAACACTTTGCAGGATTTAAAACATGTCATCTTTTGAACTATTAGTACTGTATGGCACTACATGGGAAAAAAGTATGTGAGTCCCACAACTTGTAATTAATGGGCAAATTATTTTAATTCCAGGGAACAAAAATCTAAAATACTCAGACATACAATGGCATTCTTTAGAATGAGTTTCCAAACTTGTGACGAGGGCTTTTTTGTTCTTACAACATGACAATGTTCCCTTTGTGTACGAAGCGAGACCCATTAATTAATTATTTACTGAAGAAGAACTTGACAGGCCTAATCAAAAGTTCAGACTTGAACCAGTGGAATAAACTGGATTGCAACCCCATCATTCAACATCGGAGACTGACTTCACTGACATGTCAGATTGGGGGAAATATTCCCACAGACATGTTTGATGTCTTACAAGAACAGTGGAAACCAATAATGTCAAAGGTTTTGATATTAAATGCTCAATAAGCATATAGTGAGGTGTTTGGTCAGGGTTGTAGCTATAGGGAATTCTGGGCCCTCCAGTCATATCATATACGGCAGCGGTTATAAGATATGGAGGTCCGCATCTGGTGCAATTCACCTAATAATGATTTCTTACAAAATAACAAAACAGACGAATAAATAAATGCAAATAAAGGTTATTGCTTTGACATTTTATATGCAAAGTTGTATATAAATATTATATCAAACAATGGCCTTTAGCGATTAATACCTTATTATTATAAGTCATCAAGTAATTATGCAAGACAAACTAATAAAATAACAAAAGACAAGAAATTATTACACTTATAAAATAAACTTTTTTTAAAAGTAGGCCTACCAGCAATAAAATCGGCCTATAAACTCTTTCCAGTTAGTCTAATGTCTAACAGCTGAGATAAATATTCAGAAATCAAAAAGAATGCAGAAAGTTTCTCAGGCTTCATTTTTAATTTTATTAAAGGTGCCCTATGCAACTTTCCGTCCACTGGAGGGCGCCTATTCAAAACAAAGGCGTAGTTTGATGACGCAAAGTGTGAGCGCAGCATCTTGGGAGATGTGGTCTTCACATCACAGCCGGTGGAAAATAGGACACAGGCAGAAATTATGTTGATGGATGCGGTTATTAACGTTACTGTAGTGTGAAGCAGAGCAGGACCGAGTGTTGTGATCCTGAGCACAGCTACTGGAGCGATTGTTAAACAAATACCCGCCTTGTGAATACCGGGACTTTTATTATGATGGGACGGGACACAGTCGCCGGTCGCCTGCACTGATCCGCTCTTCCGGTTATGATTTTGAGGTAATGCAGCTCTGTTTATCATATTAGATACATTTAAGTGTGTTGAAAATGATGTTATGACGTTACTCCGTGCGTTCACTTGTTCACACTGCTAAGAGTAAAGCGCTCCTGCCAAATAAAAGCCGAAACCGAGGGTAGCGCAGATATGACGCGATTGACAGGCGACTCCCTCAAACGCATTGCTGAAACGTCCCTGTCCTTGGTTAAAATAGCAATTTTCTCACAATTTACAAATAGTTGGAAACTGGCCTAGTGGTTTTTTGATATTTTACTGCAAAAATACTACATAGTGCACCTTTAAATAAAGCTAAAAAAATATGTATGTATCCATCAATTGCAATGAGTTGTATTCCCGTTTTCTTGACAGTATTGTTAAAAATATATTTTCATTAAATTACTGGTACTCAGATTTTTTCAGTCAGTTTCACTTCCACTGTAACTTTTTCCAACTGTTCTCGGAAAAGCCTCAACTCAGATGGGTTATGTTCACTAGCTGGGGCGATTGCGATTTTATTGGGTTTCTCTGCTGAAATAATAAACATCGAACTAAACCATTTTTAGGGAGGGGGGAGAGGAAAATTACACTTTTTTATGGTTTTCATTTAACTCTCAGGCATACAAATGTATATATTATAATGATTCATAAGAGTAGGGGAATTTAGCATACCTACAGGATTTAGTGAGGCTCCTCACCTTTCACCCCACTAGCGACGGCCCTGTGTTTGGTTATCAGCTTTTTGGGTGTATAGTGTAAAACAACCTTCATTTACAATTATTGAACTATTCAAGCAATCAACTAAACATTTGATATGATTTGTAAATGCCAAAAAATGAGGTCTTGGAGAAAAAAAACATTAATCAGAGCTGGTTAACTTTTTTATTAATATTAAAGTTTGTCTTAACAAAAAAATAATAATATCCATTTTTATAAATCTTATAATTGTTGTTATAAATCGTTTACAAATGTATTGTTTTATTTAAAAAAATATGATATTAATGATAAGTTCTGTAGACTTTCACACTAGAAAGATGTAATTACATCATGGTCACTCAAGGATGTCTGTCTCACAGGCTTGTAGGTGGAGGTAGGTCAAATTGCTAGTAGTAATCTGTGATTTTTTAGGTTGATAGTTTGTCTCTTTACTCTCAGTGGTACCCGAAATCATGAAGCCCTTGCCAGGTTCATCTGTGCATCGGAATCCATTTTGAATTCTCATTCCGGTCCATATCTGGGACTCAATTTCAGCAGAGCTGGATGTAACGGAATAAAGACATTTTGACTCCATACATATTTAATCAACATGGCACAATTTGTCACAACAAATCAATATAAGAAACAGAAGAGTGACTATTATGATGTGTCAGATATTTACCTGTACTTTGAAGATGGCTCTGCTGCTCCTTCTGCTAGCAAATACGCATCAAAAAGAACAGTTTCTGTATTGGCCAAACAAAACCCATTGGCCCTTCTGACATCTGTGAAAAAGCATCATATTATAATATCTTAAAAACTTGTTTAAAGTCCAATCCAAGTTCTCTGTAGAACCAAGAAATCTCATTAATACAAACCAGCTACAGTGACAGGACTCTGGCAGAAAGGCTGGATTGGTGCATACATGGTTTTCAAGGTATAGTCAAGAGGAGAAGTCTTGAAAAATGTAAGAACTTCCTCAGACTGAGAGAACTGTAAAGTAAAATGCGTGCATAATTATTATACAGGAATCAATACAATTATCAGTGACATATGGAGTGGACAGGCTAGTATTTAGAAGTACCTTTTTAATTATATTTCTCAATAATTTTTCCACTTCATCCAACCTGGTTTCAACATTGTTATTTTCTTCTGCTTTCTTTATCCTCTGTAGCGCTGATAAAACATAAGCATGGACAGTAATGAAGTCTCCATTAAGTTAAATAGCCACTTATTTCAAATGCACATAAATGTCATACCCTCAAGCATCAATGACTGAGACAAATGTCCTCTGTCGTCTGGGAATGATTTGCTCACATTCTTAACAAGTTTCACTAGATCGTGATATCTCCTTCGCTGATATGTTATGCTTTTTTCAGACCATTCAGTCCTAATCTCGAAAAATTCCTCCTCTTCTCCAGCAGGACCAGCAGCGAAGCGCTCGAGCCCAACGACCCAACAGTCATTTACACTCAGGCGACACAAGACATCCATATCAACTGAATCGAGTCATAAAAACATTAAATGGAAAGTATAATTAATTTTGATTAAACGACATAAGTAAAGAGAAGATATATTCCACCGCAAAAACGAAAAATAAAATTTAAAAACCGGCTAAATATCCATCAAAATTGGATTGGATTATGTTCGTGGGATAGGTAGGCTAAATCTTCTGACACAAGTACAAACTTCAAACTCCTCAGCTTTTCTTTTCGCCCGCAGATAATGAGCTCTAAAAGCTCCATTAGTGCGCATTCCCTGCGAACTCCCATCCAAAATCACGTATTTCCCAAATTCACACACACAGCCAGCGACTAAATCGTTAAAGGTCATCGGGTCTGTTATTCCTGTCGGATGATAGTGGGCGTTCCTATTTTACAGCAGTATCCAATTGTATCAGGCGGCAGGTCACTGGCGGCAATCTCATTGGTTGCCGCAGAATAGTACCGCTGCTCGTTTGCATAATGAATAAAATTGAGCCTCGAAGTGATTTGGGGGGCAACTGACATTATTATTCTTTTTTTAAATCGAGCAATTTTTTTACCCACGTTTTCCTTCTCATTATTCCCAAAGGGAATGCTTCAACACGAAATATTAATATCAAATGTATTCTTAAAACCGACATACTTGTGTTAAAGTAAAATGTGGTTGATCGTGCACTGAGCAACCGGTGGGATAATCCCGTTTCTATTGGATTGGTAGTGGGATTTGCTTGTAGTTTAACTCAGCATTACACTTGCTGTATCATTGCATTGGTCAGTCCTTTAATCCTTTAAAGCTATAATTAAACACCCATTATTACATTCACCTATATTCCACCAAACTTAATAAAACATGAGTTACTGTCAATGCTGAGGTGATCGATACACAAAACCAGTCATACGGGTCAACATTTTTAAACTGAGAAAGCTAAATAAATACTTTCCATTGATTTATGGATTGTTACATGATTTAAAAATATGGAATCTAAGGGTACAAAAAATACATAATATTGAGAAAATCGCCTTTAAAGTTGTCCAAATGAAGTCCTTAGCGAATGCATAAATATTTGATACTTACTTAACATTCTAATGATTTAAAAGAAATATTGATAATTTTGACCCATATAATGTATTGTTGGCTATTGCCACAAATATACCCGTACGACTTGTGGTCTAGGGTCACATATTTCAAAAGCAATGGTATATGGAGTTATTATGTTGTTTGCATAAGAAAAAAAATGCTATGATTTGTGATTATAAAATAAGTGACTGTAAAGAGAAAACTCCCAATGCAAAGGAATTAAAAAAGTATATAAATAATACATTTTATTTACAATTCATAAATATCATTTGGATGTCCGTGCTCTTTGAGGTGTGGTTTGGGAGCTGTTCCTCTGCGCCAGTGTGGGGGTTTGTTCAGCATTGTGATGTTTCCTCATGTGTCGCACCAAAAGCTGACGGTCTGGTGTTGAATACTGGCACAGGTGACATGGAAATGACTCTCCTGTGTGATGACGCCGTGAATGGAGGTCTAAGCTCTTCTTCTGGATGCTGAAGTGAAACACAGAGAATAATTCTTATCTATAGACTTATGGGTCCTGCACACTGTGCGATTTTTCAAAATCCTTTGTGAATGTTGCTTGTCAGACTGTACAAACATGATCCCCGATGTAAGCCATGTCACACTGTAAGATCTCATTTGTTATTAATGTCAGACTGTATGATAGTCAAGGCGCGCTAAGGACGGACGCACACAAGAGTTTTATATCATCAATGAATGACGCATTCGGTGACAGTGAAGCTGCATTACACGCGGGACTGAAATGGTGGCTACAAAGAAATCTCTAGATATTTGTCGTCGTCGTAGAAGTCACACTGCAGGATTGTGCGGCAAATCTTCTGACACTGCCAGAATTTTCTCTGAGGTAAAATTTGATTGCAATGGTCATTAATCAGCTGCCGGTGAACATGGCAAACTAACGACCAAAAATGTCAGAGTTTAGCCTAGGATCAGAGGAATCTTTAAGGATTTGCAAAATTTGTCTCAGACGGCAAAATCGTGGGCAAAATCGCACAGTGTGCACCCGGCTTTAGTTTGAAACAAGTGTAGTGTGCTGACTTTCTGACAGGCGGCTGCATGTACCTGCTGTACGGACAGTACTGGCAGCAGTAAGGCTTTTCTTGTGTGTGTGTCCTTGAGTGTCGGCGCAGAGAGCTTCTGTCAATAGAAGCATAGGAGCACTGCGAACACTTGTATGGCTTCTCACCTAAAGCAAAAAGCAAAACACATCACTGGAATTCTCACACTCAGGCAGTGCAATGTCATGGCAACTGTTCTGTGAGAACCAGTCTTTTGAAAGGAATTCCACTAAGCTTTAAATCTCTGCGTGTCACCATGAGCCGTCTTTCTCCATATATTTGCTACATTTTTAATTAAAGTAGCGTGGGAACGTCTGGCTCTGATCAAAACTTCTGTTTAGTTACCAGGACTAATAAAGGTGATGGACAAGATGCATCACTGTCATTCCAAAAACAATGATCTATTGCCACGTTAATTTGTATATATAAAAAATGTGTTTAATATTAAAAGAAGATAGACCTGTGTGGATGCGGAGATGCTGTATGAGCGAGGCTTTGAGACGAGTGCAGTAATGGCAGTGTGGGCACTTAAATGGCTTATCTCCTTCATGAATGCCCATGTGACGCCGCATGGTCAACTTGGTAGAAAACTTCCTGTACAGAGATAAATTATAGAAAACTAGTCAACAGCTATCTCAAAGGAAAAGGAAAGGCATGTTTACCATGATTATTCTAGCTATGAAATATTTTTTTCATGTATTCTGACAGATACTACATAAATGCAATGCACTTCTACTATACACACTATAGTTCAAATGTTTAGGGCCAGTAAGAATTCTGGCCCTAAAGAAGGACATTAAATTGATCAAAGTGCCATGTATAATGTTGGGAAAAAAATTATATTTCAAAATAAATGCTGTTCGTTTGAACTCATCAAAGAATAAAAAATTAAATAAAAGTAACAAAATATTAAGCAAAACAACTTTTTCCAAATGTGATAAGAGGAAAAATGTATTGAACACCAAATGGTGGCTGCTGAAAATGTAGCTTTGCCATCAAATCTATTCAAATAGAAAAGTTTTTTGAAATTGTAATAATTTTTCACAATATTACTGAAATGTATTGTATTTTTGGTTAAATAAATGTCAATGTCAATGTCAATGTCAATTTTATTTATATAGCACCATTTCCACAACACATGGTTGACCAATGTGCTTTACATAGAACACACAACACTGGGACACTAAGTAAAAATAAGATTATGAAAGATAAAAAGTACTACAACCAAAAATAAATTATAGAAAAAAAAAATCATGATAAAACACATTGCTTCAACCAGAAATAAAAGCTTTGTCAAACAAATAGGTTTTTAATCTCGACTTAAAGGTGAACACAGAGGGAGCTAAGCGAATAGAAGAGGGCAACTCGTTCCAAAGTCTTGGGGCGATAGATGAAAACGCACGATCGCCCCTGGACTTCAGCCTCGTCATTGGTGTAACCAATAGTCTCTGGTTTGATGACCGGAGAGATCTTGTTTCTCTGCGTTCAATTAAAAGTTCTGATATATACGAAGGGGCCATACCATGGAGTGACTTAAACACGATTAATACAATTTTAAAGGGGGGGTGAAATGCTGTTTCATGCATACTGATCTTTTTACACTGTTAAAGACATGGAATCCCATACTAAACATGGACAAAGTTTCAAAAGTTAAGGTGGACGTTTGATGGAAGTATTTCTTTGTCAAAAATACTACTTCCGGTTAGTCATAAGTTTCGGCAAGTTTTTTGCGATCATGCGTCCCCTTTGACGTTAATGGGGGCGGAATTTCCTTGTATGGGCCTTAC
Source organism: Pseudorasbora parva (assembly GCF_024679245.1). NCBI lineage: Eukaryota > Metazoa > Chordata > Actinopteri > Cypriniformes > Gobionidae > Pseudorasbora > Pseudorasbora parva. Next base: position 4,108,079 of record NC_090180.1, read on the forward strand.
GGACAATTCTACCGGAAGAGCGTGAGAGAGAGAGAGGGAGAGAGCGAAAGTAACAGGCTACGCCCATCAAAGCGCTGGCTTGTAGGATGCTGCACAGGTGATGTGCACAATTAACAATGACATCAAAAAGTGCGTTTTTGGTTGCCAGACCAAGACAGTCCTGCACAGATTCCCCAAAAACCCCGCGTTAAGGCAACAGTGGATGGAATTTGCTTTTCCGGATCAGCAACTGAGTTGCGCGAATGTTTATATCTGTTCACTGCATTTCGGTGCCGACTGTTTCATAAACAAGGCCCAGATTGACGCCGGATTTTCCAATCGCCTAATGCTGAATGATGGAGCAGTCCCAACGATAAAGGTCCCAACGTTAGAACCGCGGGCGGTGAGTTAGACTGCTTCAAATGTCTGTGTTTTTGCCAATGCTCATCAAGTAGCCCAAACATGATCACGTATAGTTACTATATATATTACTATATATAGAAATTGATCAATGGAGCATGCGATGTGTAGTGCGTGTACATTTGTTTAGCTGGCCACTATATGTGTAACTTTATGTTTGTGTATTGTAAAAGCACTCCAAACAACAATACACAAAGAGTGGGGAAATATGTTGAACTAAATAAGCGCGCTTCTTCATTCAAATGCGCTACTATTCCGTGTCTTTCTATGTAAACACTAGCCTGCCGTGCAAAACCAGTCCGCTTAATAACGTTACAATTGTCTACACAAACCACGCGTAAACACACAAACACACGTGCACAACTGCACTTCTCACATGTACACCTTCAAAGACAAAAATACTACGATATAATTCAAGTATAAATATGTAAATAACACAAGTCGCTAAGCATATTATATAGTTAGTGTATAACTTGTACCACATACAGACGTCCTGCTCTAGTCGTTTTTGCTGCTGCTCCTGTTCAACTGCAGCCTCTGGGTCTGATTCCGGATCATAGATGTATGGCTATATCTGATTAAAAGCCATATTTTTATTTTGAATAAAGTTTTTCCCGCTGTTAGGGATGACACAGCTTTACGACGCACTCGACTCAACACAATAGCAGCAGCGCGCACACGTCATTATTTAGCTCCGCTCACACGATACGCCCCCACCCGCTCGGCTTTTTTCGGAAAGACTCGGAACAGCGCATCTTTCTTATATAATTATTAAAAAAATAAAGACTTTTCGGAGATATGCAGGATGCAATGCTACTCTATAGGTACTCAAGATTGACATGACACTGACTGAAACTGAGTGTTTCACCCCCCCTTTAAAATCAACTCTATAGCGTACAGCTTTAGATAATCTAAATACAGCCTTGGTGAGCATAAGAGACTTCTTTCAAAGATTTTCAAAAAAAACTTACCAACCCCAAACCTTTGAACAATATAGTACGGAATATAAGATACGACCACATTAAGATGCTACACTTCAATAACGTATCTTTGTCAAGATAATATAGCAAGGAAAGAAAGGATACTTACTTGTCACAGAGGTTGCAGCAGAACTCTTTCCGTCTGGAAATGGTGAGTCCAACAGGTGTCTCAGCCTTCAGGGGACCCACTCTGTCCTTTCCTCCTTCATTGCTCGTTTGCCTTCCCACAATCCTGTTTTTCAACCTCTTCTTCCTAACCTGGGACCATGGCTCTGGCTTCATACCTCTCAGGCATTCTGGGTATTTGGTGGATGTGTTAAGTTGCTGGTTTCCTCTGAGTACAGACAAAGAAGTCCGTTTCAGCAGTCTGACAGTCAGCCATCTCAACAAATACTCTTTAAGGCAGTAGTTCTCAAGCTTTTTGACTCTGTATTTCCTCTATGGACACTCTTTGTTTCTGTAAATTTCAGGGTCACATGACCCTTCAGAAATCATTCTAATATGAGGATTTGCTGACCAAAAAAAAAATTTATTGTTGAAAACAGCTGTGTAAAACATGTTTTTCAGGATTCTTTGATGAACAGAAAGCATTTGTTTTAAATAGAACCTTATATACATTTATTTAGTCGCCCCCCCCCCCCCCCCCCCCAAAAAAAACGTACTGACCCAAAACTTTTGAATGGTAGTATAATGTTACAAAAGCTTTCTATTTCAAAAAATGCTGTTAAAAAACGTTTTACTAAACTGCTTTCAACATTGATAATAATAAATGTTTCTTGAGCAGCAAATCGTCACCATAAAATGATTTCTGAAGGATCGTATGACACTTGTCTGGCTATCACCAGACCAAGTTTAATTTAAAATTGAACATTGGTCTGGGGAGTCTGCATTGTATTTTCTACTGCACAAGAGGCGTGCTCAACGAGAATTATTCAAATGACTCTGTATGCAATTGGATAGTCCTTCAACCAATCAGACCACAAAAGGCGTTATCCACAGGCAATGTCCCATCGCTTCTCTATGGTCCTGTCCCAAATGGCACCCTAAACCCTCACGGTTTTCCTCTGAGTCCGCACTTTCACGACGTAACGCCGCTTTGACCGCCGGGAATAAGTCCTCTGCGTAGCTCGCACCAGTGCGGACTCGGCTGAAGTGTGCATCGAGGGCGCATAACGACCGCAAAGGGAGCGCTCGCTCCCACACTTCTGAGACCTAAAATGACAAATGGGACACCCTGCGGTCTTATGGTGGGGTACGTGGGGGAGAGGACGCTGGCGTTGTCTGTTCGCCGCTTCTCCACCCACAAATCATGTTAATGTACTATTAGATTTAGATTTTATTTTATTTCCTTATGTTTGTGACTAGTCTAACAGTCAGAGCTACAATTGGGACTGTTGCTGATTGCTGGCAGCCACTGAGAGGACGTTGTTCCTCGTTTCGCCGTTTTCCACCGCTTCTCTAATGTTTATGTTTGAATTGCTGCGGTTGGTTGGTTCTGGTTTGGTGGACATTTGATGTTTCTCGCCGCGACTGCTCACTGGTGGTCTCCCTTGGGCTTAAGCTGCATGCTGGCTGAAGTTTGCACCGGGCTAGCGTCATCCGGGCCATCGTCATCGGCATCCGGCATGATGTTGGGATGTTCCGCTTCTCGGCTGGGCCGCTGTTCCGTCCTGCATTGCGGCCGTGGAGCGGCTTGGACTTCTGCGCCGACCCCGGTGTGTCCACAAAAGTGCCCGGAAAAATGTTCTGCCTCCTGCATGGTGCTGCGGCGATCCCCATCGTTTGAATTGTCATGAAGACCCATCATCTGGTCTTCAGCTGTCATGTCTCGACAATGTCATCAGGACACTGCCGCTGGGAGAAATTTAAAACATGGAGTGGACCAAGGTGTGCTGCGGAGCTAACAGAGACTTCCACCATCAGCTGTTTTCTGTTTACCATCAGCTCTGTTTCTGTTCATCATCAGCTCTGTTCCTGTTCACCATCAGCTCTGTTTCTGTTCATCATCAGCTCTGTTCCTGTTCACCATCAGCTCTGTTTCTGTTCATCATCAGCTCTGTTCCTGTTCACCATCAGCTCTGTTTCTGTTCATCATCAGCTCTGTTCCTGTTCACCATCAGCTCTGTTCCTGTTCACCATCAGCTCTGTTTCTGTTCATCATCAGCTCTGTTCCTGTTCACCATCAGCTCTGTTTCTGTTCACCATCAGCTCTGTTTCTGTCCACCATCAGCTCTGTTTCTGTTCATCATCAGCTCTGTTTCTGTTCATCATCAGCTCTGTTCCTGTTCACCATCAGCTCTGTTTCTGTTCACCATCAGCTCTGTTTCTGTTCACCATCAGCTCTGTTTCTGTCCACCATCAGCTCTGTTTCTGTTCATCATCAGCTCTGTTTCTGTTCACCATCAGCTCTGTTTCTGTTCACCATCAGCTCTGTTTCTGTTCATCATCAGCTCTGTTCCTGTTCACCATCAGCTCTGTTTCTGTTCATCATCAGCTCTGTTTCTGTTCACCATCAGCTCTGTTTCTGTTCTGTTTTCTGTGTTGGTTGATTGTTTGTAGTATTCTATATTTTTACTTGTTATTCATTTTTTTTGTTTTTTTTCCCCCCCTTGTTGCACTTTGAGATTCTTCGGAATGAAAAGTGCATTATAAATAAAATCTATTATTATTATTATTATTATTATGGACTTAACGGATGCGCGCACGCAACGGCCATTGTAAGTCCACAAGACCGAAAGTGCACATGAAGTGTGTCTTTTGGGACAGGGCCTATCTGTCATAATGTTAAAGCCACCAATAGCGCGCCAGCTGGAAAAGCCAGTCTGTGATTGGTTGAAATCAAATCGCCGGCAGATCAGGCTGGGTTTACCCAGTCTAGTGACACTGAAGACTGGAGTAATGATGCTGAAAATTCAGCTTTGCATCATAGAAATAAATTACATTTCAAAATATATTCAAATAGAAAATAGTTATTTTACAATTAAATAATATTTCAAAATATTACAGTTTTTTTTGTTGCATTTTTAATAAAACAAATGCAGCCTTGGTGAGCATAAGAACCTTTGAATGGCAATGTATATCCTGGTTTTTCAAGACAATAGGCTGTCTTGAACCAAAAAGTTTAAATTAAAATAAGAAATACCTTGATTTTTTTATTGTTATTTAGTTTTATTTTAAATAAACTTTAAGTAATTTTCAAAGGCACCCTTGCAAGTTTACAGAGGACCTGCCGCTTGAGTACCACTGCTTTAAAGCATTTTGAATTAGATAACAAAAAATTAATCTGAATGATAAAAAAAGATACTTACATACTGTGAGCAATCAGTTTCTCTTGGTTTGCATCAGCCTGTTTGTGTTGAGTGTGAATATGCTTCAGGGTCTTTTTCCATGACTTCTCTAAAAGACAGATATAAGAAACAGCAAACTAGAAATACAGAGCAAGACAAAGAAAAAAGCTTTCAAATTGTTAAACACAGAGTTATGATTTCCACTCTTTGAAATGAAAAAAACTGAATTTAAAAAAGATCGAATTGCATGTTATGGGTGTGGACATATATTAAAAACAAAAAAACAACGGTGCTTTGGATCACAACCAAGTTTGAGAGTAAATCCAGCCTATCAATTCAGCGAAGATGATGATTTCAAAACTTACAATTCTCTGGGTCAAAGTGTATACTCCAACCTGAAGCTTGTCACATCAACACTTTAAAAGATAGCATACATTAAACTCAATTTACTAAGAATAATTTGTACCTGTGACATCACAGTGTAAGCATTTAAATCCTCCTTGATAATGACATTGCTGGTGTATATCCCACTCTTTCCCTGAGTGACACCATTCCAGGCACAGAGAACACTGCACCAGCCCCTCAGACTCAGATCTGCAGTGATTATGCCTTTTCTCATGTGCTTCACGAGAATCAGCTCTCCTAAATGTCCTGGAGCAAACACTACATTTATGCTTCTTGGAGCCTTTTCTTTTTCCATGTCCCCTCCAGTGTTGCTCCATATCAACCCACTCCTCTGATTCGCAACCGCAGCGAGGGCACTTGAAGCCTTGGTCTCCATTATGGCATTTCAGGTGCACCTCTAGCATGCTACGACTGGATGCAACTGTCTGGCAGAGGATGCAGGCCAATCCGTCATCCTCCTCAGATGGCTTCTGCATTTCAGCATCCATGCTGGCATCTCCAGCCTCCTGCTCACCTTCTGGATGGGACAGGCTTTTCGCTGAATTCGCAGACTGAGGTTGACACTTAGTGCTTGAGATTCTGCACAACCCAAGAGTCATGAGATGAGCCGACTGGGCCAACTCCTCATCCTGAACTTCTGCTTCCAATCCACTATTTAAAGGAACAGCCAGATCTGTGCCAGTATCCTCTAGCTGAAACACAGGTTCCTCTTCGCTGTCCTCGTCATGCCTATCCTCCTCAAAGAGCGTGCTCACCTTCATAAAACAAAAGGTACATTTACATGTAAATTCTCATCATTTACTACTTGTTCCAAACCTGTATGGCTTTCTTTTGTGGAATTGTCGTGGAAAAAATGAACTTCTTAAGTGTCTTTAAAATCTTTTATTCTTGTCAAGAAAGTCAGGTTGTGCAGTCAGAAAAGACAAAGTGAAAGCCTCACACTTGTTCTTTTATACTCTAATTTTAGTGGTTTAGGGCTTCAACTTTAATAACACAAAAACACAATAACAAACTCATTGGTGTTATCTGCAGCTGTCAGTGAAAACAAAACTTTCTGATAACTTGTTCAAGGCAACAGACAACGAACACTAGTTCTATTGAGAAGCGTATCAAAGCTTATCAAACTAAAATGTGTTTACTACAGAAAACTAGAATTCCCCTTATATTTAACAAAAACATCTTATATAAGTTTAAAGCATTAGTACATAAATAAATAAAAACTATTATTCCATGATATACTCACTCTCAAGTCATCCTAGGTGTATGACATTCTTACATTCTTATATTATAAAATGTCCTGGCTCTTCCCACAGTTCCCAACTTTATAATGGGAGTTACTGTTGTGTCATTTCCGAAGTCCATTAAAGTGCATCTATCCATCATAAAAGTGCATCTATCCATCATAAAAGTGCATCTGTCCATCATAAAAGTGAATCTATCCATCATAAAAGTGCATCTGTCCATCATAAAAGTGCATCTATCATCATAAAAGTGCATCTATCCATCATAAAAGAGCATCTATCCATCATAAAAGTGCATCTGTCCATCATAAAAGTGCATCTATCCATCATAAAAGTGCATCTGTCCATCATAAAAGTGCATCTATCCATCATAAAAGTGCATCTATCCATCATAAAAGTGCATCTGTCCATCATAAAAGTGAATCTATCCATCATAAAAGTGCATCTGTCCTTCATAAAAGCGCATCTATCCATCATAAAAGTGCATCTATCCATCATAAAAGTGCACCTGTCCATCATAAAAGTGCATCTGTCCATCATAAAAGTGAATCTATCCATCATAAAAGTGCATCTGTCCTTCATAAAAGTGCATCTATCCATCATAAAAGTGCATCTATCCATCATAAAAGTGCACCTGTCCATCATAAAAGTGCATCTGTCCATCATAAAAGTGAATCTATCCATCATAAAAGTGCATCTGTCCATCATAAAAGCGCATCTATCCATCATAAAAGTGCATCTGTCCTTCATAAAAGCGCATCTATCCATCATAAAAGTGCATCTATCCATCATAAAAGTGCATCTGTCCATCATAAAAGTGAATCTATCCATCATAAAAGTGCATCTGTCCTTCATAAAAGCGCATCTATCCATCATAAAAGTGCATCTATCCATCATAAAAGTGCATCCATGCATCATAAAAGTGCATCTATCCATCATAAAAGAGCATCTGTCCATCATAAAAGAGCATCAATCCATCATAAAAGTGCATCTGTCCATCATAAAAGAGCATCTATTCATCATAAAAGTGCATCTGTCCACCATAAAAAAGCATCTGTCCATCATAAAAGTGCATCTGTCCATCATAAAAGAGCATCAATCCATCATAAAAGAGCATCAATCCATCATGAAAGTGCATCTATCAATCATAAAAGTGCATCTATCCATCATAAAAGTGCATCTGTCCATCATAAAAGTGCATCTGTCCATCATAAAAGTGCATCTGTCCATCATAAAAGAGCATCTATCCATCATAAAAGTGCATCTGTCCATCATAAAAGTGCATCCATCCATCATAAAAGAGCATCTATCCATCATAAAAGTGCATCTGTCCATCATAAAAGTGCATCCATCCATCATAAAAGAGCATCTATCCATCATAAAAGAGCATCTATCCATCATAAAAGTGCATCAATCCATCATAAAAGTTTATATATCCATCATAAAAGTGCATCTGTCCATCATAAAAGAGCATCTGTCCATCATAAAAGAGCATCTATCCATCATAAAAGTGCATCTGTCCATCATAAAAGAGCATCTATCCATCATAAAAGTGCATCTATCCATCATAAAAGTGCATCTGTCCATCATAAAAGAGCATCTATCCATCATAAAAGTGCATCTGTCCATCATAAAAGAGCATCTATCCATCATAAAAGTGCATCTGTCCATCATAAAAGAGCATCTATCCATCATAAAAGAGCATCTATCCATCATAAAAGTGCATCTATCCATCATAAAAGTGCATCTGTCCATCATAAAAGAGCATCTATCCATCATAAAAGTGCATCTGTCCATCATAAAAGAGCATCTATCCATCATAAAAGTGCATCTGTCCATCATAAAAGTGCATCTATCCATCATAAAAGTGCATCTGTCCATCATAAAAGTGCATCCATCCATCATAAAAGTGCATCCATCCATCATAAAAGAGCATCCATACATCATAAAAGTGCATCTGTCCATCATAAAAGAGCATCTATCCATCATAAAAGTGCATCTGTCCATCATAAAAGAGCATCTATCCATCATAAAAGTGCATCTGTCCATCATAAAAGAGCATCCATCCATCATAAAAGTGCATCTATCCATCATAAAAGAGCATCTATCCATCATAAAAGTGCATCTGTCCATCATAAAAGAGCATCTATCCATCATAAAAGAGCATCTGTCCATCATAAAAGAGCATCCATCCATCATATTACTGCTCCACACAGCTCTGGGGGGTTAATAAAGGCATTTTGAAGCGAAGCGTTTGTGTATAATATGGAGAAAAATATCCATATTATATTTATGGCTTGAGGGAGAGTAAATCATGGGCTAATTTTCATTTTTGGGTGAACTATCCCTTTAATATAATTTAAAAAAAAACTTATTTGGTTTGACATAGTTTATGATGTTCAAAATTTCCCTTACAGGAACACAAAATAAGATATTTTGAAGCATTTTGGTCTCCAAACAGTTTTGGTTCCTGACGAACTGAAAATGTTTGGTTACCAATATTCTTAAAAATATCTTCTTTTATGTTCCACAGAAGAAAGTCCATCACAAAAGTTTGGAACAACACGTACATTTTCATTTCAGAATTAAAATTTTTGGGTGGACTATCCCTTTAACACTGCAGGAATCTTTATAGTCACCTCACAAGTTTGTGCCACATGCAAGTTGCCATCAGAGTTGGAGCCCAGGCCAATGTCACATGACCGTGGGCTGATGTTTTGAAACATGCCGTACATCGGGAGGAGGAAAGACATACGCTCCATGTCCATCTGATCCTCGTTGCTTTTTGAGCCAGAATGGAGGTCGCTCTCTAGGTCGTATGGAGAGCTGTTGTGGTGGTCGACCTCCTCTTCATCAACCACCCTCATTCCTACGCCCAAACTCTCCTCATCCTCTTTCTCCAGACATGGCAGATGGGGGCATGGGGACACTGGATCATGTCTTTCCATGACATGATGGCTAATCTTGGCTTTTTGGTTGCTGGTAAATTGACAGACTCTACATCGGTATACCTCAACTAAGAAAGCCTCCACTAAAGTAGACACGTGAGCTTCAATGCCCTCGGCTGAGCTGCAGTAGAGACTGGAGGTGACATTTTCTTCTGCAATTCGAAGGGTTACTGGTTGAACATCTTGGTATGCGTCTTTAAACCCACCCATTCTTGAAAACAGAGGAAGAGGAAAATAGATCAGTTAAATCATAAGACAGTCTTGTAAATGATGTATTATGTATAAAGTATGAAACATTAAATGTTTATTAATTAGCAGTTACTGTTAGAGAAAGGCATGTATTTACATACTGATAGCTAATTAATTAAGTGCTTTTACTGTACAGCCTGTTGCACAACACTCTGAAGCAAAATGATAAAGTTAGACAGAGACATGTAGTTATACACAAAACATACACTGCTAGTAGTGTTAGGGTTAAGCATCAGCTGCATTAAAGAGAAAACCTAATCATTCAGAAAGCAAGGTATATTGGTGAATTATCTGTTAAATCGATCCTAGTTGTATAAACTCCCCAGCGGTCACTTTATTAGATATACCTTGCAAGGCTGTACGTTAACTTTTTTTGTGCATAGCACTGGTGCAAACAGAGGTTTAAAGTTTTTTAGCACTTGGTAACATGTTAAACATCTCTGAAAACAACCACAAGCAGCGGAGTTTATCACTTAAACAGGCATGTGTTAGACATTAAATGAACATGGATGTTCAATACAGGGCACAAAAATACAAACTTTAACAATAAATGCTGTCAGACAAACATTTTCTTTATTTTCTGCCAAAAATGGCAGACAGCCAGAAGGTAACACCTGCTTAACATTAAGTGAGTTTTGTTTATATACCCCAATATCATTCATTACAATCCAAACAATATCCAGCAGTTTTGGTTGAGCACTTATAAATGCCGCTTCATTCTACTGTCATCTAACTTGCTTAACTAGCAGAGGAAATGACATAGAGGCAATTGCAAAGGAATCATGGGAAATGGAGTTGGAAGCATGGACTCAACGCAGCCAGGTTCTGAGTTTTAATCTTACAATAGACTACAACTACAAAGGTAAATAGCTGTGCTCAATCTCTTAGGGCTGCACAATTTGGGGGGGGAGATATTAAGTTAACATAGCGCAGATATCGCAGTGCAGCAAAATAAAATGCAGATAGAGACATTTTGATTAATGAAACATGAAGACAATAAACATGTTTTTCATGACATCATGTGTATTTTCAATAAAGTATATTTAATACAATGCTAATTGACATACCTTTATGACTGTGTAATAGAATACTATAAAATAATATAATTTCTAACTCATTCTATGATATGAAGCCACATCAGATCATAAAAGGAAATTACTTCAAACACTGATGTTGGAGTAAACATGTCATGATTTTGCAGTATAAAAGGTTTGTAAATGCTTCTTATTACAAGTTTGGAAAGATTTTGGCACATGTTGCATTTTCAAATGCACGTCATAAATGCTGAATACAATGTTGAATAAAGTAATTATTTTTGTTAATTTTTGCGCACAAGAAGTGTTCTTGCCTCATAACACTAAGGTTGAACCACTGGAGTCACATGGACTATTTTAATGTGGTCTTACTACCTTTCTGAGCCTTAGAAGTTGCTGCCAATGAATGGTTCAAAAAGCTCACAGATTTCATAATTTTTTTTTTCAATTTGTGTTCCAAAGATAATCGAAGGTTATTCGTTATTTGAGCTTTGTGACATGGAGTATTATCCAGTTGACATCAGTAGATGTGTACACTGTGGTCATAAAGGGATGGCTATATTCAGCAACAATACTCAGATAGGCCGTGGTGTTTAAAAGACTCTCAATTGGTACTAAATGAGCCAAAGTGTGCCAAGAAAGATCCCCCACACCATTCCACCACCAGCAGCCAGAACCGTTGATACAAGGCAGGATGGATCAAACAACATTTAATGTTGTTTACACCAAATTCTGACTGTACCATCTAAATGTCACAACAGAAAGCCAGACTCACTGGAATATTCTATTCCAATTTTGGTGAGCCTGTGTGAATTGCTCTGTTTTCTTTTCTCATCTGACAGGACTGGCACCTGGGGACGTCTTTAACCTGCTTCAAGGTTTAATGTGTTGTGCATTCAGAGATGCTCTTCGGTCTCCTCTGACCTCTAGCATCAATCAACAAAGCATTTTTGCAAACTCTTTTTCTGACAATTCTCTATAAACTCTTATCAAAATGACAGTAGATTAGCAGTTTCTGAAATACTTTGACCAGCCCGTCTGGCACAGACAACCATTCCACGTTAAAAGTCACTTAAAACACCTTTCTTCCTTATTCTGCTTTTCCTTTTGAACCTCAGCATGTAGTCTTTTTGTCATTTTTGAAATATTTTGAAATAGTCGTTTGACGAAGAGAGTTTATTCACAATTTCTCGCTGTGACACTATTAACTTCAAAATAAACACTCAAACTGTCTTCCAAATATTAATTTAACCGGTTCTGACTAGATATTTGCGAACATGTGTATCTAATAAAGTGACATTAAAGGATGGGTAAATTATATACATACCTGCATCAAACAGGGTGGTATTTTTAAATTACGTAGCTTGTGCTACGGAAGCAATAGTGCGGTTTAGGGACCACGGCGTAAGTACCACCCGCAGTACAAAATGTGACATTTGCTATGTTTTTCACCGTGCCGACTTGTTTTTGTGCACGGCCATAATTTACAACTGGTTTAAAGTGGGTTAAGTGTGTGAGCAAAATAGTGAACACTAAATTTAATCATTTGCTAAGATCCTTGCGTTTTATAAGCACTGCGCATGCGTGGTTTTGTAACGATCCAAACGATTGATTCAACCCAATGAACTTAACCGATGAGTGTGTCGATTCAGTGTTCAGTTCAATATTCCCTTTGCGGATAGCCACGGCATAATACTTGTATAGTGATAGGGATAGGAAAACGTTGAGAAGCTTTTGAATTAATATTTGAAAGACAATTCCTTTGTTTATTGTAAAGCTAGTAACTGGTAGTGGTTTTTCACACACAGCCAGACTGAATTCTGAATCGGCTCTTTTTATCAAACGACTCAGACCAGCAGAATAAATCAAGATGGCGAACATGGACGCATTAGCCAAAACAATAGCGAAGGATTACATGTAAGTAACACAATCGGGTACTTTATATTATTATTATATTGGTGTTTAGATATTTAAATATAACTTGCATTTATTGAAAATGAAGAGCTCTCCGTACAACTGGCTTGACATGCAGTTTTCGGCCAATATCTGTTAACACTTCTATCAGTATGGTCGACGTAAACCAGCGGTGTGTTTATATATACTTTAAAGTTTAAACCAACAACAATGAAACATAAGTCTCGAATACTTTGTAAATGCAGTCATTTATCTTCATACACTAGGCTATATTTTTTGTGATTGTTGGAAAGTAGATTAACAGTATTAATTATTATCATGTTAGTTACTATTCTCTACTCTTTTCCAGGGATGGTATGGAGAGCTCTGACAGTGTAGATGAAAATGAACATGTATCCGGTGAAGATGGAGCTAGAAAAGCAAATAACATGGACATTGCTAAGGTGGAAAGACACAAGAGAAGAAAACACAAACATCGAAGCAAACATAGAAAGCATAAATACCCCTCACCAGATGAGAAGGACCACAAGCACAAGTACAAACACAAACATAAGCGGAAACACAGAGACTCAATCCATGTTGATAAAGTCTATGAAGGTGCAATCATCTCTCCAAAGCGATCCAGGCTTGACGACCTTGCTGCTCTGGAGGATTTGGAGAAACGGAGGGCCATGATTCAAGCAGAGCTTGATAATGAGTTAATGGAAGGGGCTGTGCAATCAGGTATGGGACTGATATTACAGGGTTATAACTCAAATTCAGAGGAGGATGGCGAGATCCAGGAAGCTGTGCAAAATGGCGAGCAACAGAGACAAGATCTCAATGAGCATATAATGGCTAAGAGACATGCGGAAAGGTCTCAACAGGATTGCGTAGATGTCGAAAAAGATGAAGATTCCTGGCTGGAAGGCAGAAGTGCATCAGACGAGATGTCAGTCTGGGCCCATAAATCAGAAATTAGACTTAGTAAGACTGGGTTAGATGTTAATAATGAGAGGCCTAGTGGTGCCAGCCAGATGAGGGAGCGGAGACGATCCCGAAGCATTGAGAGATCTAAAGATGGTGGTCAGAGGTCCAAATCTCCTGTGAAGTCCAAGGAATTGCCGTCAAGCAACCAAAAATCAGCTCCACGACCCGAAGAGCAAATTGTAGAGCACAGATCCTCAGCGAGAAGAAGCAAATCTAGATCTAAAGAAAGAAACGCCAACTTGCTAGAAGCTGACAGGGAGAGAGACAAGAAACTAGAGAAGGCGCCCTCAAAAGAAGCCTCATCTGGAAAAGAGAATCGATCTCCTAGCAGAAAACAAGGTCCAGAACAGCACAGCCCGCCTTCGCGTCCCAGGGGCCTCCGCTCACCTGAACGCTTCCCTGTTGTGCAGAACACAGACAGGGCATCCAGACAGGACAGGTCTTCATGCTACAATAGATCCCCTCCAAGGAGAGGGCGATCTCGGTCAGTTGAGAGGAGACGGAGAGAAGAAGAGCGCCAGAGACTCCCCAATGACAGGTTATTTTTCTATCTAGCTCTGTTCATTTAAATCTTTGAGAGAAACGATTTTCCCATTGCTCTAACTTTTCAAGCTGGTTAGAGTTTCATCAAATGTTTTTTGTAATCACGTCCGTACATTCTGTCTATTGATCAGTGTTGTTTTTGTTAACTAAAACTAAATGTAAAACAATTTGTTAATTGAAAAAATCAGCAATAAAATAAAACTAAATATTAGATAAAAATTGTTGTTGAAGTATTGATGACTAAAACTGAAATGAAAATACATTAAAGCAAAACGAAAGAGAAAAGAAAAACACATAAAATTGCTAACACTTAAATTAAAATGAGGAATATATATATATATATATATATATATATATATATATATATATATATATATATATATATATATATATATACAAAAGCTAATTAAAATATTAATAAATATTAAAACCTTTAATAAATTATATATACATTAATTTATGAAACGCATTATTATTACTAGTATTATTTAAATGAGTGTCTCTTACCCAAAATTCTACTTTTTTTTTCTTCTTCATTTTGTTTAACTCTCATTCATACTTTTTTTGTTATACTCACAGGATGCGATCTCGTGATGAGGGAGGGGGCCGTCGAGAAGAGAGCCCCTGTCTGAGCTCGAGACGAAGGTTAAACCACTCGCCTCTCAGACGAAGGTCCCGTTCTCCCAGAAGAAGAAGCAGCAGGTCTCCTTTCAGACACAGGTGACTGGTGTTCTGTAGCTTTATAACTGTACAACACTGCAATTCCTCATTTAGACGGCTCAACTTTTTAAGAGGCTTCAAAATTTCAGTGAGCTAAACATAAAATAATAAAAAAAGAATTGCTAAATCTTTCATTCATTCTTTATTTAACCAGGTTAAAAACTCATTGAGATTAAAATGTCTCTGAGTGACCTGACCAAGAAGGCAGCTACATTAACATTAAACATACAAATACACAGACAGAAAAACACAATCAGGGATCACAACAACAATTTACCAAAGGAGAAAAACATAATCTGTTAAAAGTAACTTAAACTTGTTTAGTGATGGAAGCATTAGGGCTGTAACGATATGCGATATGAAATCGAAATCGCAATACGTAGGTCCACGAACCTGTATCGGGATGTGAGGAGGCAGAATCGCGACACACCCCTTCCAACTCCCAGAAATATCCTTCCTGTCCAGGTCCAACTTTTAAGTCAGCAGTATGGCAACATTTCAGCTACCCGGTGGAGAACAAGGATGGCAATCGTGTAGTTGACAAGACCCACACAATTTGCCGTAAGTGTTTCAAGAAGCTTCCCCAACCGGCTGGCAACGTGGTGTGAGCGTGGCGTTTCTGTTGCGTGTCATCTGCGGGGCGGCTGCGTGGCGTTTTCTCTTTCTTTGCACACCAGAAGCGTGTCTGACGCGGCGCTTCTGTTGGTATTGATGTACAGGAGGCCCTATACTTCATGTTAAATATATATTGCCTATTGGTACCGCAAAGAAAATGTCGGCAGTAGCCTATTGACCATACAGATATATGGTATTGACGGCAAAATAGGCTACAGAATACTGTACAGAATAAAACTGTTTTGTCCCCCCATATCGAGGTTTGTATAGTACCGTGGGTCAAAAATCGTGATACGAACCGAATCGTGGGTTTGGTGTATCGTTACAGCCCTAGGAGGCATAGTTGCTTTAAAATCTTTTGTAAATCATTCCAAGCAGAAGAAGCATTATATATAAAGCCTCTTTTTCCTAGCTCTATTCCTATATCGTTCCCATAAGAAGTGGTAAACTCATTTGGTTTTCTTGAATGAGGAGCATTAATGTAATTTTAATGAGAAAAGACCTCATTGAGCACTTAATCTTATCATAAAAAAAATAAAAAAATCTAACTCTTCCTCCTCTAGTTTTTTCTCTTTTCCCTCCCTTTTCTGGTTTTTGCTACTCTGAGTAATATCCAAATCTTTGTATTAAGGGCACTTTTTGCGTTTCGTCATGACAGATCTCTTCCTGCACTCCTCAGTTGTAAGTCGCTTTGGATAAAAGCGTCTGCTAAATGCATAAATGTAAATGAGAAGGAGTCACAGTGGCGGTCACGTGTGCCACAGAATGTGTAAATAAGATGATCTAGTCCCAAACAGCTGTGTTTCTTTCTGTCCTGCCCATCTTAATCCGTCGCATTAAAACGGCATTAATACTGTGTGGATTTAGGGAGCGTGACAGGATGGAGCGCAGACAGCAGGTGCGTTTGGGGTCACAGGAAAGGCGAAGGAGAAGGAGCAGGGAAAGGGAGGACATGTTTAAGGGCAGCCTGTCTGAAGGAATGAAGGCCGAACAGGAGGACTCAGATGATGAAGTGTAAGTATTAAGGAAAATTATGTTTTGCTTTAAATATGTTGATAATCTTTAGTTTAAAATATGAATACTACAATCTGTGTGTAGGATGGAGGATTATGACGTTGATGAAGAAGATGAGGAGGCTTTGATAGAGCAGAGGAGACTTCAGCGCTTGGCCATCATGCAGGTCAGAATAATTTAAAATTATTAAATAATACATAAATAATTTCTGCTGTGGATTTGGGGTTGTAAGATGAAAGAAATTAATAGCTTTATTTAGCAAAAATGCATTAAATTGATAAAGTGATAGTAAATAAATGTTATAATGGTACAAAAGATTTTAAATAAATGTTGTTCTTTTGAACTTTATCAAATAATCATGAATGTTTTAAACCAAAATATTAAGAAGCACAACTGTTTTCAACGTTTATAATAAGAAATGTTTCTTGAGCAGCAAAATTAGACATTGGAATGATTTCTGAAGGATCATGTGACACTGAAGTCTAGAGGAATGGCTGCTAAAAATCTAGCTTTGCTATCACAGGGATGCATTACATTTTAAAATATATTAAAATAGAAAACAGTTATTTTAAATTAATATATTTCACAATAATGCTGTTTTTACTGTTTTTAATTAAATGCAGCTTTAGTGAGCATGAGATTTTCTTTAAAAACAAAAGTAAAATATCTTAGCAATCCCAAACTTTTAAACACTAGAGTATATAATGTGATTTATATTTGTAATATTTCCTGTACAGAAATATAAGCCAGTGAATGAGGACAGTAACACATCAGGACTCTCCGATCACGGCAGTCCTCAGAGTAGCAGTCGCAGCCGATCGCCGTCACCCGATGACATCCTTGAGCGTGTGGCTGCTGATGTCAAAGCCTACGAGCAAGAAAACCTGGACACTTTTGAGGATAATGTGAAGGCCAAACATAGTCTTGTCTCTCAAGAAAAAACGGGTATGTCATCTGCAAAATAACCTTTAATTAAACATGTACTTTCCACTATAAAATGTTTTACACATAAAGAAAACGATGTACACTCACGTGAGATAATGACTTAAAGGGATAGTTCACCCAAAAAATGAAAATTAGCCAATGATTTACTCACCTTCAAGTCATCCTAGGTGTATATGACCTTCTTTCAGACGAATACAATCAGAGTTGTATTAAAAAAGTCCTGGCTCTTCCAAGCTTTATAATGGGAGTGACTGTTGGGTCATTTTTGACACCATAAAAGTGCATCTATCCATCATAAAAGTGCATCTATCCATCATTTAACTGCTCCACTTGGCTCCGGGGGTTAATAAAGGCCTTCTGAAGCAAAGTGCTGCGTTTGTGTAAGAAAAATATCCATATTTAAAACTTTATAAACTAGCTTCTGGTGGTCAGCGGTGTGCTAATTCCCTGCCATTATAAAGCTTTGGAAGAGCCAGGACATTTTTTAATATAACTCTGATTGTATTCATCTGAAAGAAGTATTATCATATACACCTAGAATGACTTGAGGGTGAGTAAATCATTGGGTAATTTTACTTTTTGGGTGAACTATCCAGTTAAATCAGTTGTCTAGTCCATTATTTTCTTTGTAAACAAAAAACAATGCCTCAGTTTGAAAAAGAACATCGAGTCAAAGATTCACATCCATACTACTACTTTTATGGTAACCCTCCTATTTTTGACATTTCTGTGACAGCACTGGTAACCGAAAACATTTGCTTGATGCTACATCCATGCCAATAGATGTCAGTATAAAGTCGGAAGTCTTAATGAAGACGGGAAAAGAGTCGTTGAAATATGAGACATGAAACATTTACTCTGGTGTAATGCAAGGTGGTCTGATGCGTTATCAGCAAGTCTACGTTCCTTTCATTGCTTTATTGTTCTTTTTCTTTAGGTGCTAATCTGAAAAAGCCACCAGCCCCTGATATGTTCACAGAGTCAGATGACATGTTCACTGCTTATTTTGACGTGAGTAGACAAGTTCCTGCTTTCCATTGTATAGGTCAGTGGCCCCAGAATTTGATTGAATTTGTCCATGTAAGGGGATCTCTACAGGTAGAGTTGCATAGTCCTGTTCAAGCTGTTGTTTCTATACTGGAAACTTTGTTCAAAGCTTTTTTTTTTTTCCCCAAGTGGGTAATCTGACTCTGGTGCTAACTGGATCTCAAGGCCCCTCTGACTTTGAAATGGTCTCTTACAGTGTCAGTCACTCGTTTATGAATGAACGTTTTAATCAACTCTCTGAATTCAGTCGTGTTGACAATGCAAATCCACATCTAATCTCTCTCCACAGAGTGCCAGGTTACGAGCTGCAGGCATTGGAAAAGACTTTAAGGAGAACCCAAGTCTCAGAGATAACTGGACGGATGCAGAGGGCTATTACCGTGAGTTTGTTGTCTGTATACTCTGAATCTTTTCTATCAGACTGAAAAATGAAAAACATAATTGTCCTTTTAATTTATTCAGGTGTGAACATTGGTGAGGTGTTGGACAAACGGTACGGGGTGTATGGCTACACTGGACATGGCGTTTTTAGTAATGTGATCCGAGCCAGAGACTTAGCCCGAGCCAATCAGGAAGTGGCGGTGAAAATAATACGCAACAATGAGATGATGTAAGACACTTCCCTTAAAAGCTGAATGCTTAGCCTTTAAACATTTCTGTCTGGCACAGTTGTGTTTCTTAACTAACACCATACATTGCGATTTGATGTGTCTACAATGATGATGTTGGTGATTTTGACAAGAAATTAGATTTGGTGTTTATTTGATTGTCCCACAGGCAAAAGACGGGCCTCAAAGAGCTGGAGTTTCTGAAAAAACTGAATGATGCTGATGCAGATGATAAGTTCCACTGCTTGCGGCTATTTAGACACTTTTATCACAAGCAGCATCTGTGTCTGGTGTTCGAACCTCTCAGGTACATTTGTCAACAAGAGTCTATGCATGTCAATCTTTCAAGGCAGCTTGAGATCTTCTCTTAAAGCAACTTTCTTGTTTTCTTGCTTTAGCATGAACCTGCGGGAGGTGTTGAGGAAGTATGGCAAGGACGTTGGACTACACATCAAGGCTGTGCGCTCGTACAGCCAGCAGCTTTTCCTGGCCCTCAAACTCCTCAAACGCTGCAACATTCTGCATGCTGACATCAAACCCGACAACATTCTGGTGAGTCAAACTGAATATTGGACTCTAGATTTAATTTCTGTCTTATAACAGGGTATCTGCGGGTTCTTGAAAAGTATTAAAAGGTGATAAATCAATTTTGGGAAAATTAAGACCTTTTATAAAGTATTAAAAAGTCTTATCACGGCTTTATAAAGTCTTGAATTTTGAAAGTATTTTGTTCAAGCTTTGTCAAAAGAGTTTAATTCCACAAATTATTTATGAATATATTTATTTTCATCCCCATAAGTATTAAAAAACAACGGGGCGCTCAGTCTGAGATCGGCTCGGAGCGCGAGCGCCAGGGATGGAAATTAGCACCGCCACCAGCCAAATGCGGCTGATTTTGAGTTGTGGCGGGTAAACTCACTTCACCTACCGAGCCGTTTCACCTCTTTGTAAACTTTGTTCAATGCATGCGAGTGCTGCCATATGTGTGCATATGACCAGTCGTTTTCTCCGTCATCACTCGCGTGAAGACGCGCTGTGAGACTTGCGTGAGAAGTTTGCTTTGAAGTCTTGCGCTTAAACGGACAAACTCACACAAGAAGTACGTCAACGTGTCCATCTTGATGAGTATCCAAGCAGTCATAGTCTGAATATGCCTTAAGTGAACTGTATAGTATGCACAGTCGAGAAAGACGAGCATATCCCTGCATCAGGTCTTAAAGGCGCAGTAGCCTTTACTGCTACCTGAGTGATGTCCTTATATTTAGTTTGACATTAAACAATGCTCTTGATTGAATAGCTTTTGTTAATTTAATAAGGACTTATCTTTTATTTAAACAGTTAAATATGCAGTTATTTTACATTTGATTACTTTATTCAATTTCTGTACCTTTCTGCAGGTCAGTAGGCATGTGCATTATTATTTAATGTACACATGAGTGAGGTCAAGTTAAACATTTTAGTTTGAATTTTATTTTTCGGTTTTCTTCTTTTTTGGTTTCGGCCAAGAATTTTGATTTCGGTGCATCCCTACTGACAATGTTCTGCTCGGTATGTTATCAACACGCTTCAGAGATGCCAAAACGAATAGTTTCATTGTTGGGACTAAAAACCATAAAACTGGAAATCATCGTAGAGCTTGTAGTATTAATTTTCACATGCAGTTACACATTGTCAGTTAAAAACAAAAAAGTGGCTGGTAAAAACAGAGTGGTAGACTTTGAGTGGTAGAAGTTAATTTCCATCCCTGGCGAGCGCCGTCTACGGGTGACGTCATGTATTTTGCAAAATGCGCGGTTAGGTAATGTGTCGCCCTCCATACGTTGCGAAACAGATATGCAATATAAACGATTCAAAATTGGCCTACGATAGAGATTTTAAGTCTACATTCGACTACAAATGTTTATTAAAGGTTTGTTGTCGATTACAACTTGAAGTGCGATGAGGTCTTAATATTTTGAGACGGTCTTTAAAAAGTCTTAAAAAGGTTTTGAAATTAACTTCCTGCATATACCATGTATAAGATTAATTTATTTGACTCTCCCTGAAGGTGAACGAATCCAAGACCATCCTCAAGTTGTGCGACTTTGGCTCAGCATCTCATGTTGCTGACAATGACATAACACCGTATCTGGTCAGCCGTTTCTACAGGGCACCTGAGATCGGTATGTGTGCTGTGAATAAAAAAGCAGCTGTACCCAATTAAAACAAACTTACATTAAATAGGAATGTAACAATATATCGCAATACAGAAATGCATTGCGGATGTGACTTTGTGAGGGTAAAAAAATCTAGTTTTAGTGTCAGTACTACATTAAACTACTATATATAATATAATGTTGAATATAACGTTTAATATTGTAATGGGGAGATATTTGTGGGTCCTGATAATGCCAAATTACCAGTAAAAAGTGGCCTATTTTAAATAAATAGTCAGTGACTGCAAACATATTCCTCTAAAATAATTCTGTATTTCAACTTCAGAATCATGAATAGTTTTATTCTGGTGTCACCTTTGTCCTGTGCATTGGGTTACCGGCACCAAATTCAAGCCTATTCATTCTATGTAATACCAAATTTAACATTTTAAATCAACAGTATATTTTTTGTTAACCTTTTACCATATGTTTTGGAGTATGGCATTGTTGTATAGTGAGTTCAATATTGTGATATGTATCGAATCGTAACACAAGGGTATCGTTACACCCCTAAAATTAAACCATATTAGTGCATCAAAATTAAATAATTTGTGTTTTTCTTCCTCTTTTTGCAGTCATTGGAAAGTCATATGATTATGGGATCGATATGTGGTCTGTAGGCTGCACTCTCTATGAACTTTACACAGGAAAAATCCTTTTTCCTGGAAAGACCAATAACCACATGCTTAAACTTGCCATGGACCTGAAAGGAAAATTGCCTAATAAAGTAAGAATTAATTTATAGTATATATGATATTAGGAGTTAAAAGGAAAATTAGAATAAAATATACTTAAAACAGATCTTCTTTAATATTCACAGATGATCAGGAAGGGTATGTTCAAGGACCAGCACTTTGACCAAAACTTGAACTTTTTGTACACTGAGGTTGATAAAGTCACGGAGAGGGTAAGTGTTGTATATATTCCATTCACATTCATTTTGGTTTGTTTTTGAGCTAATAACTAGGGCTGCATGATTTTGGTTTTTAAAAAAAAATCGAATTGCATGTTTTTGCAAACCTTTTAAAGCTACAAGTTTGCTTGTATGTAGGGCTGCACAATTTGGCCTGAAATTAATTATATATCAATATGACTATATAATAATAATTATTATTATTATTATTATAGTTATGTTATTACTAAGTGAAATATTAAACAAAATATTACTATTGCCATTTCAAAGTAAAAAATAAACCACCGGTTTCAGACTAATTGAACTAAGGCCTAATCCTGGCTTAATCTAAGCCCTGTCTGTGAGACCTGGGGCCTATTGCACAAAACTAGGATAAGGCAGTAAGCTGGGATATCTTGGTGATCTTGCCATTTGTATGCAAAATTTAGTACACCGTTATCGTACCCTGAAGGCACACTCACACCAAGAAATATAACGATAAATAAAGATAATTGTAATATTAGCAGATAAATTGAGCCAGGATCACCAAGAGATCCCGGTTTAATCTCTTATCCTAGTTTTGTGGAATAGACCCCTGGCCATATAATAATAAAAATATGTTTTTATTTTCGGTGGAAAACCTCTGGGAGACCTTGAAGCCTCCCTTTTGTTGAGAACAGACCGTTTATAAGCACTTCTCATTTGAGGTTTGGAAAGATGGTTGGCACATGCTGTGCTCCCAACACATGCAGAGACGAGTTTGTGTGGAACCGGACCTTTCTGAGATCGAAAACATTGGATCTGTAAAGGAACAGTGCTGCGCCTCACTCTGAAAAACACACTGCACGCTTATTATTATTTAATCAAATTTGATAATCTCATTGAGCCATATTGTGAATTCAGTTTAATTCCAATTAATTATGCAGCCCTACTTACAACTATGAGCATTTTCTGTATAAATTACTTTAGGCTACTTTTTTTAATTTCCTTTGACTTTTCACATTCTTTTGTTTCTCTGCAGGAAAAGATTACAGTCATGAGCACCATTAACCCAACTAAGGACCTGTCGATTGACATGGTGGGTCGCCAGGCACTACCAGAGGACCAGCGAAAGAAGGTCTTTCAGCTCAAAGATCTGTTGGACCAGATCCTGATGCTGGACCCTGCCAAGCGGATCACCATCAACCAGGCATTACAGCATCCTTTCATCCAGGAAAGGATATGATCAGCAGCATACCTCAGAGACTCATGATGGTTTTGTATCTGCAGATATGACTCAGACAACAAAAGACATTTGCATATTTTATTGCCATGCTATTTTATTTTCTCTTCTGATTCGTAGTCATTTTCAGAGCAGGACACACTCAAGATTTACTTTGATCATTTCATTATTATTTTAGATGACCTACAGTGCACCCCATAAAATGTAAAGAGATTTCTTTTAAGATAATCTATACAAGGGGTCCCCAAACTCAGTCCTGAAGGGCCGCTGTCCTGCTGAGTTTAGCTCCAACCTCAATCAAACACACCTGAAACAGCTAATCAATGCCTTTATAGGACCTAGTAACTGGTTCGGGTGTGTTTGATTGGGGTTGGAGCTAAACTCTGCAGGACAGCGGCCCTCAAGGAACGAGTTTGGGAACCCCCTTATCTATACTGTTCAGATTGCATGCTTCATACACAGCTTCTTGTAGCAGCTAAAGCGATATTGCCAGATATATTTGATATTACGAGCAAGAATGTAAGAATATTCATCTTTGTGCCAAGTTCGCACACTGTATATTTTATGTAAAACTCTAGAATTTGATGTAAACCAAATATAACTCAACCACCAAGGACTGTTTAGAGTGTGACTTGAGTCAGGCCAGCATAAATGCTGTCTATATCCACCCTCCCTTAGGTGTGAGAGTGAGAACGCAACCTGGCGTGCAGGCCCTCGGCATGCCCCTTGCCCTAGGTGTGTTTCTGCTGAATCTGAGGTCTTGGGTCCTGCTTGACCTGGTCTGCAGGGAAAGCCTCCTCTGTAAAGGCAGGTTGTACACCTCTATTGGTACACTGAAGGTAAGCTAACCCTTCCAAAAACAAACGGCATCAACATTTTGCGTTCTTTTCAAGCCCAAAATAAAGCGTAAAGTGTCATCAAGCCCTTTTGGCTTCTCCTGCATTACAAAATGTAATTTGGAGAAATGGACACCAGTTAAAACCTTTTGTCTCCCTGTTGCTCTGTTCCAAAAGCCTAGTGAGGCATCGTAGATGTGCAATTTATTACCATTCAAATGTTTGGGGATGGATTTGTTTGTTTTTTTGCCATTTATTTGATCGAAATTACAGTTAAGACTGTAATATTGTAGAATATCACATCTTAAAATAAAAAGCAGTTGTGCTGCTTAATATTTTTGTAGAAACCGTGCTATATTATTGATGAATGTAAAGTTCAAAAGAACAGCATTTATTTGAAAAATAAATATTTTAGAGCATTATAAATGTCTTTATTAAGAAATCTACTAACCTCAAACCATTGAACGGTAGTATGTATTGCTTAATACAGAGAAGAATCATTTTATTAAAAATTAAACCGTGTAAAATAATTAAAGTGAACTATTTTACCCCAAATATGACCTAGGCTGCTGACTAAAGTAGACCGTGAGGTCGCTCACTAGGTTTTGGAACAGAGCTTCTGTTGTGGTGTTTCTCACAGAGACAAAACAGAATGAATGAAAAGACTGACAGTCGCTTTCTCAAATGGATGGCACCGTTTATGGTTGACATTGAGGGTAAGAGTGAATCCAAGTATTTGCAATGGACCAAGCACCTTCAGTGTACTGCCTCTGATAGACATACCTCACCTTTTTCAGAGTTGTCACACTTATGTGTCATAGCTTTTGTATAACCTATTGAGTGCTTTTCAATATGCATGAGAATATGTATGGTTTCCAATGCACTACTGTACAAACCCTCTGGTGTGTTTTTTCGCTATGTAGAAAATTTTAGATTTATTTTTCTGTGACTGTTCTCGTGTTTGTGACCATGTTGTCTTTTGATACAGGGGTTTTCCTGCTCTGATCTATGAATCTGCTTGTTACAAGCGGTAATTGCTTCTTTATTCATATCTCAATTCCTAAAAGATACAGCGGTCATAAAGTATAGCTCATGCTGGAAGAATTATCTGCCTGTTATCTTTTGCAAAGTCTGTCCTGCATGATAATGGAATAATTTAAATTTACTGTAAATTCACAAATATTTGTCATTATTAAACAACATAAAATAAAGATGTTTGGTGGTGCAAAAAACACAAATTTATACTTCCCACAAGTTGTCTGTCTTTCAAGTTAATCTTAACGCTGTAAGAACATAATTCAGCGTCTTAGGAACCTTATGGTGGACTGTGTTTCATCAACACTAACTGCTGTTTGTGCTATTTCTCCCATTGTTTCTTTGTGTTCGAGTATATTCTCTGGCCAATGGAGACACGTCTGTCCATCATCCTCCTGCCTGCCTCTACTTTCAAAGGGACGAGACCTCTTCAAGGCCCTTTATCCAGGTCATTCCTAAAGGCATGTTTAGATCCAACACAAAGCAAAGCTCTGATTAGAAATAAACAGTCAGTTCAGAGAGCTGCTGCTTTTGGGATTTATGTTCCTATCTCTTCTGTAGAATCACTAAATCTCTTTTACATTTAAAAAATCCATCTTTTTGTAACTTCAGCTGTAGATGTGTTCTACGGTGATGATTTTTCTGTCAAGGACCCCAAATTTGATAATAGGGCCCCCTTTCTACAATATAGAGGCAGCTATAGATTGTTATGTATGAAAACCCTTGCATTTTGCATGTGAAAGGAGATGTAATGTAAGAAGAAAAACTTGCTATACAGTCGTGTGAACAAGAAAGTACATTACATATCAGGACACAATAAAAAATCCTCTGGTCTTAAAGGGAAAGTTCACCCAAAAAATTTAAATTGTCATTTACTCACCCTCAAGTTGTTCTTAACCTGTATGAGTTTCTTTTCCATAGTATTTTTTTATGGCTTTTTATGGTCCTATGGCTGCAAAAACAAACCCAAATCACCTGACTGCTATTTATATATTTTCTGTGGCAGCAGTAAGGGTGTACTTAGTATGTCACACTTGGCTTGTCCATTTCGGCCTTGTTTTTGTTATATAAACCACGACACTGTGTAAAATGTTATGTTTTTGTTCATCTGAGGTTGTATTCAACTCATTTTGAGACCTGCCAAGGACCAGATTATGTATAACGTCCTTATACGTTAAATCGTAGATTTCAAAAAGGGTGTACTTTCTTTATAACATGACTGTATATACATACACAAAACAATACAATCATTTATACATATATGCTAAAAGTTAGGGCCTTAATGTAAACATCCTGCAGTAATTTCCACAAGTTAAGTCCAATTATAGCACTTGAATCACATTTTTACATATTTTTCTATACTTTCATCAATTCTATCTGCCAGCATTATTGGTCTCATCACAGAATAAAGCGTCCATATTCAGTTTCATAAAGACCTTGCATTCACTTTAGTCATCGGTGTGACCCACCGAGGTTTGTTCCTGGAACATTTGTTTTTTTATTCAGGACCTAAATGGACTAATTTAGTCATCTTGTGTGTCAGTTGATAATTGTGTATTTCCCCAGGATATTTTAACAACATGTGCTATGTGTAATGTCCCAAGATACTGCTATATTTATTCTCTGTATTGTAGGTGCCGTCTGATAAAGAAGACTCTTTAAGGAATTCTCCTCTGGAAAAAGGTTTCTGTTTTAGAGAGAGCTCTTAATGAGAATCAAAGGGTTAATTCAACCAAAACATTTAATTCTGTCATCAATTACTCGCCCTCATGTCGTTCCAAACCCATAAGACTTCTGTTCATTTTCAGAACACAAATAATTATCTTTTTAATGAAATTTGAAAGCTTTCTTTCCCTCCGTTGACAGCTACACAACTGACATTTCGACACTTCAAAAAGTTAAATAAGAGATTGTAAAACTAATCCACATGAATTGTGTGGTTTACTCCACAATTTTCAGAAGAGACACGATTTCTTTGTGATAAACAGATTGAGCTTCCTTTTTATGTTTGCTGATCAAGCCTAAATTAAATCTGTTTATCATGTAAAGCAATCGTGACTAAATTGTTAAATTCATTTGGATTAGTTTTCACGATCTTGTGAACTTTTAGAAGCATCAAATTGGTAGTTACGTAGCTGTCAATGGAGGGACAGAAAGCTCTCACATTTCATCTAAAATAACGTTGTTGTTTTTTTTTAAGTTGTGTTTCGGAGATAAACCAAAATCTTACTGGTTTGGAAGAACATGAGGGTGAGTAATTGATGACAGAATTAAAATGTTTAAGTGAACCAACCCTCTAAGCTGTTTATTTTTATTTATTTTTATTTTTTAAGTTGACAACACTGTATTGGCCTCTGACAGTTACAGAAACTTGTTCTTTTTCTCAAATCACTATTACTATATTGCCAAAAGGTTTGGTTCGCCTGCCTTTACATTCACATGAACTTTAATGACATCCCATTGTTAATCCGTAGGGTTTAATATGGAGTTGGCCCTTTGCAGCTATAACGGCTTCAACTCTTCTGGGAAGGCTTTCCTCAAGGTTTAGGAGTGTGTTTATGGGAATGTTTGACCATTCTACTAAAGCGCATTTGTGAGGTCAGGCACTGATGTTGGACGAGAAGGCCTGGCTCTCAGTCTCCGCTCTAATTCATCCCAAAGCTGTTCTATCGGGTTGAGCTCAGGACTGTGCAGGCCAGTCAAGTCCCTCCACACCAAACTCGCTCATCCGTGTCTTAATGGACCGACGCTTTGTGCACTGGAGCGCAGTCATGTTGGAACAGGAAGGGGCCGTCCACAAACTGTTCCCACAAAGTTGGGAGCATGAAATTGTCTAAAATGTCTTGGTATGCTGAAGCATTAAGAGTTCCTTTCACTGGAACTAAGGGGCCAAGCCAAACCCCTGAAAAACAACCCCACACCATAATCTCCCCTCCACCAAACTTTACACTTGGCACAAAGCAGTCAGGCAAGTCCCATTCTCCTGGCAACCGCCAAACCCAGACTCGTCCATTGGTTTGCTAGACAGAGAAGCGTGATTGGTCACTCCAGAGAACATGTCTCACTGCTCTAGAGTCCAGTGGTGGTGTGCTTTACTCCACTGCATCCCACACTCTGCATTGAACTTGATGTAAGGCTTGGATGAGCTGCTCGGCCATGGAAACCCATTCCATTAAGCTCTCTACACACTGTTCTTGAGCTCATCTGAAGGCCACACAAAGTTTGGAGGTCTATAGCTATTGACTCAGTTGAAAGTTGGTGACTTCTGCACACATTGACACTCTGCATGCGCTGACCCAGCTCTGTGATTTTACGGGGGCCTATCACTTCATGGCTGAGTTGCTGTTGTTCCCAATTGCTTCCACTTTGTTATAATCCCACTAACAGTTGAGCGTGGAATATTTAGTAGTGAGGAAATGTCAGGAATGGACTTATTGCACAGATGGCAACCTATCACGGTACCACGCTTGAGTTCACGGAGATCCTGAGAGCGACCCATTCTTTCACTAATGTGTGTAGAAGCGTCTGCAGGCCTAGTGCTTGATTTATACACCTGTGGCCATGGAAGTGATTGAACACCTGAACTCAATGATTTGGAGGGATGTCCAAATACTTCTGGCAATATAGTACGTATTCCTCACAAATTAAATTATTGGCTCAACGAACATAAGTTTCAATTTGGTATTACACATTATAAATATGTCAACCAAAAGGTAATGCTTTTTCTTTCTATGAAATACATGTTTGCATGTCACCCACAGAAGTAACCTTTACTTTAAACCACAACTAACCATTTTTAATTCTATTTTCAGGGTAAGTGTTAAAGTTTTCCCTACTGTCATGACCACATATGACTCCAAGTGTGCGAGAGATCCTGACGGCCAGCTGCTGTCCTACTCTATTATTGAAGTGCCTTTCAAGAGCTCATCCACTCATGGGGGAAATAATCTACATCCGTGCACAGCAATACAATGTGTTCGTTTTGTCACGTTATACAGCCAATATTGCACATTTTATATAAACATGTCAGAACTTTAATAAATGGTGAAATATAAAAATGACTCCTTGTCTAGTTTCATTTTGATCTATTGATAACACTAGTTTAGCTTGTGGTTAGTGCATGTTTATTATCTTGTCTGTATCTATGAAAAGCAGCCAAAATCCTAAAAATAAAATAGCGATAATGAAGAAATGTTACCGTTCAGAAATGTTTTTCTCTTTCAAAACTGAGTCATTATTCTGTGGTAACTGACAGCATGCCACAAATGTTGTTGATGGAGCTCAACTTGTATTGAATTTGGACATTAAATACAGTGATATGCACACATTTAATAACACACTGTCAATCCTCAAGCTTAAAACCCTTTAAAAATAATTATATCATGTTTTCCTACAAGGAGCTTTAACAGGAACACTAGTCTTTTCAGAGGAAGTCTTCTGAGGCTTTGGCATGGCTTTCTTTGTGGGTTTGCATCTCTTGAAGCTATTTGAACTATTGCATTTTGGTGACGAACTCGAATGAGCATTAAGATCATGAACAAGAGCTTCAGTCTTCTTTAATTTGACCGCACCAGAGTGTGGCTTCTTTGGTAAAGCCGGTGGTTGCTGAAATCTAATCCACACCTTCCCAGCATTTGATGAGGGATGATTACGATGCATAGACTTTGATTGAGAGTTTGCAGAAACTGTGAGTTTCGTTACATCATCTAATATTGAATTACTGCCTTTAGTCCTCCTCAAATGTTCTGCATGAGAACAAGAGCTGTCCACCTGCCTCAGACGATTGGCGCTTCGTACCAGAGCAGTTGCTGGACGAGATCTGACTGCCTTTCCCTGTTCTTTCTGTATAGTCGCAGTCTGAAGTTTCTCCATCTTTATCATGCGTGCCACCATAGCTGCAAGACAAGGGTCGGATAAACAAAGTTTGTGCTGGCTCTCCAAATGATCCGCTTTGGATAGCAACTGACTAAAGTCGAAATCTTTGAGTGGAAATGGAAGAACCTCAGGATACATTTGCTCTCCGTCTCCAGTCTCTGTAGGTTCTAGCTCTCTATCAAATGAGTCCGGCCTCAGGTCCAATTCTACAGGAATTTCCCATTTTAGTACAGGAATATTGTCTTTCTCTTGGTCAGAGAGGTCACTGTTTTCAGACTCCACTGACACCTGGCTGGAGGACTGTTTAGCTAAATTTTCTTCAAGGAGTTTATTAAGGGAATTGCTGATTGTCTTGATCTCATCTGGTCCTGCGTCTCTTGAAGAAACAGTGCAGCTCACCTGTATGGGCCGAATTTCCATCGCTGTTCTGGTTTCTACCTCAGGTCTACGCTCAGAAATGTGTTCTTGTGTGTCCCAGAAGATTGGAGGCTGAAGACCAAGCCTCTGCCATCTGTGTGACAGCATCCTTAACTGGGTTTTAGGATGTTGCTTCAAGCTGGAGAAAATAATTTGTACAAAAATAGCAATTATAAGATAAATATTTCCCTAGATGCCATTTAACCTCTTCAATGGATATCCAAGCATTGTTGCATGGAGTATCAGTTCCAGGTTGGCAAAATGTGAGAAGTCTAGTGTTTCAGCATGACACAAAGCAACATTCAGTTCAACAAAAGGTTAAGATTCCTGGCAAACATAGTAAGCCTCTGTGCCAAGCCCTGATCTACATTTCTAATGTATTAATTTTACTTTAAACACATCTGTAGGTAATAGAGCATCTGTAGCATATAACACTGCCACTGCCAGCTTAATTACTAATTAGTACGGACTCTATTGATATTCCAAAATACTCAGATGAGTATATCTGGCTGGCAATACCTAATGGGTCAATTAGAAGTCAGTATCTACTTACACCTGGGATGATTTTGCTTGGCTGCAACAGGTGGTTGGCTCCTGTGCCATACAGGCATTAGAAATGCAGGCTGCTAAAGACACCTGCAAAATAAAATGCATTGGAACTTTTCATAGAAATATACAATGTACATTGATGCTTCTTCAAAACTTGCTTTTACCCTACCCTGATACTCTATCTTAAAGGGATAGTTCACCCAAAAATAAAAATGATCCTATAATTTACAAACTCTCAAGCCATCCTAGGTGTACATGATATTCGTATTTCAGACAAATACAATTAGAGTTATATTAAAAATGTCCCGGCTAATCCAAGCTTTATAATGGCAGTCCAAAATGTGAAGCCCAAAACAGTGCATCCGTCCATTATAAAAGTGCTCCACACAGCTCCGGGGTTAATAAAGTCGTTTTAAAGCCAATCGATGGGGTTGTGTAAGAAAAATATCCATATTTAAAAACTTTATAAAGTAAAATATCTAGTATTCGGCAGACCGCCTTATGTATTCAACTTGAGCAGAAAGTGTAGTGCCAGAGTCATCGCCGCGCCAGTTACGCTTTTTCCGTAAGATGAATGCAGAAGGTGGTCTGCCAGAAGCTAGATATTTTACTTCATAACTTGTTAAATATGGATGGATGAACTTTTTTTGGGCTGTCATTCAATGCTTTACAAAGCTTGGAAGAGCCAGGAAACTTTTATTCAGATTGTATTCGTCTGAAAGAAGATTGTCATATATACCTAGGATGGCTTGAGGGCGAGTAAATCATGGGATAATTTTTATTTTTGGGTGATCTATCCTATTAGACTATTATAAATGTTTATATTTTAGACCTGAAGGAATGGTTTTCCCAGCAAATTTGCCAACACTCGCCAATGCGTGGCTACTTTGATGTGTGTATGGTTTAGGAGTGGCATAGGTTTGACTAAATTGACTCGTACCTCCAGGGAATCCCTCGTAAAAAGAAACAAAAACTAGCAGAGTCTGCTAGCAACAAGAGAATGCGACGATAACTTGGCTTTCCAGAGAGGGATTAAAATGTTGTAAAGCGACGCGGATTCTATTCTATCTATTGTGAAAGGTATTTTCATCACGGTTGTTGTAGAGCTGTGCTGTAGTATACGTGTCGTGTCTATTAATGGGTATACTAGCTACAGTAACGTTTTCAGGTAGTCAACATTTGAGATCCTTTCCATCCAAACTAGTAAATCAACTCTCTCTTTTTTAAGAGAAATAACCAGAGCCAATGCTAAACCTAAACAATGTTTTTTGCTAAATGCTTTTTTTTGCTAAAAGTTTTGTGTTTTAACCACTAGGGCCAAAAGTTACATAGTGTATCAAAGTATATGTATATAAAAAGTATATATATATATATAATATAATATATACACCTTTAGTATTTGCATACAAATTATTTACAAATATAATTGTTACTGAATGTCATAACTTTAAAATTAACTTATTACTTTACTACTTTAAATTAGTATTTAAAACCAGTTGGTCTTAAAGGTGCACTATGCAACTTTCCGTCCGCTAGAGGGCGCCTATTCTAAACAAAGGTGTAGTTTGATGACGCACAGTTTGAGCTCAGCATCTTGGGACGTGGTCTTCACCTCACAGCCGGTGGAAAATTGGACACGGGCAGAAATCATGTTCATGGATGCGGTTATTAACGTTACTGTAGTGTGAAGCAGAGCAGGACCGAGTGTTGTGGAGCTGAGCACGGATACATAAATACTCGCGAGCACCGGGACTTTTATTATGACGGGACAGAACAGAGTCGCTGGGAGCCTGCACTTCCAGTCATGATTATAAGGTAAAGCAGCTCTGTATGTCATATTAGATACATTTAAATGTGTTTAAAATGATGTTATGACGTTACTCTGAGTTCGTTCAGCGCTGCTGTGACTCTTGTTCACACTGCAAAGAGTAAAGCGTTTAAGCCAAATAAAAAGGAGGGTAATGCAAATATGACGCAATTGACAGGCGACTCCCTCAAACGCTATGCCGGCAACGTCCCGGGTCCTTAGTTAAAATAGCAGTTTTCTCACAATTTACAAATAGTTGAAAACATTTGGGATATTGTAAGCACTCAACTGAACAAAATATATAACACCAGCATAGTGGTTTTTGGCTATTTTACTGCAAAAATACTAAATAGTGCACCTTTAACCACTCTGCAGCCCACCAATGGGTCCAATATTGCATCATTATAATCATTAAAAATATGTTGCAGAGGTCATTTTTAATGGATGAAAAACATATTAAATGTCGAAATGTTCCACTAAAGCTTGACAACCATAAAGTGTCCAGACATTTTTTGTAGGCTATTCATTCGGACCAATATTTCTATTGTTTTATCATTTAAAATGTAACAAATGTTCTTCTTTAAATTTGTGCTTTTATTTACTTTTATTTATTTTTGTTAAAAATAAATGCCACTGTTTGCTATCTTGACATTTAATGCACTGACATTCAGTGTGGCATAAGCGTCCCAAAATATTCAATATATTTTGGAGCCGCTGTACAGGGCAGGCATAATCTAAATTAATTGTAAAAATGATATAAAAACGTAATAATACTCGAGTTACACTGGCAGCTCAAGTAACTAACAGCAGAAGAAATGCTATCATGATACCTGTTGTGCGTTCACTACCACAGACATGTGCAGACTTTCCAGTGGATGTCCTGAGTAATGTAGACGTCCTGTGAACACAGAATATTCAAACAAGAGTGTCAATAGAAAAGGGATATGTCATATAAAGTTACCTCTCTGGACACCGTCTAGTTATATGTAATATGAAAACATTTCACTAGCAGAGATATCTGTTTATTAATAATTGAACGTGAAGGTTTAAAAACACAAGAAATGTGCTTAATGACTATGATAAGATACTACACAAGGCTAAGGTTTGGTTTCTTCTGGGTCCAATATAAGGATAATTTTATATAAGAATAAACTCCTTACCTTATCACACCCTTCTAACGGAGATGCATATGGGATTAATAAGTAGTCCAGATGAAGCATCCCTTCAGCAGGTCTGCAGAAGTGAAGCGTACTCGTGCTCTCTCCTCCAGGTGGTGGTGTGCGATCTGCCACAAACCTGCTCTCAGGACTAAAATAATACCTAAGCCAAGTTCACTGGCCTAATAAAGTTATGCACTATTGAAGCGCCATTAAACAGCATGCAAACTGTGGATTTGTAGATCATTTAGTAAGGAACCTGAAAGTGTGGCACTTTCAGAACGCTTGGCAGGTAAGCGATGATGTCACGCCAATATTTACATACTGACGTGTGATTGGTTTTTATGTTTTCTTCTATTTACATATTAAATTGTGATTGTTGTACTCATTTAAATCTATTTAACCGTTCATTTTACTCAACACACGGCAGGCGCGGTTGCTACAAGCTATTAACATTATGCGCCTTCCAGCTGTTTTTATCCCTCGTCCTTTCCATTGAACAGTCACAGATTCTAAATTAATTTACTACCAGTTAAATTTCTTAAAGGGATAGTTCAACCAAAAATGAAAATGAGTTCATGATTTACTCACCCAGCCTGACTCAAGTCTTCCAGTCATTCTTGTGACATACAATCAGAGTTATATATTAAAAAATACCGTTGCTAATCCAAGCATTTTTTGCAGTGAATTGTTGCCTCTTTTATGAAGTCCATGAAAGTGCATCTATCCATCCATCATAAAAGTGCATCTATCGTCATAAAAGGGCATCTATCCATCATAAAAGTGCATCTGTCCATCATAAAAGTGCATCTATCCATCATAAAAGTGCATCTGTCCATCATAAAAGTGCATCTATCCATCATAAAAGGGCATCTATCCATCATAAAAGTGCATCTGTCCATCATAAAAGTGCATCTATCCATCATAAATGTGCATCTATCCATCATAAAAGTGCATCTGTCCATCATAAAAGTGCATCTATCCGTCATAAAAGTGCATCTGTCCATCATTAAAGTGCATCTGTCCATCATAAAAGTGCATCTATCCATCATAAAAGTGCATCTATCCATCATAAAAGTGCATCTGTCCATCATAAAAGTGCATCTATCCATCATAAAAGTGCATCAGTCCATCATAAAAGTGCATCTGTCCATCATAAAAGTGCATCTATCCATCATAAAAGTGCATCTGTCCATCATAAATGTGCATCTATCCATCATAAAAGTGCATCTGTCCATCATAAAAGTGCATCTATCCGTCATAAAAGTGCATCTGTCCATCATAAAAGTGCATCCATCCATCATAAATGTGCATCTATCCATCATAAAAGTGCATCTGTCCATCATAAAAGTGCATCTATCCGTCATAAAAGTGCATCTGTCCATCATAAAAGTGCATCTGTCCATCATAAAAGTGCATCTATCCGTCATAAAAGTGCATCTGTCCATCATAAAAGTGCATCTATCCATCATAAAAGTGCATCTATCCATCATAAATGTGCATCTATCCATCATAAAAGTGCATCTGTCCATCATAAAAGTGCATCTGTCCATCATCAAAGTGCATCTATATAACTGCTCCACATGGCTCCGGGGAAGTTAGTATTTAATCCGCCAGATTAGTTAGTAATCCGCCAGAAGTTAGTATTTTTAGTACACTGCCATTTTAAAGCTTGGTAGAGCCAGGACATTTTTAATATAACTCTGGTTGTATTCATCGGAAAGAAGAATGTCATATAGGCTACACCTAGGGTGAACTTTTTGGGTAAACTATCCCTTTAACCTAGGCCTCTGCTAATGGCTTTGTGATTTTGTCAATAGACTGCAGATATTCTCTGTATTATATTTTTTAATATAAGTAATAATATGAAGTATAGGCTATGTAATATGGACCAAAGTTCCTGACAGTCACTGAACTTCATTATATGTCGCCAAATGTAATGTTGAAATGTTGGTGCATGCGGCTTCATCCTCCATCACAAATAATGAAATGGCCACCTCCCATCTCTTCATTTCAATGGATCTGCTGTTTTCATTTAACAAGAATACACAATTATATGAAAAACGCATTTAAAGGCAAACAATTGATTGAATCCACTTTTTGTAGCTTTTAGTCCACGTATTAGTTGTATCATCTTTATGACTTAACGCTACTGTCAGTACAATAGCCCATAAATGAAATTGCCCTTTTTTAAGATGGACACTAGGGGGAGTCATACAGACAAAAATACAAACGATGCTCTGTCCAAAATGACATTTTAGATTGGATGCGCCGCAATGTACGTGTTTTAATATAATTATTTGATGATGGCCTGTATTTAACCTCAGAATTTTTTATGTTACTGACAAGACAGAACCTCCCACATATGTCACACTTTAGAAAGAACACGGCTAGCATGTCAGCCACTTCCTGACCGGCAGATTTAAGGTGTGTGTGTGTGTGTGTGTGTGTGTGTGTGTGTGTGTGTGTGTGTGCTAATGTGGTTATTTGACCTTGTCTCAAATGGAATTTTTTTATATTTAGCATATCCTGCAATGCCTTCTACATTTTTAATCATCACAATTTAAAAAGCCTGCAGTTACCACTATATTTTATTCAACAGTTTTTTTTTAAATTATATTATTATTTATTAGTATGTCTAATTATTATGTCCCTACCATGTCTAATATATTTATTAGATATGGTAGGGATATTATACAACACTTTATTACTAGATTTTTAAGCACTGTGAAAGTTACAAAACCTTTTGCATCAGTTTGCATTATAATAAACAGATATTATGTGGAAATGTATGGGATTTTCTGTGCCCCATCCTGTAGCTCTGTTGAATTCAAGGTACTTTTGAGCGCATCCGTGTGTTGATTTTTGAAATGCTAGGCTATAGCGTGTGTAAGCACGTGTCTGTTTTCTATCTGTCTCGCCCACAACCCACAGTGAGTAAACCAGACAGATAATGTACGTCAGTCCCAACGGTTCTCGCCACAGTACGCATTTATGGCAATCTGCCAGATTCGAGAATAACAATTAAAACATCTAAGTAAATGTACTTTTTACTTCAATATATTTGTGATGAGTAATGCAGTTACACATTACTTATTGCATTGCTCCTAACTTTTTCTGCACTGCAGCCGTTTGTTTCTGCTATAAAGCGATATCGCCATCTAAGGGCATTGCAGGTACTTAAATATCGTGTGTGTTTTGGCTCACCCAAACTTTTACATGAATGAGAATGCATTTGCAGATAGCTGCTGAATCGCAAGTATTTGGTTTATGAGATGAGTTTATGACTGCATCTGGTGAGGAGGCTGAAATCAGCACATCCAGTGCAAGAAGACTTTGACTATTTCATTTTACTTAACATTATTTTATTTATCTGTGATGAGAACTTTTTAGAGGATATTGGGTTTCTCATGGCCTTTTTGTGCACTTGAGCACTGTAGATGTTTAAGATGCTGTTGTGTTGATCTTGATTTATTGCAATATTGAAGTGTTCAGTTTTATTTAGATTTTAGAAAACATGATTTATTTATCTTACAAATCAATTTTAACTGGCATATCTCTCAGGCGTTAAGCACTAGTGCATCTTTGAGCCTACATTTAATTACTTACACGTTAATAGGCCTATGCTTTTTAGAAAAGTGCAAACATTGTACCTTGGCCTTGTCACTGAGTATGGAAGCTTATCAATATATTAAAATTGAAATGTAATATGCAACATGACAGTGCAATTGTAAAATGACAATTAAATTTACATTTTTAATACCAAATGTGCACCTTGTGGAGCATAATGCTAATTCAAATGTAGATTTTCTATTTCCTACACTAGTGTTAACATAATTTAAATATATATTTTAATGTTTCGCGAAATTCAGTGCCCGCCCGCCCTGTCAATCATTGCATCCAGGCGGGGCCCGGTGTTGGAAAAATGGCAAAGATGGGTTTAAACATTATTTACAGTTATTTGTTCTATTAATAATAATGTAAATTATTATTATTAGGCGGGGACGTGATTGGCTCGGATTACATTTTCAATTCCACATTGAATTTTTTTTACATACTGCATTGCAATTTAGCATATTTTATTTCAAATTGAATATTGCTACCCATAAGCTTCCATACTGAGATCAAATCCTCAAAGTTATATTTCAGTTCCTTATTTACCCATACAGGGTGCATTTTGTGTGGGAACTATTAAAATATGTGTGTATGTATGTTTGTATAAGAGAAAGGAAACGAGACTCCAATTAAAAAGCCTGTATATCAGGTTTTATTTACATTTTCCTTTTTGAAATTGTACAAAATGAGCAGCAAATATTTATACACATTATTATTGGTGTAATATGAAAACAGTACATATACAAAACCCTGACTGTACAACACTGGCTTTAAGTCATGAACAAAACATTCACAGTTATACTTTTGCAGCAATTAAAGACAAAAAAATAGCATTATAAAATCACTTTTTTGGGGGGAAAAACAAACATTCAGTGCTCCTGTATAACAAATCATGTTGTTATACAAAATTTTATACACTGAAAATATTAATGCTGAACAATGGAGAATATTATAACAGTTGAATGGGCAAATCAGTCCTTGCCGCAAACACTGTTCACACCGTACGTACAGTACACAATTATTTGATCAGGATTTAACATTCATGTTAATGGCCCAGCCAACCAGAGAACTCTTGTTATGCAATATTCATTGTTGCAGCCGTCTCTGCGGTGAGATGTTTACTTAACCCTTCACCAGACAGCATGTTTCCAAGCATGCAAAGAGCTCTTAGGGAACCTCGAACTTCTGTTTTGAAACTCAGATGCCAAGCACCTGCAGCAAAATATAAGCTTTTGCTAAGCAAGCCTCACTGACAGAATTTCTGAGACCCTTCACAATGAGAGTGCATTTGTGGTGTCTGTGTCCGACATGACAGATGGGCGGTGAAGGCTTCCTGACAATAACTTGGAGTTCTTGGCTGTCCGACAACAGCCAAAGCTTTGGAAAACTCGGATCACATCTTTTCGGAAACGCACGCCAACGAAGGCGTAAAGGAACGGGTTTAGGCAGCTGTGCATGTAGGCGAGACTCTTCAGGACTTGGCCTGTGATGTCAAAACGCTGGAGCTCTTTGCAGTCTGTAATGGTCGTATTGGCTGCCTGAGTGGCTTCCAAGACTAACATGCCATTGTATGGGAGCTGAGAGATAACAAACACCGTCACAACTGCCAGGATGACCCGCAGGGCCTTGTGCTTCTGAAAGTTTCTGGTCTTGAGCAAAGTGCGAATGATGTTGGAATAGCAGAAGATCATCACTATGAGAGGGATGCAGAAGCCCATGCATATCTCCAGAACCAGGACTATTATTTTAGTACGGTTGTTCTCATTGTTCCAATAGACCATTGTGCAAAAGTGATTGCCTTCATCGTCTGATTTTGAACGGGCGAAGAGAAACTCTGGAATGGACAACAAGGCCGCCAGGATCCAGACTAACACACAAATGAGCTTGCTGTACAACAGACGAGTCTTCTTGGAGTTTTGAGCCTTGGTAGTCTGGACAATCACTATGTAGCGATCGACGCTAATGCAGGTAAGTAGAAACATGCTGCTTAAGAAGTTGATTTTGTAAATGGCGGAGACGATTTTGCAGAGAGCCGAGCCAAAAGTCCAGCCTGAGAGGGAATCGGCGGCCCAAAATGGCAGAGTGCAGAGGAAGAACAAATCTGCCAGAGCCAGATTGAGTAGGTAAACGTCCGTCATCGACTTCAGGCGGTTTGCGAAGTGTGTGTATATCCAGACCACCAGAAAGTTGCCAATGGCACCCAGAATGACAATTATCCAATAGAGAGCAGGTTCATAGTAGCTTCGAAACTGTCGCACTGCTGATCTGTCACACACTGACCCATCCTCATAATCACCCATAGTTGTGGAAGATCCTTCATAATCCTGTGAAATATAGCAAAGCATGTGTCTTACTTAGATTTTAGTGTTTTTAAAATGTGCATTTATTTAGACTTTGTTCTCTCTAAAAAATGCTGGATTAAAAACAACCCAAGTTGGGTTGGAAATGGACAAACCCAGAAATTGGGTTGTTTGACCCCTAGTAAATGGACCCATTCAAACAACCCAATTTATAATTGGGTTTATCAAATAAACCCAGCATTTTTTTTTATGTTAAAGATACAAACAAGCATGAGAGCATAAATATTCAGAAATCACTTACATATTCTGAAGTCATTTTCTCAGTCAATGCGGTCACAAAGTCGGTTACATTCATCGTTGATCTTCTCTGTTCTTAAATAAGTAAAAAAAAAAATCAATATAACAAATACTCATTAACAAAGATATCACACTAAATATTATATTCACAAATATCTACCACAACAAAAAGGTACATATCATTAATCCGTTTTTTTAATTGTTCCTTTAAAAACATATAGTGATGTATGGCAGTACTTACTTTACTATCTTGGAGAAAAAAAGAAAATAGAGATGAGCTGCTGTCTGCTGCCTTTCTGATCACTAAGACAAGTTTCACGTTGTTTTTGGCGCCGTCTGGAAAACGTCTGTTTTGCAGAAGCTTTTAAGGTCTGAGGTTTAACCACAGTGACGCACAAGAGCTTTTTTCACACTTTTTCCCCCCCCTCTTAGAATCACCTTCAAACACGACTGTCAGATCTCAAATGTTTATTATGAGTCGATTTTACACGTAGTACATACAAGAGTTGTTATTTTTTTACATATTTGGACATGCCTCAAAAAAAAAAGTTTTACATCGGCTGCACTTGTTGACTCAGTGTGTGAACCCCCCCCCCCCCCCCCCCCCCCCCCCGTTATCATTACTCCATCATGCAGTGTTATCTGGGGTGCAACATAATTGCATGCAAAGGACTGAAGTGGCTAAAAATGGGACCTCTACCAACACCTTAACCAGCTTTTCTGTATGCAGAGTGAATGCCTTGCCTTATGCATGTCATATGTATACTGGACATCCAGGAAAGATACAAAAAAATAAAATATCAACAGAAACTTCTAAACAATCATTTCTATTATTATAGATCTAGATTCATTTGAATTTTTTCACCTAAACTTTGCCTACACTGAACCTTTGTTTTCAACTCGCTTGAGTAACACTGGTATCATCATAACTGCCAAGAAAAAAAGAAAGGAAACAGGGAAGCACCTGTAACTGTATCATCTTCCCTTTTTCACTGTTTTCCAAGGTTTGTTTGTCACTGTGGGTCAGTCCCATTGACATGACATGACAGGATCCAGATTCGTATCAGTACATAAAAAACACCAATAATTCGTTAGCCGATGAATTACCGCAACAGCTTACACAGCAACTTCTTTACTAACCATTTACGCAATACTGATGATACATCCAAACTTCTGACCCTGGCTATGCATCAATAACATTTAAAGTTTTATCATAACTAACCGTTAACCTTTAATCAACCATATTTTCTTATTTTTTTGGACGTCATCATTGCATGTATCATGGTTCCTTACTCAAGTGTGAATCTTCGTGCCCCAGACATCCTGTTTATCGTTAATACTGCCTCACCAGACACTTATTACACTTATTTTTATGTGCACTATTAAGCCATATCCTGTCTCAATGGACAAATTTCCTCTTTATCGCACGCAAAACACACTACAGGACATTCTCCCCTGGAGTAAATATAAATACTATTAATTCATATAACAGTGTAAGTTAATAAACAACTGTGCCACTTAGCATAGATATGTAGGATTTTAGGTCATGCTTTTGGACGGCTTCTCAAAGTAGTTTCGGGTTATCTTGGATCTGTTGCTGCCATTGCTGAATGCTATACTGATTGCTCAACTCGCAAGCTAATCTTATCGCTCGTTTCCAGGCATGATTAACAGTGACAAAATCAAAAACATGATGCGATACAAAATTTTTTGACAAAATTATATCTTTAGTGGT
This sequence comes from Pseudorasbora parva, assembly GCF_024679245.1. Taxonomy (NCBI): domain Eukaryota; kingdom Metazoa; phylum Chordata; class Actinopteri; order Cypriniformes; family Gobionidae; genus Pseudorasbora; species Pseudorasbora parva. Next base: position 4,149,929 of record NC_090180.1, read on the forward strand.
ACAACACTGGGGTAGTACCTTTAAAAGGACATCTTTGTAACTTATTTACACCTTAAAGGTTCATAGTAGTACCTTAAGATATGTATTGTTACTCTAAAGTAATATTATGCACCTTTTATGCGTAAAAAAGGTATACATATATCCTTAGGGATGTTATAGCTTGTGTAGTGTGTGGTACAATATTTTCCATCTACTTTCTGAGTGTGAATATGTCTATAATTAAACCCAGTGGCCTCTATAGGTGACATTTACGTAAGAAAACCATAAACCGTTCCCCTTTCTTTAGTTTCCAGCGACCAGGTCAAACAAAAGACATGCACACACACACACATATGCTCATCTGATCTCAGCGTTAGGCCTTCCTCAAACTGTGGTTTGTCCCCTGATTGGTTGAAACTGTTGAGGAGGTATCATGTGATTCATGTTAGACTGCCTCCAAAATCCTTACAATGTGCTAAAAACTTTTACAGATTTCTTATCTGTAGGTTATTCAACTAAAATGAGGACTGTTACAAAGTGATCTTTTAGAAAGAGCAAAAAGCTGATGAACGTCTGGCTTTAAATCAGTGTGAACTAAAGTGAAAGTCATTTCGATTCAGGTGGTGTCCCTCCAGGTACTTTAGTTTGCATGACAAACCTGCATAACCTAGCAACGCTTGTGGCACTGAGAGATGAAGACAAACGTGTTGTGTAGTACCTTGTACTACTGAGAACATTCTGCGGTAAACATTTGCACGACATCTAAGACCACAAAGTTATATAGAGGAACAAGGCACAGATAATGCCTCTCATGCGCCCCCTCAGATCTGTGACTCTGAGTGTGGAGGGTTTGTTTATTCATTCATACCTGTTTACAGAAACCAAAAAATGCATTTCAGTACTATTATGTGACATATGCGATGAGGAAAGGAAGATTTCAGGTTGTTAGCTGGATGTTTGCTACCACGTGCTTGTTTATTTTATTCACTCACTCTTTCTGTTTTCCTAAGTTTGATTTGAGGTGTAGGTCTGCCTGGGTTTTGTTTGTTTGAGTGCTTATTTTTCCATTGTACCCTTCTAAGTCACATGATGTTTTGAACAGTGTCATGAGTCCTGCGGTACCACAGTGGTAAAGTCAAAAATTAAAATAGAAAAGAAAGCGAGAAAAACAAATGACATGATAGAGCGTGATTTTACAAAGCGTGACTTCCTCAATTTTTCGACAGAGCAACATGAGATCTTCTAACAACAACAACCCTCTGAGAGAAGAAATAAAAGACTTCTGAGGGACGTTTGTACCATCATGATGATTCTGACGATCATGATGATTTCAAAGTGTGACATTTGATCATTTTCTAAATGCTTGCTATGTGTGTGTGTTTCTTTTTCTTTGTATTTGTAATATTTAATCAAAAGGTCATAACTGGACCTTCCAATGAAAGTGACTTCTCTCTGGTGATAACCAAAGTAATGTGTTAATATAAGGGAATTTTCCGTAGTTTGTTTACTGTGCATTGTGTTGTGTTTAAGGGTTAAAGGAAATGTATTGTGCAATCCATATAGGCTGTTGGGTAATAACTTACTGTAACTTCCAATTTGACTTGTTCAAGTTTGATATTGTCACCCTAACTGAGATACGTACCTGTTGTCAATCTGGCATTCATTTTAGGCAGAGGTGGACAAAGTACACAACTTCATTACTTGAGTAAAAGTAAAAGTACTACTGGTCAAATATTACTCTGTTACATATATATATATATATCAAAAGTACATTTCTTTTTTTTGTCAATGCATTATTTTAGTATTGTTGTATAAATGTACTTTATGCCACCATGATTCAAGCCAGTCAGTGATGCTCCATCTGACATACTAGCATACGACTAACTCAGGGTGTACTCACCCTAGCCAGTTTGATCCGTGCCCGAGTGCGTTTGACTACCAAAGCGCGGTTCGTTTGACTAGTGTGAGTGCTCCGAACCGTGCCCGGGCGCAGCTCGATTAGCCGGCCCTGGCCCGCTTGGAAGAGGTGGGCCAGAGCGCGATTCAGTTGGACTCGAGCGCGGTTCGCATGCAGTGTGAGCGCTAACCGTGCTGGAGTCCGTAATCAAGGCTGCAAAGTCCTAGCTGCACTTCAGCTGGTACCTTGCAAACCTCCTCATACGAGCAGCACGATTACGTGAACATTTTCGCGCCACTAAGGCGACACATCTGTTTAACAACAGGCTGTGAGAGGGCTGTGGACCACCGTGGACCAAACGACACAAAATTATCCACAAAGAAAACAGAGCGATGGACTCCATTGTGTTCAGAGAGCGCCGCTCTTTCTGTTTATCCCGAAACCGTCGCACCATAATGACGTAAGCGTGCTCCGGCACGAATGCTGAAACCCGAAACCGTCGCACCATAATGACGTAAGCGTGCTCCGGCACGAATGCTGAAACCCGAAACCGTCGCACCATAATGACGTAAGCGTGCTCCGGCACGAATGCTGAAACCCGAAACCGTCGCACCATAATGACGTAAGCGTGCTCCGGCACGAATGCTGAAACCCGAAACCGTCGCACCATAATGACGTAAGCGTGCTCCGGCACGAATGCTGAAACCCGAAACCGTCGCACCATAATGACGTAAGCGTGCTCCGGCACGAATGCTGAAACCCGAAACCGTCGCACCATAATGACGTAAGCGTGCTCCGGCACGAATGCTGAAACCCGAAACCGTCGCACCATAATGACGTAAGCGTGCTCCGGCACGAATGCTGAAACCCGAAACCGTCGCACCATAATGACGTAAGCGTGCTCCGGCACGAATGCTGAAACCCGAAACCGTCGCACCATAATGACGTAAGCGTGCTCCGGCACGAATGCTGAAACCCTATGTGAGTGCAGGCCAGCGGGGGAGTGGGGAGGGGGGACATTCGTACTCGGACCCAGTTCATGGCAACCGTGCCTAGTGTGAGTACACCCTCAAACTCATTTAAATACTTGTATAAAAGTCACCATGCCCTTTATAAAGCTGCTGTCACTTTAAAGCCGAATGCACGGATCCAATACACTGATACACATCTGATATTCTCACACTGTTTACCTTCACTTAAGACATAATCAACTTTGTTTATGGAAATACTCGCCAAAATTAGCATTTTGACATCCGTCTTCTTCCATTTTGCTATAAACTATAAATCAGTGTTTAATAAATGCTGATAAATCATTGAACTTCACGAGACTCTACAAGAGTGATTCCTGAAAGGCTTTCTGCAAAAACCCAAAAACCTTTTAAAGAAGAAAAAAATCATCCACTGACTTTAAAAGCTGCTTCAGAAATTATTTTTTTCACTTTAAAGACTTTGATAGAAATGTAGTGGAGTAAAAAGTAAGATATTTGTCTTTCAAATGTAGTGAAGATAAAGTCATAAGTTTCCAGAAAAAATAATACTCCAGTAAAGTACAGATACTCAAAAGGTGTACTTAAGTACAGTACTCAAGTACATGAGCTTAGTTACTGTCCACCTCTGATTTTGGGTAACTGTGCAAATAAATACAACGATATAATTTTTCATGAGAATTTTTTACAGTAAACCCCAGTGGAAATAGACTGCAAAATATAATGTGTTACATAAAACATTTCCATATATGTCACACTACAGCTTTTTTCCCCTGTGGCCTATTCCAGCAGGATAATGCTCCTGCTACAAAGTACAAATGGTTCAGTAATGGTTTGAGGAGCACGAGTTTGAGACATTGATTAGGCCTCCAAATTCCCCAGATCTCAATCCAATCAAGCATCCATCAGATGTGCTGAACAAACAAATCCAATCCATGGGGGCCCCACCTCACAACTTATAGGACTTAAAGGATCTGCTGCTAACATCTTGGTGCCAGATTGCACAGGACTTATTCAGGGGTCTAGTCGAGTCCATGCCTCGATGGGTCAGGGCTGTTTGGTGGAAAAAGGGGTACCAACACAATATTGATCATATTGTTATACCTGATCGGTTTATTAACATATTACTCTGTATATTTTAAAATATACCGTTATATCATTAAATATATAGATCATTCATTTATAGGGAAATATATTTTCTTTCCATGGATATATATAATATTGAGAAAAACAAAACACCTATAGATTTCATCATTAATGCAGCTTTATTGAATAAACAGCAAAGAGGACTCCACATATTTGAGCAAGGGGTCTGCATTCATCAAGACTGCATTGACTGGATGCCACCCAGAATTCAAGAGGATTCGGTATCATCTGCATCCGAGATGACTGATGTCTCTGTGTAAGGAAAATGAGGGAAGTCATGCTGACCTTGTTCATGACTGGTACAGTAAAGTCACATGCATTGGCTAATGGATTGCACAAATAAAAGTTCACTTCAAATCAAACTATTGTGCATTATTGCGCACATACCTGTAATAATTTCTTTGATCTTTATTTGACCAGCTGTTGGTAGAGAAAAAGAGACAATGGAATAAAGACACAGTAATAAACACAGAGAGAAAAGGACAAGGGGTGAGCACTATAATTGGCTGATGTATATTTATAAACCTGAAGCAGTTTCTGTCCTACACTGCCTTCGCATGTTCTAGTAAAACTTGCCTGTCAGGTTGTATCTAGTTTGTATGTCCTTTGGGGCAGGGTTATGGGGGGAGTCCTGGGGGGTGCTGGTGTGGGGCAGAGCCCTCCCTACAGGATGGAAAATTGCAGATGAGAAAGGGCCCCCCCTCCCCATGCCCCTGGACTTCTGGTTCTTTTCAATAAAAAAAAGCCTATCATCAAAACTATTTACATTGTATATGTTATGGATGAATGCACTGCTTTCCTCATAATTACTTTTGCTGAACTCGTGAAAGCCAGAAGTCAACAACATGTGTCACTTCATCATGTGGATGAAAAGGGAAAGAGAATGGTCATCCTATCCGCTTTGTGATTTCAAAGAAAATTCGTGTAGGTGTAGGGTGTTTCAAATGATAGCTCACCAAAAAAGTAAAATGTCTGCCATATATTCACCCTCATGTTTTTACTAAATCATAAGATTTTGTTTTCCAATGCATCACAGAAGTGAACTTTTGAAGATTATATTGTCCACTCTTTAAATATTATGAAAGTGAATAAGTACTGGGGCTGTCAAGCTACCAAAAAATCATAAACTGTTTCTATATGACTTGATACTAGGGGTGTAACGGTACAGGACTAACCGGTGAGAAATGAACCTAGGGGTAATTAACAGATGGTTACCGAGTAGATCGTTCTCTGGGATGCGTTTTCTTGAAAATCGAATGTAAAGAGTTTTATCTCTAAAAACAGATTAGCTTATAGCGCTTGTCTATGGGGCACAGGGTAGACACAGGGTGGTAAAATTAAATCGCTAGTTAATACCACTAACAAGGCTCAAAATAGCCTCACACTAACACGGCAGCATAATGAGGGTCCCTACATGCAAACCGAAGCATTGAGAACTTTTTAAGAGTACAAACAGTTTAATAAGAAGATACTTTATAAACATAGTGCCTTACGCGTTCACGGACAGGCGCCATCTTGGAAAACAGTCTCGATGAATCGATCTACGAGCGCTGTTCTAAGTGAGCTGGTCGATAGGAATTAAGTTTGTGAAATGTAATAACATGGACATTTTTATTTTTATTTATTTATTTTCTCTGTTGTGTTCAGTGTTTTCTTCCGGAAACAATGGACCATATGAGATTCCAAGTCACAGTTCATCACTTAGCAGAGCTCTGGTCGCTCGACGAGTCGAGACTGTTTTCCAAGATGGCGCCTAAGTATCTTCTTATTAAACTGTTTGTACTCTTACAAAGTTCTCAATGCTTCGGTTTGCATGTAGGGACCCTCATTATGCTGCCGTGTTAGTGTGAGGCTATTTTGAGTGTTGTTAGTGGTATTAACTAGCGATTTAATTTCACTACTCTGTGCCCCATAGACTAGTGTTATAAGCTAATCTGTTTTTAGAGATAAAACTCTTTACATTCGATTTCCATTAAAACGCATCCCAGAGAACGATCTACTCTGTAACCATCTGTTAATTACCCCTAGGTTCATTTCTCACCGGAGTTGTCCTTTAAGATTTAACAGTCGGCTTGTTTTACACAAGGACCATACTTCGAATCTGAGTTCCCCTATGAACATATTAAGTATTCTGTCCATTTTATCACAAAATTCAAACGATAAATGCCCTTTTGACACTCTTTGATGTGACGTGACGTGTAAAGACGTGCGAGTGAACGCGATCAGCTCGTCATAGTCAAAGAATAAACATGAATAAACATTTGAAGGAATGTTGAGGATACATTACAACCAGGGCTTGACATTAACACCCGCCAGCCTGCCAAATGCAGGTAGATTTCAGCTGTGGCGGGTAGGGCAGTCACTCCCACTAGCCACTTTGGTGGCTGAATATAATTTCAGCCTACAACCAAATGCAATTTTTTAATCGATTAACTTCCAGTTAGGGAAGGCAGGATAGGCGGAATCGCGCTGAATGACACACAACCGAAGCGCGCGCTGTCGCACTTGCGATCAGTTCTCCTTGCTTCTGAATAGTCAAATACACACGCACACAGATGTCAAAATGTCCAAAACCACTAGCCACAGTGGCTGGTGAGCAAAAAAGTTAATGTCAAGCCCTGATTACAACTTACTCAAATGCATCATATGTGGTGTAATCGTTCAATCAGAGGAAAAACTTTTAAAAAAACATAGACCCGCAGCATCACATTTACATCAGAAGTCCTTCAGTGTCCACAGCTGTGAGTTCACAAAAGAAATCAACTCTTTCACTGAAAATATGACCTATATTAGCCTATATATTCATTATATTAGACCATATATATTTATTATATTAGCCTATATATTCATTATATTAGACCATATATATATTTATTATATTAGCCTATATATTCATTATATTCTACTGAACCTGTTACTAATGTCTGGATTATTTAATGTGTGTTTAAATAAATCTGTCATGAAAATGACAGCCACTGTGTATAAATGATTATATTTCCAAACTAACTGGAGAAAAAACATAATATTATAATTAGATTTAGAAGTTAATGCAAAAACGTCCTAATTTGAAGTTTACATGTTTGAATAGAATGTGTTGAATGTTGATTATTATATCTATAAATAAATAGCAGCTGAATTTAGGCTAATAGTTTGGGCACTGTTGTTGACCTTTACTATTATAGTGATGACCAGTTAAGGGCTCGCTGTATAGTTTACAGCATTATCTTAAAAAAAACAACGTTTAGTTATAATTGAAAACCACTGTTTAATAAAAATATGTTATATTTAGTTTTCTTTTCCTTGTTGTACCGAATCTGACTTAATAACCGAGGTATGTAATGCGCTGTACCATATATTAGATACACTTCAGCCATTTTTGAAAATGTGTTTTTTGTGTGTCTGATTATTGTAAAAGGTACAAAGTGCCTTAAGTTATTTAACAGTGTCATTTATATTGTAGTCAATTTGCCGTAGACTTGTAAATGTATATTTTTGTTTGTATTTTAATGCTTTTTTTACATCTTGGCCAGGGGGACTACAGATGAAAAATAGCCTTTTGGCTAATTCTGGCTTTTTTAACCATGTTTGTACATGGGTTTTATGAAATTGCACTGTCCCCTTTTAAATAAACCATTAAATCAAATCAAATGTACCGAACCGACAGTTTTGTGTAGCGTTACACCCCTACTTAATACCATATTACAGTTTTGATAATCCTTTTACATCAATTGGATCCAGTTCACACACCTGTCTAAATGATTCATTCACTCTCCTGAAAGATCCAGTCTTCACTAAAGCAATGATGCTGTTAAAATGGGGAAGATTATCAGTCAATGCCTTTTAAAAACTGACCTCAATGTTCCTTTTCTATTCTCTTTCTCATACTCATAAGTGTTTGGAATGACGTGAGGCTGTGTAAATGATGAGAGTATTTAGAAACTTTGAAATATTTCTCTCTCTCTTATCTCAGATAGCATGGAGATTGCAACTCATACGTGTAGCCTACTAACAATCTGTTGGTTTGAGCAGTCATGCAAAGCGTATGCTCATAACCGTTTTTTAACAGTAACCAAGCAAACACTCAATAAGATTTAACCGTCTGACCACAGAAGCTTTCCAAGTTAGTCAGGAAACTCCCTGATGACTGTCCCTAATGCTTCTGATAGCATTGTTACTGTGGGTCCCTGCGATTCGTTAAAGTTGCATCAGCTTTTGGTTTTCATTTGATCAAAGATGTTGAAATTGCAGAAACAGCTCTCACCTGAAAAGGCGTAGGATGACTCTGTGAAGTCAGGCACCCTGAAAGTTAAACAGTACAAATGAAAAAAAAGAAAGAAAATGCAGCAAACAATGCGAATCTAAAACCAATCCTTGTATATGTATCACCCAAATCTGTATAAAGGTAGTTGACTTGACACTTCTAGCTGTTTTATCATGTGTTGTGCTAACTCTTTCCAATCTCCAAAACTTTGGAATTTATAATAATCAAGTAGTTTTAAAAATGTCACACCACAGACCATCACTGCCATTTAAAATGTGATTATGGTGGAAAAACATGACCTATAATAGACAATTTTCCGTGTTCTGTATATACACGCTATTGCCAAAAGGTTTGGAACGCCTGCCTTTACATTCACATGAACTTTAATGACATCCCATTGTTAATCCGTAGGGTTTAATATGGAGTCGGCCCTTTGCAGCTATAACAGCTTCAACTCTTCTGGGAAGGCTTTCCTCAAGGTTTAGGAGTGTGTTTATGGGAATTTTTGACCATTCTTCTAGAAGCGCATTTGTGAGGTCAGGCACTGATGTTGGACGAGAAGGCCTGGCTCTCAGTCTCCGCTCTAATTCATCCCAAAGCTGTTCTATCGGGTTGAGCTCATGAGTCTGTGCAGGCCAGTCAAGTTCCTCCACACCAAACTCGCTCATCCATGTCTTTATGAAAGGTGTCCCAGACTCGTCCATTGGTTTGCCAGACAGAGAAGCGTGACTGGTCAGTCAGAGAACACGTCTCACTGCTCTAGAGTCCAGTGGCGGCTGCTTTACTCCACTGCATCCCACACTTTGCATTGGATGAGCTGCTCGACCAAGAAAACCCATTCCATGAAGCTCTCTACACTGTTCTTGAGCTCATCTGAAGGCCACATAAGTTTGGAGGTCTATAGCTATTGACTCTGCAGAAAGTTGGTGACTTCTGCGCACTGTGACCTTCAGCATGCGCTGACCCCGCTCTGTGATTTTACGGGGGCCTATCACTTCGTGGCTGAGTTGCTGTTGTTCCCAATCGCTTCCACTTTGTTATAATCCCACTAACAGTTGAGCGTGGAATATTTAGTAGTTAGAAACTGTCAGGAATGGACTTATTGCACAGATGGCAACCTATCACGGTACCACGCTTGAGTTGACTGAGCTCCTGAGAGCGACCCATTCTTTCACTAATGTGTGTAGAAGCGTCTGCAGGCCTAGAGCTTGATTTATACACCTGTGGCCATGAAGGGATCAAACACCTGAATTCACTGATTTGGTGGGATGTCCCAATACTACTACACAATACTTCTGGCAATATAGTGTATGTAAACTTTAACCAAAGAACCTGGGGCCAGATGCATAAAATTAGCTTCTGTGTTTAGACTGTGTATTAATAACTAGTTTGACCAACTAGCAGTTATATTATAACTCAGAATTAGATTAGACCAAACTACCTTTTTATGTAACAGACAAACTACAGTACCCATATAATAATGAAATATTTACTTGAAGTCGTCTCCTTCCAGAAGCTTTCTGTAGGTGGAGATCTCAACATCCAGGGCGAGTTTGATGTCCAGCAGCTCTTGATAGGCCAGGATCTGTTTGTGAAGGTCTGCTTTAGCCACCTCTATGGCGGATGTGAGGCTAGCAATCTGAGCCTGATACTCAGCAACACCCACACTCGACTGGGCCTGGGCTTCTGCTAAACTCTGCTCCAGAGACATGTTCTGAAAAGATAAACAATTGGATGGGCACTTCTCCCAGTCCCAGATATATATATGTGTGTGTTTGAGTGTGTGAGTGTGGGAGTGTGAGAGAGTGTGGGAGTGTGTGGGAGTGTGAGAGAGTGTGAGAGAGAGAGTGTGTGTGTGTGTGTGTGTGTGTGTGTGTGTGTGTGTGTGTGTGTGTGTGTGTGTGTGTGTGTGTGTGTGTGTGTGTGTGTGTGTGTGTGTGTGTGTGTGTGTGTGAGTGAGTGAGTGAGTGAGAGTGAGAGTGTGAGTGCGAGTGTGTGTGAGTGTGAGTGTGTGTGTGTGAGAGAGAGAGAGTGTGTGTGTGTGTGTGTGTGTGTGTGCACCCATGTTTTTCTAGCCTGGTAGGGACTTCAACCTGAATGCACACAGAGTCATGCAGACTCGTGTCACTATGGGGACCTAAATTGAGTTCCCAATGGGTACAAAAGCTTACAAATCATACAGAATATGAGTTATTTTGAAAAATATGCAGAAAGTTGTGTGATGGGCAGGTTAGGGGGATAGAAAATATATTTTGTACAGTATAAAAACCATTACCTCTATGGTGAGTCCCCAGAAAGATAGCGCACCAGACCTATGTGTGTGTGTGTGTGTGTGTGTGTGTGTGTGTCTTTAGCTCTGCCTACTGCACGCCTCCACGAGCTCTGGTGTTTTTGCGAAAGAATCAGTATAGACAGTGTATGTCATTTATGAATATGATAAAAACTAAAGACCCTTCAGCGATATGAAAGATCAACACTACTCTATATACTCTATATACATGAGACTGGCAGAAACGGTGTGTGTGTTTTGTACCCTTTAATAAAATGTTATAGCTTTAGTTTATCATTATAGTTATCATCCTTGGTGTGAATGGGCTTCAGTGTTTTTTTTGTTGCTTTTTGTTGGTGTCAATGTCTTTTCATAGAATAATTGTACAACTTTACCGTACGGCTTAAGTGCCCAAAAACACCTAATTCTTCAGCACTATGATATCTCATGTTCTCAGACATCAAATTTATTGTAAATGATGTCAGAGAACTCTCGAAGTGTATGAGTTGTTTGGGAAACTGCTAGTTTTGCAGCATCGCAACTTCACTTGTGGCATTGGGGCTTTTGCTGCCAATTCGAAACGGCTGAGATCGATAAACCACTTCCTATGTCATGTGTTTCCTGTCTCAGACAGCTGTGATTTATTTAAGAGATGTTTATTATATGCTGAGAACCTGCACTGAAGCATTTCACACTGTTCCTCAAGGGACCTGTTACTGTTGAGCACCTTCACCATCAGTACAGCCCTAAAAAATACCTTCCTCATGCAAGTCGATTAAACTGCACTTAATTTCATCGCTGTCAAAGGTGACTTGCTTTGGCCAACATCACACATCTTTTGTTTTTGTATCATTATTTAATAAGTCTATCACTTACCGCAGCCACAAGCCCTTGCAGCTCTAAGTTCAGCATCTGCAGCTCTTTCCTGGCTGCTGTGATCTCAACTTTAGCAGATGAAACGGCTTCTGTGTTTTTGGCAGTGGTCGTCTGCATCTCATCCATCTAGATTCAGAAGTAGATAAGTTACTTGGAACGCCAAAATTATCAAAACATACAGCCAATGTGAGCACTTCTTGTGTGCAGACCTTGAGTTTGTAATAAGCCTCAGCCTCCTCTCTGTGTTGATGTACAGATTTCTCATATTCCATACGCATCTGGTTGAGTGCTACGGAGATGTCGAAGGACTTCCCGGTGTCTACTTCAATCATTGAGACTGAAGTGTCCATTGTTGTTGTGCCCAGTTTAGATTGCAAAGATGACAATTCCTAAAGTGATAGACATAATACACTGATACATTCATACAAAGAAATGAATACTTGTGTTTAGCTAGAAAGCATTCAACTGATCAAAAGTCTTTTACGTTGTTACAAAAGATTAAAATAAGCACATTTTTCAAACCTTATTATAATTAAAAGAATACAGATTTTTTTATTATGGTTTCTTTAATAAATAATAAGCAACACTGATAATAATAATACATGTTTCTTGAGCAACAAATCAGGATATTAGAATGATTTCTGAAGGATCATGTGACACTTTGCCATCACAGGAATACATATATATATATATATTTAAATCCAAACAGATATTTTAATTTTTTTCACAGTATCAATGTTATTACTGTACTTTTGATCAAATCAACTTTTTTAATGTTCATAAGTGAAAACAATAATATAAATATATCTGCTTAACATTATCTTGATTACTTCTATGCATGTATGCATTTCAGATTTGAATTGATGGAAAAGTACCTCCTCTTGTGTTTTGCTGACAAAGTCCAGTTCATTTTTCAGGCTGGAGAATTTGGCATCCAAATCGATTCTTAAGTCAGAGGCCAATTCGATGTCCTGAAAAGGGATGTGTGGTCAAAGTTATCGCTGTCTACAAACAACAAATTACATTTTAAAGGGATAGTTCACCCAAAAATGAAAATTCTGTCATCATTTACTCTCCCTCATGTTATTCCAAACCTGTATGAGTTTCTTTGTTCTGCTGAACACAAAAGAAGATATTTGGCAGAATGTTTGTAACAAAGCAGATAGAGCAACCATTGACTACCATAGTATTTTTCCCCTACTATGGTAGTCAATGGTTGCTCTATCTGCTTTGTTACAAACATTCTGCCAAATATCTTCTTTTGTGTTCAGCAGAACAAAGAAACTCATACAGGTTTGGAACAACATGAGGGTGAGTAAAGGATGACAGAATTTTTTTTTTTTTTTTTGGGAAAACTTTCCCTTTAAGTTGCTAACGGCTCAATTAAAACATAAATTCTATGACTGAATGTCATTCTGCTCACCTTTTTCATGGCAGCAATATCAGACTCAAGCTGAAACTTCACTCCTTGTTCAAAGTCGAGCCTAAGTTAAAATCCAAAAAAAGCACAATGTTATCTTGTTGACAATATGCCCTATATTTCTTTCATTTATTCTTTTCAATTATTCAATAATTGCCCTATAAGTGTTTAATAGGTTACGTTATAGATACACTTCTAGGTTAAGATGACTATTGCCTGTATGGACAGTATATGTTATATGTATATTTTGTATCTCCTTTGTATTTAATATTTTTTGTACTGTTTGATGTGTTATATGGACCTGTGTCTGCAGTAAAGTGTATATATTTAATGAAATTAGTACACAATCAGCACTGTGAGATATTATTTAATATAAAGTGCATTATAAATCAAATGTATTATTATTATTAATTACCATCGCACACCTGTTGGTCACAGATAGGTGCATGCATAGGACGAAGGAAAACCAAACCCAAAAATGTCAACAAGCAAAAGGAAATCCCGCACACTATCAATACTTGCAAAAAAAATCAAAAACTTTTAATTAGCAACGTTTCACGAAAATTGCTAATTAAAAGTTTTCGATTTTTTTGCAAGTATTGATAGTGCACAGGATTTCCTTGTTTGTTAAATGTTTCAAGAAAAAAACACTCACTTTGCCTTCAATTCATGGGCAGTTCCACGGACATTGTCCAGCTCAATCTCCAGCCTGACAGTGTCGATGGTGAGCGTTTCCAATGTGCTGCGATATTCGCTCAGCTGAGCCTCATACTCCACCGTGGCAGTCACAGATGACTCTTGGGACACGTCTGTCCCTCCGGTCAGCTGGGACAGTTTGGCCTCCAGAGCTGCGTTCTCCTGCTGTAGAGCCCGTACTTTGGTCATGTATGTGGAAAAGCGGTCATTCAGCCCAGAGAGTGTGTGCTTCTCAGCTGCTCTGGAAAGTATTGGGGCTATGGCGGATCCTGATGCTGAAGCGGAGGCGAATGCGGAGCTTGCACCAAGTCCTCCTGCAGCAATGGCACGACCCATAGCAAATGCAGGACTGGCAACCAGTGCACCACCACCACCACCCAGTGCCAATCCTGCACCAGCTCCAGAACCTCCACCAAAACCAAGACCTCCACTAGCTCCAAAACCAAGACCTCCACCGGCTCCAAAGCCCAAGCCTCCTCCCAAGCCAAGAGCTCCACCTAAACCTGCACCACCCCCTAGCCCTAGACCCAATCTTCCTCCACTACTTGCACCAAGACCTCCGTATCCCCCAGACATCCTGGAAGAGGCCATGGAAATAGACAAAGCCATTGTGAATAGCTATGGATGAGTGCTGAAAGATCAGAGTCTAAACCGAGCAGAGCGTGCAGGCAGGGCGAGAGACCAATGCTCGCCGCTTAAATACACTTATAAGGGAGGGAGGGCAGTGCAAAAAAAAAACCTTTACATAGGAAGAATAAGCTGTAACTTGTCTCAGTGGCAAGGTATGGCGTCGGTTGTCTGTTAAACCTCAAAATATTCTCACCTGCAGGCACATTTTCCTTCTAGGACAGGTCTTCAATCAAAATGCTGTATTAGTGAAAGCTAAAAGAATATCACGAATATCAAGAATATATGAATATCACACTTAAAACTCACCAACAGAATTTTTGGTAACACTTTATTTTAAGGTTCAGTTATTAACTATTAACTAGTTGCTTATTATCATGCATATTACTAGGATATTGTCTGTTTATTAGTACTTATAAAG